>NC_090926.1:491941573-492255144 GCF_040938575.1 Ambystoma mexicanum | reverse complement strand
TGTGTCTGGTGAAATGTTGGTGTGTCTTACATTGTCATCCATGAGGTCACTTGGGCCTGTGAGGACTAGGATGGCGGTGTGTTCCTCAGTCCCGCGGACACCACAGTAGCAGATATGATGTGGTCAGGCGATGTGTGTCCTCTGACACATACACAGGTGCCAGACAATGCACCCGGGTTGGGGTTTCCTATGGTGCAGGGGCAGATTGCACAGGTGCGTTTCCTTTTCCCCCTTTGCCCGCACTAAACATCTCACCAATCTTTCTCACATTTGCTGGGCTGGCCATGAGGTTGGTAGTGGTGGTGCTGGGGGCCATTACATGTTTCACAATCACTGATGAATTGCACATGATCCAGTTTGTATCCTGCGTGTCCGTACCCAGGACCATACACAATACACAATACAAATGCAGGGAGTGACTCACTGATTCATCTTCAACCTGCTTGAAGAAGACCCGAATACCAGAAAAAAAGAGCCAGTCTGAGTGGACGCACAATTAGGTGTGATTAATTAATCACCCAAACATAATTATTCGCGAGGAAAGACATTTTAAGAGCGATTTTGATCCATGTTACTGCCTTTTTTCGTTGAAGCTGCATCCTTGCTTGCTTACAGTTTTCTGCATAAAACCAGGATAATTTACTGTCAGCTTATTGATGGCTACTTTTGGTTGTTCAAATAAAAAATGCCTGGATCCTGTCTGAATTAAGCTCTGTTTTGCCTCAGTGGGATGCATTATTTCTGTCGAACAAACCTTTCAATTCTCTTGCAAGAGCTTGTGATCCCCCCCACCTGCTGCTCCGATCATCCTCCCCTGGAAGAACATAATGCAGTAGACAGGGAGGGGGGGGCACAGCCCCAGCACCTGTCAGCAATAGCGATTTCCTGGGTAAGATTTTCATTGCAGTGTACAATTGGCATTCAAAGCAAATTATGAATTGTTTGCAAATACAAAAGAAAAGGGAGATGGATAAATGAAAAGGATTTAGAAAACACTGTTTGCTATTGAAAAATTGAGATAACATTTTCAATCTTCATCCCTATGGAAACAAGTCTTCTGACCCAGAGAAAGTACTTTTGTACTTCAAAGGTAAAACCTGATTTGTCTGCCAGAAATAGTAAATTTTCTACAGCCGTGCACCGCTTTTTAAACAAAAATATATTGACTAACCTGTTATTTGGAAAAGTTTGAGTAGCTGGAGGAAAACATTTTATCTTAATAAGAAGAGGCCATGAAGCAAGAAACGCCAGCTGACTCCTTATAATCTCCCATTATACAGAGGAGTTTATCTGTGCACTGGTAAAACTTAATTCCACACTTGGTGATTTTGGAAAATGGATTGTTTTTAATGGTTGACTTTGAGTGACAGGAGGCAGCGAGGGGCTGTATGCGCGCGTGTGTGTGCGCGTGGGCGCCTATATGTGTGTTTGTGAACGGCGAACAAGCGGACCATCAACAGCGAAATGGGATTTGAGCCAATTGCAGAGAGAGATGCAACGGGTTAAAGAGCTTTTGAAAGCTGCATGTCGGCATTCTCTGAGACCATTATCATTCCCTGCCAGCTGTACCCGCTCCTTAAAATGCCATTTGCGTCGATGGGTATACTAGCCATTGCTCCAGAGGGACCTTTAGGATTATGGCAAGGTGAAAAGGGCCTCTTTATCCTGCATTGTCCTACGGGTTGGCTTCTACAAAGATTATGATGCGACTGGTTTGTCCATGTTTATATTTAAATTAATCAGCGACTGACTGTCATCTTGATCTGGAGCAGTAGTCACTAAGACCCTATAAAAAGTTACTTGTCCCAAGCTGGAGACCCTTTTTGCAAGGTTACGTCAAAGAGATTGGATTTGTGTCTGCATATGCAAGTGGTCGAATCAGAAGTGTTATGAGAATTGTGATATAGTGTACGGGAGGGAAAGCCCAAATTCAGCTCAGGACAAAGGGCTATCAGTAACAAAAGAACACAAGGGGGGTTGTCCTGACTGGAACAGTCAAAGCTACTTGCAATTTATTGGAATGCAAATAAAATTTGGTATGTATCTGAACCTCTGTTATATCTCTTATTTGTACATATACAGGGGCAGGATGGGAGAGCACCAAGGAGAAAGAGTATGCCACAAGTACTTTGTTAATATGAAAATAGGAGTATTTTTTATTTTTTATTTTCTCTCCTCAGTCGAATATTCACTTTTCAACAAACAAAAATTGCATAGACCCATAAGTAGTGCAGAAATTGCATTATACAATTAAACAAAACAGAAACAGATTGATGCATAAGTGTATCATCAGGTGACATTCTAAGAGAAAGAGCCTATATACACACAAATATCTTGTCATGTTTAGTACATTTCATGTTCTTCTCATTAAGCACCATTAAATGGTGGTAAAGGGTACGTAACACGTGTACCTCTATCTAATAGGACCAACAGTACAATTTTAAAGAAAACTGGTGGGTATACAAACTTCAATCTATTACCTCAGGTCTTAATGAAATAGAACCCTATCACCATGTTTAATACCTGCTTTTGCCGCCTTAGGGGTCCAGATGTGGCTTTACCCGCTCCTTCCCCGCGACCCCCGCCGGCTTCACAGAGATTGCCTCTCTGACAGCCATTGGCGACACCTGCAGCCTTTTGCCTCCCGACCCGCCTTTGCTGCGGGCCGTTTGTGTCACACGCACAGAGGCAACCCTGGCCCTGGTATGTTCGGCCCTTTGCGAGCCTATTGATGCTGGGGTATTACTTCCCACGCGCATGCGTGGAGATATAGTAGTTAGTGACATCTGGGCATGCGCGTGACAGCACGTCAAACACAGTTACTCTCTATGTCCCATCGAGCCCACAATCTTATGCGGATGCCGCAGCTCGGAATTTATAGATATCAACGGTTCCGTCAACGGTTCCGTCTTTCCTGTCTTTGCACTAACTGGATCGTCCGCCTCCACTATTTTCATATTAACAAAGTACTTGTGGCATACTCTTTCTCCTTGGTGCTCTCCCATCCTGCCCCTGTATATGTACAAATAAGAGAGATAACAGAGGTTCAGATACATACCAAATTTTATTTGCATTCCAATAAATTGCAAGTAGCTTTGACTGTTCCAGTCAGGACAACCCCCCTTGTGTTCTTATGAGAATTGTGATAGGCAGAGTTAAACCCTTATTTTCTCTACCACTTCCATAGCGCTAGTTGCTTCCCCCCAAAACAGCCTGGCAAGTCATGTTGGTGCAAGACCTGTTTTAGACTGACTGACAACTCCTGCTCCTTCGCATGGTTCCATATATTCTGAGTTCTCGAGTATTAGATTGTGTCAAGGCAGTCCTCTCAGTACTTGTTTTCTTGCTGCCTTACTATCGAGTGCCTGCACACCGGTTGTTCAAATGAAGCAAGGGAAATCCAAAAATAAACTTAACCTGGAAGCAATAATACAACCTAACACCAAATGTTGATGACCAACAATTTCTGATTTGTTACACATCAATTAAGAGATAGCTTCTCAGATACTCTAGACAGCTCAAAAGTTGTTATTTCACTGCCTGGGGACGCTAGGCACCAAGTGTGATTAGGTAGCTAGAACACGGCGGAGACCTGTGACTATGACACTTAGGCAAGGTTGAGTTTTCGACTCCCTTCTCTTTACCTGTGAGGCACCTTCATGGGCTACCCATGTTTCCACTTGACAGCTATTGAGTTCCTCCATCTTTGAGCCGCACGTGACAATTGATTACTTCATGCAGACAACAGCTTTATCCTGGGACAGGCTGATATTCACTTGATTTGTAGTGGGAGGTGGAATGCTTGAAAGAATACTATAATCTCATATGATTCACAATTAATAACTCCAAAACGTTACTTTTGAAAAATAAATACAGGTAATGCTAATTGAGTGGTCCGAAATTGGAAACATTCGCCAAATTTAATTCTAGCATTACCTTTTGTTGGAAAATGCATTCTGGTCTGCTCTGGCCAGAATAGCACTGTGCCCAAACCTCTACCACAATTTGCTTCAGAGGCGCTTCAGTAAAAAAGTTGAAACACAAAAGTACCTTACCTTTGTAATGTTGACCGAAGGTAGGCTATCCTCTCTGTAGATGTGTCTCCGCAGTGGAAGGTTCCAATAACATGTGTAGTACTAAAATAAAATGAAGACCCACTCCAGGGTCTTATAAAAGCTAGAGTCTTTACTAAAGCCACACAGTAGTTAAAAACACAAATGACTTAACCCTGCAAGTGAAAACATGCAGGAAATATGGGCTGGGTATATATGCCAATAGGCAGGCTGAATCGTTGGTAATTGTTCTGCAGGAGAACATCAAATGTCAAATGGATTTTAAAAAGAAAACACAAAAATAAGCTAAAATAGCAAACATGGACCTAATCAGTTCTTAGGGACGACAGGTATCTCACAAGCACTTAACCTGAACCTCTTGTAGATGGCTTGACCACATCGGGTTGGTATTCTTGACACATTCCACATGTTCAGATCAATGCCTCAATGTTGTTCTGGCACTGAGACAGTGTCTTGCAGTCAGGGATGCTTGACTGATTCCTCAATCAAACTGAGGCTTCATTACAGGTGTCTAGATGGTTGAGCCACTTGAAGATACGCCATCACGTTGTGGATGGCTACAAACCGTCTAGGCTTCAGTGGCTCTCTTGGGCCTCTCGATGGGCAAAGTGGTGATCAGGTGATAGTACATTGTATGAAAAGGTACCACAGCTTGATTGGGCTTCGAAGGTGCTTGACCTCCCAAAATTGACTTAATGTCCTTTTCTGTGAGCAGATGCCAGCGGGAATGCTTCTGAATACAGGGCTTCAGGGCAAACTCAAGCAGAAAATCGCACAGAGCTTGAGCTCTCTTCTGTGACTTCCATCTGGCTGAACTGTATTGAAGCAGCAACAGATATAATATCTCCTCTAAGTGCCTAGGTGGTCTCTTGGTTCTCATCTGCAGGCAACCACCACATTTTACAATGGTGTCCCTTCTGTTTCCCAGGGATGTTAAGGGAAGTTAACCCTCCCTCATTTGACAGATGCCTCTATTCCTATGCAAGGGGACTTCGAAAGGTTAACTGCCCCAACAAATAACCACAGAGTGGGGCTCTCTCACTCCATTCAAAGTTCATCCCAGCAGGGGATTGATGACTTTCAAGCCTTCTGCTATGCTCAAATGGGGGCATCTCCTTATTGGAACATCATTCCCTCTTTTACAGCAATTTCCAGAGTTCCTTTCTTCAAGTGAATTTGCTGCATGGCAGAACTAAGCATACTTGGAGTTTCCAAAATGCTGGAAAGGACCCCTAAGAGCCTGTTGAGTAGGAAACTATCTTGCCAAGGGAAGCTATCTGCAGTCAGAGCCTTTTGGGATCTTAAAAGCACAGCATGGAAGCTCTGGCACATGTTGAAAACAGTTGACTCCATTCCCTGTTATGCAACCAACAAAACTTGCAAAAAAGCACTTGCTTTATTTCGTGCCCCAATTAAACAATTTACATATTTGTCTATTTTTGTATGTTATATAGACTAGGCACATTGGACCCACAAACTGGCTCAAACGGTATATGCCTGGCCATGAGGAGATTCATGTTTACTGAATCAAAGGCCTGGGCTATGTTTAGAATTAACAGAATGTCCCTAAAAAGAGAATCTTGCTATCCCTGTGTATGGTGTTCTACCCCTAGAGAGCGCTGCTGTAACACCTATATAGGTTGAGGGATAGACAAGAGGCTCACCCTATCCTGTCTCACTACTTTCACTAGCCACTAAAATGTAGTGCACACTCTTTGGAAGGCGATTGTTACAATTTATTTTTATGGCTTCCATTGTGTGTGTCTTATCAAATGATCTTTTACAAGTCAAGTGCTAAAACACAATCCTACTCCTGGATTGCCTAGTGTCTTTGTTCATTTTACACTTATCTAAAAAAATTATGCAATTTTACCGAGCTCACAAGAACTATTGTTTGTCTCAGGGATCAGGTCATCGCCCTGAACCTTAATGTTGTCAACCGGTTTCAGCGGATTTCGAACCCTCTCCGCTTTCTTCAGGAAATTTGCTATGACGTTAAATAATCATATTCTATTCAACAATAAAAAAAGACAATTTTCTTGTTCCTTGTCTTGATCTCCCTGTTCTGGTCTAGGGAGAGCGCCTCATATTCTCTCTAATGGACGTCTTGTTTTGTTTCCAAATACCCTAAAAGGGAATACACATAAAGGGGCACCATCAATGTCTCTATCTCTCATCAAGTCTCAATTTGACATCTTTAATAATGGCAGGTAAGTTAATTCTTACCAGTCTTCATTTAGTCATTGGCACTTTCACTTCTCGTGCAGGCTGGTCATTTGGTTACATGGAATGTTGGCCGCATGCCTCCTATGGATCAATAGTCCAAATTTAGTGTGGTTTCATTTCTATCGAATGTTCAATCTGGTTTACAGACAGTTCTTACCCATTCTAAATTGGGTATACTGTTTCATCTAGTCTTCTGCGTGATCTTCTGTAATGATCAGTGCGTGGGCTGTCTTGCTTCCCTCTGGGTGGTCATCTGATTTGTTAATGGTGAAACATCCTAAAAAGGGATAATGCTGTGAGACATTGTGCGATTCTCACCCATATTAGTAATTAGGGGTAGAGGTTTGCTCAATTTCTATTGTTAAATTAGAGGCACAAAAACAGCTGAACTCCACATAGCCTTTTTCCAAAAAGCTCCTATTCCATTTTCTTTGTTTACCATAGGGATATCAGAAGCTTACTAAATGCATTTGCTCTCCGAGGTTTCTCTGTGCAAAGGTATAACGACCATTCGTTTAGCCTAAGGACTGGACAATTAATAGTTAGCTTCCCCTGTGACATATCCAGAGTAGCATTAGAGATGCTTCAATTTTCTCAACCCATTATTGCAGTGGTCACAGTTGTGGTTCCAAACACATGTGACAGCCCCATCCCATATGGCTCCAACCTCCGGAAACTATTCAAGTTTCCCTCTAGCCTTTGAATAGATGCCCTCAAATGATTTCAAATGTATATTCTTCTTTAGCATTACAGCAATTACTATAATTGTTTGTGAGTGTTTTAAGTTGTTGTAGGCTAAACAATCTGACAAGCATGCTTGATCAAATATGGGGGTTGCCTGCTGCACTGGGCCATCAAACCATACCACATTCCTCATTTTAGCGTGGGCTAGCTTAGTTTAATATTAGTTTGACATTTTCTTACCCAAGAAGGCCTTTCTTTTTTCTGGCTCCACGTTACTAGAAATAACCCCTTTAATGATGTGTGCTACCTCTGCAGAGAGTGCACCTTGGTAAACCAATTCAGGGAATCATACTATATGTTGATTTGCTGATATATTGGCCTGTTGCATTATATCTACAAAATGTCATTGCATCTGTCTATAGCAAGTGTCTTCGAACTTTGGCTCTCCAGATATTTTGGACTACAACTCTTATTAGCCCTAGCTAGCACAGTCAATGGTAAGGGATAAGAAGAGTCATAGTCCAGCATATCTGGAGAGATACCGATAGCAGACCTCTGGCCTATACTAAGCAGAACATGGCTCACTTGCAATCCCTTTCTGATCTTACTCTTAATTTCAAGATAAGAGCAAACTGGAAACCATACACATCAACTAGGTTATATTCATGTATATTTGCAGATTCCTTAACTATAAAATGTGCTCTTCCAAGCAATTTGACCACTTATATCAGCTTTCTTGGTTCTGGCACCACTATTCTACACCTGGTATCAAATGAATTGTCTGTTCCTATTGGTCCCATAACTGAATATCATGCCTTTCTGTTGCACCCATGCTCACCTGCAAATCTGCTGGGTATTGATCTGCTATGCAAAATGCATTGTACCATTTATTGTTCTCCTGATGGTATTTATCTAGAGGTTCCACAATCTAGGCAAGCTGAATGTTTGTTTCTCCTCCGCACCCCACTGACCCACAGCCTCCTACAGAGCCTCCTTTACTCCTCACACACGCACAAGCTACACAGGTACAACACCTTATTGACTCAGTGCCAGGGGCCCTCTGGGCAGCACATGCCAATGAGGTAGGACACATTCTCTCTGTTAAACCTGTTCGCATCATTCTCAATTCTCAATGGGAAAAGTAAAACTTGTGATTTGCAGAGCACCATTCATTTCCAACGTACCTTCTTCCCGAGTACAGGTAAAGACAATTCAGCAATATCATCTCCTTTCTTTCTTTAGATTATCCTCTTTATTTTTATTTGTGTTGAAATCTAGATCAATTATAGAGAAACATTAGCATTTAAGCATTTACATGATATGATATGGCATTTATAACGCATCTATACTCAACGCGCGACGAGGCAAGGGAGGGGGAACAGAGGGAAGAAAGACAGCGATCCTACTAGGCCAGGTGTCATTCAGATCGCGCAAGTGCATGGGAAGGGTGAAGGGGGAAAGTGTGGGGGGAAGGGAGAGGGGACAGTGCAGTACATGGGCTAAATAGAATAAATAACAATAAGTAAAAGTAATTCAGCAGGTGCCAAGTGCAAGGGTAAGTGCAGGCATCAGGTGTCAAATGCAGGTAGTGGGATTGTAGGGATACAGAAAACAGTCCCCAAGTGCGGGGGTTGCTAGGAAGGCAGTGCAGGTGTGCGATTGGCAGGGGAGGGGACCTGGGCCCAAGATCAGAGGGTAGCAGTTTTGCTTCTCACACTGGTTGAAGAGGAGGTTTTGATCCCCATTGGATTTTCTTTGGTACTCAGGCCTTTGGGTCCCGAGTATATTAGTCTATTTCTGGTTTGCAAACTATTGGGATATGCTGCTGTCTCCAAATTGAGTGAGTTTCAAAAGCACTGCTCCCGTGTTTAATGTGTGCTGCTACAGAAACATTATTTGTGACCTGGGAGGGGGTACAAGTGTGTTGTTGCATGGCCCCCAGGATTGGACGCAGGTTCCGATGCATTTGCCCCTTGTTGTCTAATAAGAATGCTTTCTCAGTGGGACATTGCTGTAAGATAGTTGTGCATTTCTGGGGCTGCCGTTTCTATGGTCCCAGCTGATAGGGTTGCCTTGTGTGTGTGTCCTCTGCTGCCATGTTACTTGGACTTGCTAAATGCTGTGACTTGCACTTGCCACTAATTCAAAAGGGCTCTGTGGTACGCCATTACCACACAGATCCTTTGTCTACTCCAGACGTCTTTAAATTGCTGCCTGCAGACCTGCCATGTTAGGGAATCGCCTTATTCCTTTGGGTTACCTATCATTGTGATGTTGGCTGATGAATTGACTTTGTGTTTTATTTCTTAATTTGTTTATTTTTTGGTACTATTCACCAGCGCCCTGTGCAGGCTACAGACAACTTAGTGTACAGACATACCTACATGCTTTGCTTCCATGCTTGGGGGCAGGCCTTGATTGGCAAGATATATTTTTTGAACATAACTAAATGTTCATGATTGGCCACCCCCTTCATTACTTTACCTATGGCAACACTCAAAGTCTTGTGGTGTATATCTGTGTTCTTGTTTCGACTAAAGAAGCGATGCTCATGGATCTTGGCCATTCAGGAGTTATGTGCCAAAGGTTACTGCTGAGCTACACCTGATGTGGTTTCTCTTGTGTCTTACTTTATTTTTATATTTAGTGACCACTATCAATTCTTGCTTGGCACCTGTCACCCCTTGTGTACCACCTCTCCGTTTTGTGTTTACGCTGTCAACACCGGTAAATAACAATTGCCTGGAGGTTGTTTGCACCAGCCATCTTGATCTGCAGTACCTGTAGAACGTCCTCTCTTTGTTTCTCCCCGCTCTTTTGGTTTCTAGACTTAGCCATGGCCTCTGGGCTATCCACAACAACACTTATACCTGCAGTAGGGACCCATGCTTTCTTCATGTTTTCAATGTATGAGGCATTCACCTGTAAATATTTGAAAGAGTGGAATTTTGTTGACCCGGGTTCAAAAGGAATTTCAGTACCCACATTTTGGGCTCATTTCATGCAGATCACCTTGTTGTCTTGCGCAAGGCTTTGGAACATAGAAAGTGTAAGGTGTCTAATGGTCATTGGCCAGCTTATTTCGCCTGGTACAAAGTATCTACAGACAGATTGCAGGACAGTCAGACTAGACACTGAGGAACTCTCAGGCTAAGCTAGAGAATGAATTAGAGCAGTACAAGTATCCCTCCAAGGCCGGCCGGCCAAACATAAATACACTCGCAAAACAGGCCTCCACCCAAGTGTTTCTGCAGACACTATTAGAGATTCCCTTTCAGAAGCACCTACAGCGTCACCTGTGGACATGTTAGATAATCTAGCACCTTAGTCGCCTCTCCTGAGGGCCCACACACCACCTACTCCCCATCAAATGAATCCACCAGCCCCCAAGCCACAGCAGGCTGCCAGGCCAGCCCAGCCACCCACCACACTCCCCCACCACACTCCCCTGTCTCTCACACCCCTGCCTGCATCCCCAGCCACCCCATCTTCCTCTAACATCATGACCTCTCTGCCTACTCCTCAAGGAGACTTAGCAACACCTGCTCCCCCTGCCCTGCCTACACCTTTGCCGACAGCGGCCTCTACTTAGACACCACCCTGGACTCGCTCGCAACAGAGTCGTTTTCCACCGGCGCAGCAATTCCTGACGTTGCCTGACAACCCTACTGCTTTCATGGAACATTTGAACACAGTGATTGCTTCTTATGATCCCACAATTCGGGATCTTAAACAACTCCTACGGGCTGTGCTCAAAGACACTCTATACAAAAAAATTATGGACAAACTGCAATGGCCTGACACACTGATGGAAAGTGAGGTTATTACTGCTAATATTACTGCTCTTACCACCCTCATCGAAAATACCCTGTGAAATCTGACTGGTCAAAGATCACCACTTGCAAGCAAAACCAGTCTGAATCTCCCTCTGACTACCTATCTAGTTTGACTGACTGTTTCACTAAATACTCCGGTATTGCAAACGCTGGGGAACAAGCTAAATCTGCATTCTTTTCTCATTTTGTGAATGGTCTCCTTCCTGAAATTTCAAACAATTTTCAAAATGTTCAAATTGGGTGGCAAGCTGAATCTATTGAAAAAGAACTGCAAGCAGCTCACCATTTCTCTGACAAAATCAAACGCCAGGAGCAAGATGGTGCTACCCGCCTCTTGGCTTTGCAATACATCATGCTTAACAAAAGACTGCCTCTAGGGGCTGGAGATGCCTGGGTACCTCAGGCCAGCCTTATGCCCAACAGAATCCTCTGCCACCTTTTCATCAGAGTCACCAGCCACAACAGATATGTAAACACCAATTTATGCCTGCCAGCAACCCCTGCCAGGGCAACCTTTCTGCACATATTGTATGCAGACAGGCCATCTCAATCTATCAAACCTGGCAGAGCAAGGCAATATAGGCCCACTACTTCACACAATGATTTCATTCCTTCTAACAGTTAAGATTGCTACACTACACACCCACCACCACCCCCTCTGCCTCCTCTTTCCAACCAGGGCTACCAGGACATGTATATCTCCGATGGTGTCTGCTGCTTTGCTTCCACTAGACCGGTCTGGTCCCTATCTCAAATGTGACATCCAAGGGTGAAGGGTGAACTGTTTGATTGACACTGGGGCCAGGCACTTCACGCTGCGAGTGGCTGGAGTTCCAAATATGGAGGTTTCAAAGGAAATTGTCAATGCTGTTGGGTTATCTGGCACCACTATTCCACACCTGGTATCAAATGAATTGTCTGTTCCTATTGGTCCCATAACTGAATATCATGACTTTCTGTTGAGCCCATGCTCACCTGCAAATCTGCTGGGTATTGATATGCTATGCAAAATGCATTGTACCATTTATTGGTCTCCTGATGGTATTTATCTAGAGGTTCCACAATCTAGGCAAGCTGAATGTTTGTTTCTCCTCCAGCACCCCACTGACCCACAGCCTCCTACAGAGGCTCCTTCACTCCTCACACACGCACCAGCTACACAGGTACAACACCTTATTGACTCAGTGCCAGGGGCCCTCTGGGCAGCACATGCCAATGAGGTAGGACACATTCTCTCTGTTAAACCTGTTCGCATCATTCTTAATTCCTCAATCCCGAAGTCCTCTCAAGTGTGTGCCCCAGTACAAAATATCCCAGAAGGCAAAGGAAGGTATCAAGCTTGTCATCTCTTTCCTCCTTAATCAGGGCATCCTCTACTACACCACTAGTCCTTGCAATAGCCTGGTTCCCCCAATTGAGAAAAAGGGCACAGGCAAATTCCATTTTGCTCATGATTTGTGTGCCCTTAATAAAGCAGTAATACCCTTACAAACGTTGGTCCCGGACCCCCTGACCATTTTCTCCTGTTTCCCTCCCAACACCCAATTTTTCACTTGCATTGATCTTGCCTCTGCCTTCTTCTCTGTCCCCATCCACCATGACTCTCAGTATCGCTTTGCATTCACTTACAAGGGATGTCAGCTCACCTGCAGGTCCCTTCCAATGAGCTTTATTGACTCCCCTTTGCTCGTATCCCGGGTTCTGCAGGAAGACCTCCAGGATGTCGCCTTCCTGGGGGGCTCCACTATGATCCAATACATGTTGGACCTACTGTTAGCATCACCTTCCTTTCAGGTCTTCCTCTCAGCCTCTGAGGTGCTACTCATGTCCCTGGCAGAAAAGGGTCACAAAGTGAACAATGCAAAATTGTAGCTCTGCCTACCCACTGTCTGTTACCTAGGACAGGACATTTCCCACAGCGCAAGGCACTTTGCTCCCTCTCGAGTGTCCTGGATCTAACAATGTCCTATGCCCACCACTAAAAGGCAGCTATGCTCCTTTCTTAGGAATGAGCATTTCTTGTCACCTCTGGATTCTTGATTATGCCTGCACAGTGGCACCTATGCAAAAGATGCTACATGACTCCCAACCTGACAAACACACATGGTCTCCTGACGCTTGCACAGCCCTACCAAGATCAGGACTTCCCATTCCATTTCTCCCACCCTCTCCCTGAAGAACTCATGGTGGCAACAGTAAAGATAGACACAAGTGATCACAGTTCAAGGGTGCTTTTTAAACTGTATGTAGGTTGAAAAATGCCTATTCTAAGCCTAAATCTAAGATGGGAGCAAGCGTTGATCATCGAATAAAAAGAAAACAGTCCTTCTGCTGTTGTGTCAAAATAAAAAGGGCCTATACTAAGAAACCTATTGCCAATCCTTACAACTAATACAAAAAGGGCGTGGGGTGATTTTCAAGAAAAGGAAGAAGTGTTCTTAAATAATATGTCAGGATGCGGTAGCTTGGACCTCCCTTACCCACATTTTGAGCACAGGGTAAGATGGGATCTTGGAGCACAGTACACACTCAACTGTACAGGGATTTTGCTTGACCTTCTTTATGACCACTTTGACCTATCTTGGTGGCTCTCCTACGACCTTCTGGTTTCTGTAGTCTTACTCTGATGGGGATCAACCAGAGTTTCTTTGAAGCAGCACGCACATGGTGCCGGTCCCCTTTCCAATTTTACAGTTCTTTGAACTTTCTCACTTTGCCACTTTGTGACTTTCATTCACCACAGCCCGGTTCTTACTGTTTCTCACTTCGACTCACCGGCTGTGATGAACCGCTTGGCTTTCCTTTTCACTGGAGTCAAGGCCGGTACAACTTAAGCAGAAGTCTCTCTCACTCCGGCTTATCGTTGTCGATATGCTCCATGTACCGCTGACATCTGCTGCATTACAATTAGGCTTTTGTCCTCGGTTTTAAGTTTCTCTCAGTGGATGGTTTGCAGGGTTTTATCTAAAAGGGCAAGGTTGTATCTCTCCTCGTCAGCCTCTCGATATTTGCAGCATTTCTCCTCCTCTTAAACTGCCAAACCTGGATAGCTGTCTCAGTGTGCTTTCTGCCTTGCTCGTACTGTGCTATCTTGCTCCACCTTTTATCCCGGTGAGCCGTGACTTGTGTGTGATTCTGATCAATGGCCTTACTTTGCCTGACCCTTATATTGAGACATGTCAAGTAAACAGCTTGGGTGTTAGTCCGTTCTCTAGTGTGTCGTGCAAAAGTGTTCGTATCGGAAAAGGGGCAGCAGTGGTTTTTGAAAGTCCTAAGTGGTAGGATGGGGAAAAGGTGTTGAAAGAAGAGGATACTGTGTCTCAACCATCGGAGTCCCACTCCCATTCCCTGAGGACTCCCCATCCAGGTGATGCTCCCTCACTGGACCACCACAGGAACTGGATCCAATAGCGATGGCCATCTCCTGGCCACTTGGATGACAGATCCCCGGGGACCAACTAGGGAGACACCTTGAGGTTTCTCACAACTCACACAGAAGCGTGGGGACCTACAACACCCTGTAGCCTATTCTAGATCACAGTTAGACCATGTCTCTTCTGTGTTTCCAAAATGTCTCAGAGCATTAGCTGCTGTTGCTCTTTTTCTTGTCAAAGATGACATCACCTTAGCACACCACATAAACATAGCCGCACCACACTCTGTATTAATACTCCTCCTCGGGGTTAAAACCCAATAACTATCTGCTGCATGTCTCACTAAATATAAAAAACTGCTACTTTTTGCCCCCAACATCACTCTCATCAGATGCGCCCCACTCAACCCTGCCTCCCTCCTACCCACACCTGATGACGTTCACCCGCACAACTGCCTTGTAACTGTTGACGTTGTATCATCAGGCAAGAACCGAACTCAAGGATATCCCCCTCCCCAATGCAGACTTCAATCACTTTGTTGATGGTTCTTGTCTTAGAGATCCAACAAGTAGTCTCCAGGCAGGTTATACTGTTTGCTCCTCCTTTGAAGTATTAGAAGCTTTTACGCTCCCCTCTGTACGATCAGCACAAGTTACTGAACTCATTGTCCTCACATAGGCTTGCACGATTGCCACACAATGCACAGCCACTATATACAATGATTCATGTCACGCTTTTGGTTACTCATACAACTACAAGACCCTCTGGAAGCAGAGAGGTTACCTCCCTACATAAGGTACTCTCATTCTCAATGCACCCTATGTGGAAGCCCTGCTTAATGCGTTTCGGCTATCCACTGTGTTGGCAATTGTAAAATGCAAAACCCACACTCGACTTTCTGACAGCACCTCACAGGTTAATGCACTGGCTGATGGCCATGTGAAACATGCTGCCCTCCATGGCCCTCAGGCTCCTGATTATGTGCCACTGTTTCTAATCTCATTTGAGGACTCCATAGCATCTCTTTCCATCCTGGCAGAGCTCCAAGAGGTGGCCCCCAAGGCTGAGAAATAGGGCTGGGAAAATCACAAATATGTTTGTTGCTTCGATCACCTATGGCATGATAACATGGGGTGTTTAGTGGCCCCACTAGCTCTATTGCTGTACCTCACACGTGTTGCTCACTCTCTGGCCCATTGAAGCAAGGGAAAGATGACCTCGGAGGTCTAGAGGTATTGGTTTGCACCTACGTTTCCCTCCATTGCTCAGAAAAACTGTGCTCACTGTCCAACATGTCTCATGTTCAACCCTGGAAAGCTTGTGAAAACCATTCCAGGGGCACATGACATACCTTATGGCCCCTTCGTGAATCTCCAAAAAGACTTCATTAGCAAACCAACGTGCGCCTCCTTTGAGTACGTCCTGGTCATCATTGACACATTCTCTGGATGGACTGTGGCCTACCCCTGTAAATATGCTGATTCCATTACAGTGACCAAGAAACTGCTCAAAGAGTTAATCCCATGTTTTGGCCTTCCAACTCTGACAGAGGTACCCATTTCACTGGGCATATTGTATAGAACATCTGCAGTGCATTGGGGATCCTTCAGCACTTCCATTGTAGTTTTCACCCACAATCAGCCAGGGCAGTGGATGCCGAAACTTCTACATGAATCTCTTCTTGCCAAGGTCTGCCAGGAAATCAGCCAAATGTGGCCTGATGCCCTCCCTTTGTCCCACAAGCATGCCAGTTCTCTGCCACCTTCCCCTGAACTCTGTGACTTACAACTGAATGATGATCTTGTTGTGTCATTTTGCAAAAGACTAATGCTCGTTGTCAGTTCTCTCTTCCAGCAAATCCAAGAAGCTCTGCCTCGACCACCTGAAACGTTGTGCCACATCCTCCTGCTGGGAGACTTGGTGGTCCTGAAAGTGCATACGCAAAAATCAACCCTTCTGCACCCTCTCTGGAAAGGTCCTTTACAGATCCTGCTGACAACCCACACTGCAGTACTCTGTAGAGGGCATGAATTCTGGGTCCATGCCAGACAGTGTGTAAAAACAGAATCTCCTATCGATGATGAAAAACAGCAAGAGGCCCAGGACCAAGACAACTTGCCATCTGCCAGCACCAAGGACACAGCAAAGCTGAAATTTGCAGGGGTAAAGGAGAAAGAGACCCCTCTTCAGCTGCCCTTTTGGGTCTCACCAGCTAAATCCCTGATGATTCTGCATCCAGCACTCCTCCATGACGAATTTCCGTTACCTGTTCCAAGGTACAACTTGCGGAGTGAGGCCACCATCTCACCTGACATCAGAAGGTGAACAATCGCTCTAATACGTTTTTGCTACACTCGTCTCCTAAGGGTGGCCCATAACTCTCAAAAGTTTTTGTCACCAAGCAGCTACAATAGCACTGCACATACTAGCTAACATATCGCTACTCAACCGCCCCGCTTTTTGTACCACGTCATGGGGGTTGATTTCTACTATGTGTTCAGGTACATTAGCACTGTGCTTGCTATTGTCTGCATGCTGGTGTAGGACAAGTTCTGACTTATCAAATATTATGACGAGCGATAACTAATTGACTTGGCAAAGCGAGGGCCACTGCCGGATTAAACCTTTGAGCCCTCCTTGTCATTAGTGTTATTAGTGACCATTAGTGTTCAATTGACTGTGTAGTGTGTCATACGCCCAGTATTCCGTGGACTTGGTCACATTGTGTAGATCACTCGTATAGAGTGTATGTACGATCTAAGAAGCGGGAAGCAGCTGGACCTTGGTAAGAAGGAAAATGATGACAGACGTACCCGCTCTAGTAGTTGCAAGCTTCAGCACGCTAGTCAGGTGCCTGTGATGGTCCCAGGCTCCCAGGGGCTGGCAGAGACTTCAGAGCAAGCCTTCCTGGAACGCCCCACCCCTACTGAGGAACATGTGGTGGAGGTGGCAGTAAGTACTCTGTTGCCGACTGGATCCTTAACTGGTAGTTCATCGCAGGTTTGTCAACCTGAGAAGATGAACCCACAACCCTCCACTCTAACCCTAAAAACAGTTTAAAACAAGCTACAAGATCAGAGCTGGTTTCTACCTCAACACCAAAAGGAATTCAGCTGAACTCAATTTAACCTGCAACAGACTTAACCTATGGATCTGTTAAAAAAGATGAGGTTTTCCCGGTCTCCACAGCAGCAACTACTCAGATTTTCCAAACAACTGTGCAAATTAAAGCGCACGTGCACCATAAGGCAAATGATCAACCACAACACTTGGCTAAAATAACAAATCCTCTTGGCAAAGATGATCTGGGTTCAAAATGACAGGAAAACATGAAGGATTTCTTTATAAAATTGGGTACTGCATCTTCTAATAGAAAGACATTTCTGTTAAAAGACAATCAGGAGCCTGCTTTAGGAATCTCTGACAGAGGTTTCTTGGAAGCATTGCCAAGAGTGGAGATGGAATTTGATCCACTGGAGGGTCAGCCTGCTATTGTGATGGATATCAGTGAAATAAAGCCTGTGGGAGTGGAATGGATCGATTTGATGGGCGACCTGGCCTCCATATTGACAGAACATTTAACATTTAATGCAACTGGCTTGTCTGAGTCTGAGCTGCGGGGAGGTCTACATGAAACTCTAAAGGAAATGGATGAGAGAGTGTAACTGTCTGCCCCTTCTACATTGCCAATGAATCTTGTTTTGAGCTCTTTTGGAAACTTATACGAGAATATAAACGATACTCTTACTACAAATGTTTTACAGTTGAGTGAAATAAAGTTGGCGATCAACATGCTAAAAGACGTTGTGGAGAAACAGAGTAATACGAGCTCAATGCACCAAACTAAAACATCTATATCATTGTAAGATCTAACCAAGAAAATGAATGCGATCATAAATACTTTGGAAATACATCATAGCCTCATTATGAACCATATTAAAGTCACTGCGGCAAATGACGGTCTGACGGTTGACTTGACTGAGGGATGTAAACAGGCTCAATCATGTAATACAAAAGCTGGCGAAGTCCCGAACTTAGTACATGCAAGAAGGCTAGAGGTCTCAGCTGAAGATTCACGATTAGTAAGTTTAGAAACCTCAAAGGCCCAAGTTATAAGTTTGGAAGTGGTAAATGAAACTATTATAGATCTGGCTGTGGAAGAAAGTTAAAATCCTGGGGAAAATGTGCAAAGAAAGGGGAAGAAAAATAAGAAATATAAGAAAAAAAAATAAAGAAAAGAATTACAGAATGCATTCCAAGGGATCAAGAAAGTATCGAGATTCATGGACCTATCTCAAGATGTACAGATATTTGAAGACCAAGTGTATAATAGCTGTGAAAAAGAGAATAATGATCATCAAATTCCATAACGGCCTTCAACCCCACAGAATGACTCTTTGAAAAAATCACAGATGGCTGACAACGAGGGAGTTCTGAATTCTGATTCCTTCGTACAAACCACTGGAATTCAAACTATAGAATTCACAGGAGAAACATTTAAACACGATGGGAAATGCGCAAACTGAAGTGGACTGGAGACAGCTTGAAGCTCGGTATGAGCTGATTAATAAGTCTCCTCGGGCCACACAAAGATTACCTTCCTGAGATTTGAGCCTTGTTTTTCCTGATGGGGAAAACTAAACCAAAGGTGATCCCCATAACAAAAGTGCCTTCACATTCACAAATTGCTACACTGCGGAGGTCAGTAGAGAGGAGAGACTAATACTCACTTTGACTCACCTATAAGCTAATCAAACAAAAAACCCACAGCCACATGTTCCTGTAGAGAGCGTGCTGGCGCCATGTGAAAGGGGAAATGGTAAACAGAATGTAGATTCTGATGGAAATGAGGAGTTCTCCAAGTATTCTTGTACGTCTGCATGTCTGGTTGGAACATTTGGCCTGCACTGGAGAGCAGATAGTACTGAATAGACAATTGATTCTGCGGAAAGTAAAGGACATGCAAGACCTATACTTACTATCCACACACGATGTAGACTATATCCACTTTCCCTATGAAAATAAAATTAATATAGTGTAAATTGGCATTTACTCTCATTTGGGGGTAAACACATTGTTGGTGGCTGAGAAAGCATTGCTGAAAATGGGATTCAAAATCGCACCGACTAAACCCAAAGAGAGAAGAAGTGGGGTAAAGGAAAGTTTTTATAATAAGCAAAATGAGGTCACTGACCAGATTCAAGAGCAGGAGTTCCGAAGGCCCTTGGCAAATATGAATGGAGGAGTGGAGAATCAGAACAGTAGTGTTTGGTCTATCTTGCCAGTGATCTTAAGATTTGAGGAAAATGATGTGTTGCTTTAGTGAACGTGAACTCAATCTACTAAGCTGGAACACAAGGGGTTACAGGAGATTTGTGAATGAGACCACTAGTAGTGACATTTTTGGCTCTTTTGATCTGATATTTTTGCATGAAACTTGGCTGATGGTTGAATGAAAACTTGATAGCTTCACCATATTCAGCCAATTGGCAGCTAATAGTAAAGGTGTCGGCCTCATAATTGCATCGCGAAATGTAAAAATAACAAAAATGTTGAAGCTGATCGATACTTATTAGGATATACTTGCTTCCAGGCTCTGTTATTACTTTGACAAATTATCGAAGAGTATGGTAGTTATAAATCTCTATTACAACCCTGCGTGTTTCACCTCAGATGAGTTCTTGGAGTGCATTGCAGAAACATTGTCAGATGTCATGGGTGAGAGGGAAGCTCTGGGTATTTTGATTGCAAGGGATCTGAATTCACGTTGTTTTGCCCCACTCTTTAATCAGAGGGGGAAATGGTATGAATGTGGGGAATGGTAAGAAGAGAACAAAATTAATGGGATCTGGTTGTTTTAATGCGAGCATGGAAGGAGATAGAGCCAAGTCTGTTATTGGTTATATTATTCTGGTTATAATATTCTATCCATAGCACTGTTTGATTGCTGCGTCAGGATGCAGATTAGAACTATGCAAAAAAGTGACCACAACATGCTGACCACCAAATTATGTGGGGAAGAAATATGGCTGATACTGGCCACCACACAGTCGTACCAGTGAATCAAGGATTTAACAGATTGCCTAGTTTTAATAAAAACAGACGTGGCCTAATTATAAACCTCCAGACCGCTTTCACATTGTTTTTGGGAATTGCACAAACCTCGCATGGGTAGGACTACTCGATCACTAACTCATAAATATCAATTTGTTCAGGAGACCTGGCAACGCAAAAGAGAACTTAAGGAAAATCGAAGAGACTTGAAGAACAGGACTCTGAAGAATTCTGCATTTTTAAAGCAGAAAAAAAATGCTGGCAGTGTATCAGAATTGGAGTAAGTCCAACAGGTGTTTAAATGTCCAATGTCAAGGTGAACAAATGCTAGTAAACAGTGGGAAAGCTTTGCAATCTAGCTGTCAAAGCAATTGTGGTTCAGAAGATCTATGCTGCAGGCACTTCTGGAATTTGTTTGCTAAAATCAATCAGGATGTAGCCAAAGTGTCTTTAAATGTCCCGTGGTCTCAGTGCTCCTCTCTGGAAGTGGTGGGAAATCTTATTAAAAAATCACCCAGTTCTAGGGAATCCAGTCTAAATGGACTGTCTAACTCCATTTTAAAAGCCGATCTGGCGACCTGGATCATGATGATCTTACATCTCCTCTTTAAAAACATTATAGAAACGTGGCAACGTCCAGATAGCGGGAAAATGGCAGTAATTATTCCAATCTATATGATCAGCGATCAGGCTGATCCAAACAACTATAACCCGATCGCCCTTATGGATGTAGACAGCAAGATTTTTACCAGGCCGTGCTATTAGAGTTGGAGGGTTGGGCAGAAAGCAATGGTATCTTGGATAAAGCACGAATTGGCTTTAGAAGAGATATGCCAACCATCTTAAAAGGCCTAATGGTGAATATGCTTAGAGATAACTCTTGGAAGACAGGCAATGCCCCCCTCTATGTCGCCATGATTCCTCTCTCTAAAGCTTTCGACACCACAAAGAGAAACCGTCTGCGGGCAAAATTGAGAGCTTGGCGCATTCCTGCTGGCCTATTGGCAATCCTGGTGTACCTGCATCAAAACACAACTGTTCAGTTAAGATTAGATGCCCTAGGACATATAAATATGTAGAGGGGAATGGGGCAGGGAGGCATTCTTGCTCCTTGCCTCTTTAATTTGTATCTGGCTGACCTAAACTATGCACTGTGTAGACATGCCTTTGCAAGCCCTAAGATTGGTTTGCATAAGATCAGTTGGATTGCTTATGCTAATGATATTCTGCTCCTAGATTTTACTTCTCGAGGAATTCAACAACTGTTAAGATCAATGAGTAGTTATGCATCAAAAAACAAGTTGCTGATCAACCCTGTGATTATGAATATAATGAGGTTTTGTGATCCGTCCAGAAAAGGGAACCAAACTAATTGGTGGATTGAAGCACAATCCATCTCTCTGATGTGGGAAACTACCTATCTTGGCTTTAGACTCACAGCACATCCTAACAGGATAATGGTGGACCGCAGGATTAAAACCAAGATAGATCAACTGACTGCGCAGAAGAAGAGCATTAAGGGTGCCTATTGTAAATTCTCTGTGATTCCCCTAATAACATTTTAAATCATTTCCACTCTGACTTATGGCACAGACATTGAATCTCAGGCCTGGAACCTTGAATGGGAATGAATTGAGCAAAGGATTTGGTGGAAGGTATGGTGACTTCCACAGTCCCTGCCAATAGCCACGCTCTGCTGTGAGTTGGGCCTGAACTCACTTAGAGTATGGACTGGAGTTTTCTCCAATCTATCAGTCGATGAAGATCCCGCTGACAAAATATTTGTTCACCGAGGGCATAAGTCAATACAGTGCATATCTGAAAACCCTGACTTAGAAGATAACTCTAGTTCTTACCTCAATGTCAAGGTTGGTGGAGGACTTAATAACTGATCCTATCAGTATGAAGAGGATGATAAATGAGATGGATTGGTTAACAATGATTGATGTAATGCGCTTATTGAGACTTCATAGCAGCTTCTTAATCTTGGACAAGCCTAGAGGAGTTTTGCCGACCTACTTGACAAGGTTGCCTGATAGTAGTGGGTGGAATTCCCTATTACGATTTAGATGAAATATATTACCCACTGGGGATATTTTGTCTATTCATTCTCGGGAGAAGGCTCCAAACAAGCTTTGTCCCACATGTCATGGTGAGTTCAGACAATCACTGAGACATGTTATGATTGAGTGCCCTGGAACAAGAGAACTGATGATGTCATTGTTCGGCTGTTTCATACATGATCCCAAATGGCAGCAGACCGAAGAGTTTAGGTGTAGATTGTCCTCAGGACATGAAATCTGTTTATCAGTTGAGCTCATAAAAGTGTTAAAATGGCTTGGTTTGTATACAGATGTTATGTTGTATTGATTTAGAAACGCTGAGGACTGGTTAGAACTTCTGATTTTGTTTAATTGAGTAAAATGAAAATTCGAATTAGTATAATATGTTTTATCTAAGATGATGACTTATTTCATACTATGTGAAAAGTCAGTTGATAGACTGGAACATATTCATAATAAATATTTTTTTTTTAAAATACACCTTCAAATAACAAAACTCACCCAGAACCCCCTGCTATCCAAATGATGTCCGCAGACACCAAAATTGAGAGCGGACTTGGTAGCATCTGTAAACCCTTTTTTCACCTCAAAAAACATTTCCATATCATCATTATTCCACTGCCCCACCCTTTCCAGGCCCTGTTTCAGCCACAAAAAAAAACTGTTTTCAAAACAGTTTGTTCACAGTACTGTCCGTGGACTACCGCAGTGTCCGTGGACTCGGCGGAATATGCACACCCTTCTTTCAGCCATAAAAACAGATCCATATCAACTTTATTTCACTCCCCTCTCTTTCCAGGCCTTCTTTTGGCCACTAAACAACCGCAAATGTGTTTTCTACACTTTTCCCCCAATGTGCTATCCTCTGACACAGGCGGCTGTCCGTGGATGCAACATGGTGACCGTTTAAAAAAATATGACACACCTCATGTTTTTCACCATCCAATCAGTGGGCACTTACAATGTCCACAGACGTGTCCATGGACCCTGAATCGAGCACACTTTTGGGATCAAGCCGTCGCTCCTGGCATACATTTTGTAAAAATACGTTCAGCTGTTTGGGCTGAAGGCACAAGCAACATTTTTTTTCCATTGCGTCTATGAGGATTTCCACAATTTTTGGGACCTCTCTACAACTTTGCCCCCCCCCGGATGAAACCACACCAAACTTTGCAGAATCATTCTGAGGAGGGCCATATACTTTTTGTTGTCAAGGATGGTGAGGATTCATACACGGGAGCAAAGTTATAAACCGCCCAAAAAGTGCTGTTTCTATGAGTTCAGCAACTTAACCATAACTACAGGGCCGCTACCGCAGGCCCTATAATGTATTTTATTATAGCGACAGCGATAGCCACTCTATAGTTAAGGTGAGTCAGACTCCCAAAAATTATATTGCTAAAAACTTTTGATTTTTGTGATGGATAAGGAAGAAATATTGGGATGCGTGGGCCCATTCAGACTGAAAAGCTTTGTGAAGATTCATTAAAAAAGAAAAGCTAAGAAAAAGACAAAAAAATATTTGTTTTCCAAAGTTGCGGCCTACTTCCCATTCATTTTCCCATAGACAAACAAGTTAAATTTTTGCCGGACCGAACAGCTGAAACCACTGGATGGATTTAGACCAGGTCTGAAACAACTTGGGCATGAAGCGTTTAAAAGCATCCTTTTTGTGATTTGGGGTTGTTCCGTGCATCACAGATACATTGTGTGTTTTGGGAGGAGAGGGCAGGGGAGGTGAGGAGGTCATCTGGGGAGTGGGGGAAGCTGGCACATGATGGGGGCACTTGGTAAGGAAGAAAGTATTTTTTGTGGCCGTTTTTCCGATGTTCACGGCTAGAATAAACTACAGATAACTATAGCTATCTGTACGTCATGTATGAAATGGGTACAGATATTCAAGGTTATCTGTAGTGCTGTAACCACAGCTGTAGATAGGCATGGGGACTCCCAGACAGGTAGCAACCGGGATTGGCCCTACTTAGTTTCAAAGCAGGGTAACGGCTGGAACCCTCAGGCCATGTTGCCTAACTAATGAGTGCACGTTAAAAGACCAATTAGAGAAACGTGGCCTGAGAGGGCAGGCACCCTCTTCACTTTGAAGCTAAGTAGGGTAGGTCGGTTTACTACATGGATGGGAGACAGTCCACAGTTTTTGGATGCAGTGTGTTTTCTTAGTTTTAAATATCTCATAACACACTAAGAAAACACACAGTATCCGCATTATTATTATAGTCCTCGAGTGTATTGCACTTAGAGACCATTCTTTTGCCTTTTGCTGAATTGCATTCTGGTATTTGTAGTTTCCCAGTCACAATGGGGGGGGGGAATAATGCCACAGTTGTACACTTTCTGCCTAACATAGCCTGATAATAATTTATATATTTGAGTGACAATATGGTATGTGTACTTTTCAATCTATCTTTATAAAGCAGAATATTGTTGAAGCCAGACATCTGGGTGAGGAGGGGAAATGAGAGGGCAAGTAATGCATGGATGGGGGACAGTCCACAGTCCGGTGCCATGTGTTTTTCTACGTTATTAATATCTCATAACACACTAAGAAAACACACGGCATCCGCATTATTACCATGCTACTGTCGGTCATTGAAAGTATTGCACTCAGAAACAATTTTCTATCCTTTTGCTGAATTGCATTCTGGTATTTGCAGTCTTTCTGTCAAGATGGGGGGATTAATGCCACAATTGTACACTTTTTACCTAGCATAGTTCAATAGGGATTTATATGTTTGAGTAATACTTTGGAATGTCTACTTTTCAAGTTATCTTTATAAAGCAGAGTGTTGTTGAAAGCCAGACATGGTGCAGAGGAGGTGAAATTATGGGAGGGCAATTAAGTCATGTGGCAAGAGAGTTCGTAATCCTGGATACTGGTACAGTTATTCTCCCCTGATTGTGGCTGCTTTTCAGGGCACAATTAAAGGACACATGTGGGTGAAGAGCATAACTTTCTTTCAGAGGGGGCGGACACAATCCCTTGGTTTCTTTTAAGGTTGGCAAACTTGCTCATGTATTTGGCTACCATTATTTTACTCAGGCTGCCATGTTCTCAGTGCAGACACTTACCCACAAGCACGTGTTTCGTATTGGGATTTTGTTTACCAGGGAATATTTTTCAACAGATTGATGGGTTTAAAAAGGTGAGTACCTTTTATACTTTGTCGGAATATTTATTGGAACATTCACTCTCTCAGGTTATTTTAAGTCCGATGTTATTTTGTCTTGCGCACTTTCTTCTAAGGGGAAGGTCAAATGAACTACATTTGTATATTTCACTCTGAGGTATATGTTCACTTAATGTGCGTACATTCATGGGTTTCAGCTTTTGATTTTCACTATGGGGCAAAAGTACCAGGGCATATGTTATTCTTGCAGCCGGTCATTGTATCCTGTCTCCGTGCTGTGTTAGATGGGTTGTGTGATGTATCAAAACACTCATCAAGACACTGGCATAAAACATGTGGCTTGTAGCAAGCTGCAGTGTGTGATCCTCTGCAAATAATTTAATCTGGCCGTGCATTTCCTAAAAACTTTGTGAGTTCTCAAAGCTTGCAAAAGTTATACATAACAATACCACTGTCAAAACAGGTCATAATCAGTTTGTGATTGACGAATGTCTTTGCGGGATGGGTTGCAAGTGGTTTAAAATATAGAGTGACTGTGCCCACTGACTATGGCTGGAGGCCATGGCTAGTGGTCTGGTAGTGTTCTAAAAATCTATGGAATAACGAAACCTTTGAGATTCAAAGAAAGAACTTTAGTTGTAGGGGGCACAAAGTTAAGGTGGCCTTAGCTCAATTTCAGGTTTTTTTTGTGTTAGGTTCTCACTTTAACGTCCTTGCAACTAAAGTTTTTCCTTGAATTTCAAGGTTTTTTTTACAATGTATTGCTCGCCTTAACGTCCTTGCAACTAAAGATGTTTCCTTGATTATATTACAGGGCCTGCGGTAGTGGCGCTGTAGTTATGATTAAGTTGCTCAACTCAAAGAACACTTTTTGTTTGTGTGGCTTATAACTTTGGCGCCGTTCGACAAATCCTCACCAATCTCTGCACCTTGAAACACATGTGTATAGGCGCATTATAAATAACTTATCAATCAATCAATCAATCTTTGTGAAAAAAGTAATTGCCCACCCTCGAATGATATTGTAGAGTTTAGTGTGGTTTCATGCAAGGGGCAAAGTTATAGAGGGTGTCCCAACGTTTTTAAAATCCTCATAGACACAATAGCAAAAAATATTCGCTCACGCCCACAGCCTAAACCGCTGGACGGATTTGCACCATACTTACACGAGGCATGGCAGCTCAGTCCCAAAAGCGTGCTTTTTAAATTTGGTGTAAATCCATCCAGTATGTCTTTCAAAATGGCCAAAAAGTAGTTAAAGAAAATTAGTGATATCTGACTGCGGTCCACAGACTCATTTCCTGATTGGGAGTCCACGGATGCCTCTGGACCAATCAGAGAGCAGCATGATCTTCGTGGGCATCATACGCGCCCTTTGAATGGTCAATTAAAAACATGAGGTGCGTCACAACCTTTTAAACAGAAGCCATGTTGGATTCGCGAACTGCGCCTGTAGTCCACAGATATTGCCGTAAAAACACATTAAAGAAGACAACATTGCACTTGCCAAACTAATAAAACAAACTCTCTGGGCATGTGAGGGGTAATGAGGGTGGATGGGATATGGCCATAAAAAGCCAAAAATCTGGTGTTCAAGTACATCCCTGCATATTTCTGCATTACGCGGTCAGAGAAAAGCAATTATTTGAGGGCTTATAACTTTGGCTCCACTTAATGAAACTGCATGGAATTTTGCAATATCATTTTCGACCTGACCCTGATTGGTTCTGCACAGTTTAGTGCTGTTTCACCAAGAGGGGGGTCCCAAACTATTTGAAAGGTTTCTAAATTTGGGGCCAATTGACAAATCTGCACACAAGTCTGCAAACAGATTTTAGATGCAGAGGTCAATGTTTTTGCAACGCTGTGATGGGGCAAAATTAGAGGGGGGTGCTCAACATTTTTTAGATTGCGCATAACTTTGTTGCTGTTTGCCTAATCTGCACAATAGCTTTCAGAAAGATTATAGACCCAACCTTGAATGTTTATGAAAAGTCTGAATCGATTTTGTCTAGTGGGGGCTAAGTTATATGATTATTTGTTGTATGTACATTTTGACACTGCTCAAAAAATAAAACTTGGACGGATTTGCAGAAAACTCATGCAAGGAGCATTGGCAACGACCTGAAACCATGGTTTGTAGGTACAAAAGATAGCGATATACCTTAGGTGACTGAGGTATGGCTTGTGGCCATGGGCAGTGGACAGATTATCCAGGCCATGACCCAGACAATCTGGCTACTGTCCATGACCACAAGGGACCACCAATGGGGTTAAAGTGGGCATCATGCCCACCATGGACCGGCTACGTGGTAAACATTTTTGAAATCGGGATAGGTTTGAATGGGAAAACGAATTCTACTTGTAGCTACAGCCCAAAGTGCTGGGCAGGATTTCAGCAAACATTCGCGAGGTGCATCAGCAAAGATCCCAAAGCATGGTTTTGCAAATCTGTCCTGTGTTTTCTTTCTAAAGTGTCAAAATGTAAGTACATAAAATTGCGATATAACTTTGGTGCCAAGAAATGGGCCTGGCCCTGAGCAAGGACAAATGTGTACTTTGATTTGCATATTGGGGCATGTGGCATGGCCGAAGCCCTAGGTTTGAATGGGAAAAAATGTTCTGCTTGCGGCTACAGCCCGAAGTGCTGGATGGGATTGCATCAAACATGCGCAAGGAGCTTCAGCAAGGACCTGAAAGCATGCTTTTGCAAATCTGTACTGTGTTTTACTTTTTTGAAAATGTCAAAAAGAAAGTTCAAACAATTGTGATATAACTTTACTGCCTGAGAAGTGGGCCTGGCCCTTGGCAAGGATAAATGTCTACTCTGATTTGCCTATTGGGGAATGCGGCATGGCCGAAGCCCATGCCCCATGGAGTGTGGGGACTGGCCATGACTGCAATCCATGAGCACTGACTATTGGCTATATTATGAGGATATAGTGGACACTGAACTAAGATGCAGGATAGGTGAAGTGGATAACGGGGGTGGCGTGGTGGGTCTGGGGTCATGGTCGAGCCTCATGCTTTAGGCAATTCAACCATGACCTGCATTTCCAGCATGTGCTGCTGATTACGACAGACATCAGTGTGCGTTGCAAGAAATATGTTTGTTAGGATGTTTACAGTTCTTTCATATATATTAAAAGAGGAATTATTAATAACTTATATAGAGTGATGTAACATCATGAAACATTTTTGTTAAAGAGACGTTATGGTTAAGTTGCACTAATAAAAACCTATGAAATGCAGAGAAACTTTGCTAAAAGGACTTCATGGTTACAAGTAAAACCGAAAATCCCAATAAATTAGCCCGATATGGCAAGCTAAGCAACCATAACTCGCACCACCACCGTGCACTGCTAGGACTAACACCTAGGACCTCAAAGATGACATCAACAATTAATTTTGATGAAAAGTACCTACAAGGGGTTGTGTTTATAATGTTGGTAACAAGATGTCAGGGGTGATCGGGAGACCTATGAAGAACTACTTAATGGATTAAAGAATGTACTCATCTAAACAAAACATTATATTGGAATGGTGTTGCTAATACAGGAACCTAATCATTCATACATATAGGCAATGGCTGCAGCATGCACCATAGAAGTACAATATTTTTAATCTCGTTATTTTGGATTGTAAAATAATGAATGCTACCTAATCACAGTTTTCAGTAATGTTAAACATGGAATAAATGGCTAAGAATTCAAGAGTTACTACACACTTGTGCTAGAACAAACACTACATATAAAGACCCACAATGCATACAAATCAGATGCACATACAGGGAAACTAAAGCAAGGAAGAAATTAACAACAACACAAGAAAATGTCAATAACATTAAAGTTAATCTTCGTGTATACATATGAATTGTGTGTTTGAGGCATGCTTAATGCCCCATGTATGTGCACCGTGAGCTAAAACCAAACCCTAAGGAACATACTTTATGAACATACGACAAGTTTAACGTCTCGATATATAGCACCTTTTGAATGTTCATGTTCTGACTGTCAGTGAACAAAAACACCTGGCCTAGATATGTCAGTGAACAAAAACAAGTGGCATAGATATGGGATGTCATCAGTGATGTTATCAATGACATTTGTGATGTCATCTTTGATGTCTTGGGTGTTAGATTTAGCAGTGCCCGGTGGTGGCATGAGTTATGGTTGCTTATCATAACTGGTGAATTTCTGGGGATTCGGTTTTACTTGTAACCATAACGCCCCTTTAACAAAGTTGTTTCACTGAATTTCATAGGTTTTTATTAGAGCAACTTAACCATAACGTCCCTTTAACAATGTTTTTTCTATGAATAGATATATATATAAACATTTTACCCATGTACAACAAAGATCTAGGAATTGGCACATAGTTGAAAGGTGCAGGCTGAGGACTCCACTTATTTCCATAATCTGTGTGCCAAGGGTTATGGGCATCAAGAACATTTGTTTTAAGAGGAAGAGCTACTTAAGATATGGGGATCCCATGCTGCCATTTAACCTTCCTTAGCTTGTTGGCTGACAGGCTGAAAACTGCCGCAAATCTCACTAACTTGCTCATATGCGGTGTTCAGTAGCCAGCTGAGAATGTTGTCCATCAGAGAAGCACCTAATGGGACTGTGAACAGCATTTCCCATGTGCTTGTCAGCTGATCAGGGAAGTGTCCATAGTCATTTCTCATAGAGGTCTAATCTAGTATCTCCCACAAGCGTCAAACTCCTCTCACACAGTGCACACAGCCATAGAATACAAGGAAATGTCCCACAGCCACACCAGCCACCACTCTCCTAGTGATGAAGCAATGACATAACTTTTGTTTCAGAATATTTTCTAAATCCAAGCGGCGGGTTCTTCATGTTATGTTATGTTATGTTATTTTGCATTTATATAGCGCCTTATATACCATTGGTATGGTCTGAAGGCGCTGGTAGGTTGAACGCCCTTGGGAACCGAAGTCCAGGTCAGTAGAGAGAGTAGGGGGGAGTCAAAAAGTGCGTGTGCGCACCATGTATGTGTGCAGCTGGTGCGAAAACAAGTGGTAGCTGCTTCTTAGCTGTAGGTGTGGTGGTTGAGAGATCAGGAGTATGCATAGCTCTCAACTCACACGCTTTTGGCGGGTGTCACCCGCCTTGTAAAAGGCTGACTCACCCGCCAAGCCTCCAGCACTCCCATTCATTTCAATGGGCGTCTCACCCGCCAAAAACAAAATCGGGTGATTTCACCCGCCTTTGCAACACAAATGGTTGAGAGCTATGGGAGTATGTGTTCGCTCTGGTCGGCTTTATCCGGAACGAGTGTGGCTGCGTTAGGCCTGAGAAGAACGCCTGGCTGGGTGGTGAGAAACCAGCAATGTATACTTAGAGTGATGTGGAGTAAGCGGGAGATGTAGATATGAGAACAGTTATACCGAATGGTGTCATAGTATCTCTGTGTTCTAGATGAGTGGTGGTGTAAGGGAGAGAGTAAGCGTGGGGAGTGGCGTGATGTATGTTTTCAAGAGTTTCCTTCATTCCAAGGCATGTTAAGTATCGTCCGTTGCACATAATCGTCCGTTCCTCATACTCGACCGCTCCACACATTCGTCCAGTCCGCACCCTACGTTTGGTTCGCACCCTCGTCCAGACCGCACCCTCGTCCAGACCGCACACTTCGTCAGGTCTAGACACTTGTCGAGACTATATGCTCGTGTAGTTTATCCACTCGTCCAGTCTACATACTGGTCGAGGTAGGACACTCGTTCAGTCCATAATCAGTCGTGCGCTCCCTACACTCATGCGCTCCCCACACTCATGCGTTCCCCACACTCATCTGCTCTCAAAATCATCCGCTCTCAAAGTCATCCGCTCACCACTCTCGTCCGCTCTCCACTCTCGTCCGCTCTCCACTCTCAAACCGCTCTCCGCACACTCACCCGATCTCCACTCTCACCCGATCTCCACTCTCACCCGATCTCCGCTCTCACCCGATCTCCGCTCTCACCCGATCTCCATACTTATCCGCTCTCCATAGTCCTCCGCTCTCCACAGTCCTACGCTCTCTAGAGTTCTCCGCTCTCCACAGTCCTCCGCTCTCCACAGTCCTCCGCTCTCCACAGTCCTCCGCTCTTTTCGGTTCCTCATACTAAGCCGCTCTATACACTCAACCGTTTTCCGCACTCAACCGTACTCCGCGCTCAACCGCGCTCATCCGCTCCCCACAACTCGTCCGCTCACACACACTCATGCGCTCTCCACACTCATGCACTCTCCGCACTCCCCACACTCATCCGCTCCCCACACTCATCCGCTCCCTGCGCTCATCCGCTCCCCACGCTCATCCGCTCTCCACGCTCATCCGCTCTCCACGCTCATCCTCTCTTCACACTCACCCGCTCAACCACACTCACCCGCTCAACCACACTCACCCACTCACCACACTCACCACACTCACCCACTCACCACACTCACCACACTCACCACACTCGCCTGCTCTCTACACTCACCCGCTTTCCACACTCATCCGTACTACGCTCTCGCTCTCATCTGCACTACGCTCTTGCTCTCATCTGCACTACACTCTCGCTCTCATCAGCTCTCATCCGTTCTCATCCGCTCTCATCCACTCTCATCCGCTCTCCACTCTCCTCCGCTCTCCACTCTCCTCCGCTCTCCACTCTCATCCGCTCTCCTCTCTCATCCGCTCTCCACTCTCATCCGCTCTCCACTCCCATCCGCTCTCCACACTCATCCGCTCTCCACACTCATCCGCTCTCTACACTCAATCGCTCTCCACATTCATCCGCTCTCCACACTCATCCGCTCTCCACACTCATCCGCTCTCCACATACACCCGCTCAACCACACTCACCCGCTCACCACACTCACCACACTCACCCACTCACCACACTCACCACACTCACCACACTCGCCCGCTCTCTACACTCACCCGCTTTCCACACTCATCTGACCTACGCTCTCGCTCTCATCCGTACTACGCTCTCGCTCTCATCTGCACTACGCTCTTGCTCTCATCTGCACTACGCTCTCATCAGCTCTCATCCGTTCTCATCCGCTCTCATCCGCTCTCATCCGCTCTCATCCGCTCTCCACTCTCCTCCGCTTTCCACTCTCATCCGCTCTCCACTCTCATCCGCTCTCCACACTCATCCGCTCTCCACACTCATCCGCTCTCCACACTCATCCGCTCTCTACACTCATCGCTCTCCACACTCATCCGCTCTCCACACTCATCCGCTCTCCACACTCATCCGATCTCCACACTCATCCGCTCTCCACACTCATCCGCTCTCCACATACACCCGCTCTCCATACTCATCTGCTCCCACACTCAACCGCTTTCCACACTCAACCGCTTTCCACACTCAACCGCTTTCCACACTCAACCGCTTTCCACAACTCATCTGCTCTCCAGTCACATCCTCATGCTTCCGTTTAGTGTAATTGTCTGTTCTGTACGCTTCATCCATTCTAACTGTTTCATTTATGTCATTCACTGTATTCCCTTCTCATTCATTATGTCGTTTTGATCGGTTCAGATTTCCTGAGTTTCTCAATGATTTATTCGTATTTTCTGTTTCATTGTTTTGATCTACTTTACTCGTTTAAGCCTGCTTGTCTTTCTAGTTTACATTCGAGTTTATTTAGCTGTCATTCTCGCTTCAGGTAGTTTGATGGGTCGGTATTATTGTGATGATGCTGGATTGGTTTTATGGGAAGAGCTAGGTTTTCAGTAGTTTGCGGAAGGACGTTAAGTCTTCAGTTAAGCGGATGTGGGGTGGGAGTGAGTTCCACAGGGTTGGAGCCAGGGCAGAGAATGATGATCCGCCTAGCCTGACTGAGTTTGTCTTGGGAATTACTAGGAGGCCGGCTGAGCTTGATCTTAGGGTGCAAGTGGGATGATAAGGTATTAGTTTGTCTTGAAGATATTGCGGTCCAGTTTTATGCAGTGCTCGATGCGAGAGGCATAAGGTTTTGAAAGCTACCCTACGGGCTACAGGAAGCCAGTGCAGTGTTTTAAGGGCTGGGGATATGTGGTCTCTTGGACTGAGCGCAAGTAGTATTTTGACCGCTGCGTTTTGTGCTCTTTGGAGTTTATTCAGTTGGTAGGTATGGATTCCGAGGTAAAGGGGGTTTCCGTAGTCCAGTCTGGATATAACGATTGATTGGACAGCGGAGACTCTGTTGGGAAATGAGAGGTATGGAAAGACGCGCCTTAGGTTTTTAAGGTGATGGTGGCAGGACTTTGAAACATTGTTGACTTGGCGCGAGAGTGTTAGGTCGGAGTCCAAGGTGCATCCAAGATTTTTTACTGTTTTGGAGGGTGTAGGTGAGTTGCCCATGGTGGGTGGCCAGGGTAGTGGGTGCGGAAGAAGGTCGGAGTTGCCGCAAACCATGATTTCTGTTTTGGAGGGGTTTAACAAGAGGTGGCTTTGGGTCATCCAGCGCTCTATGTTTACGAGGCAGGATGCCAGGTCGGGTTGGGAGTTGGGTTTCGAGTTCAGGAATTTTAGAATTAGTTGAGTGTCGTCGGCGTAGTTGTAACATAGGATGTTGTGTGAACGAATTATTGGTGGGAGGGTGATCAGGTAGAGATTGAATAGGAGGGCGGATAGACATGCTCCTTGAGGGACTCCTGTGTTGACTGGTCGGGCTTGGGAGGTAAAGCTGGAGAGTGCCATTATTTGGTGCCTGTCTTTGAGGAATGAAGCTATCCATTTAAGAGCGGTTCCACGAATTCCTAGCGAGTGGAGGCGGTCTAGGAGTATCGAGTGATTGATCGTGTCAAAGGCAGCGGATAGGTCAAGAAGGATTAGAGCGGCACATCCCGCAGAGTCTGCTGTCATTTTAAGGTCGTCCCAGATCGAGGTTAAGGTGGTTTCAGTTCCGTGACGTGTTCTGAAACCCGATTGGGCGGGGTCAAGGAGATTGTTGGCTTCAACAAAGGCGTTTAGTTGGGAGTAGGCGGTTCGGTCAATGAGTTTGGCGAGGAATCTGGTGTTTGAGATTGGGCGGTAGTTTTTGGGCTCGAGAGGGTCGAGCGAGGGTTTTTTAATTAGAGGTTTGACGTGTACCATTTTGAATGCTTCGGGAAAAATACCGGAGGAAAGGGAGGCATTTATGATAGATCTTGCGTGTTCTCCTGCGCAGGTGGAGGCAAAGATTTCTTTAAGGGTTGTGGCTGGGCAGGGGTCCAGAGGGGATCCAGATGGTTTGCGGGCAGATAGAAGTTTGAGAAATTGTTCTGGTGATATTGGACTAAAGGATTCGAATGTTGGTTGAGTTGAGGTTGTAGTTGACTGGCTGGCCGGTACGGGTGGAGGATTGTCAATTGGTTGTAAGAGAGCCAGTTTGGTGTTTAGAGTTTTTGTCCTTTCAATAGCTGTGGTGTAAAAGTGGAGGGAGAGTGAGTCACACAGTGATTGTGACGGGGTCGGGACGGTTGTATTACAAGTTGGATTGGTGAATTCGGAGATGATTTTGTGGAGTTCTTTGCTTGGGTTTTTGCAGTTTAGGATTCGGGTGTTGTAGTGGGCTTTTTTAGCTTTCTGGATTTCAGCCTTGTACCGGTACAAGTGACGGGCCAAGGTGGTCCTGCTTTCGTGGGTTTTCTCATTTTGCCAATTGCGTTCTAGGTATTTGTAGTGTCGTTTACTGGTATTCAGCCAGGGGGCCTGTAGATTATTAGGAAGGTGAGTGAGAGCGACGGGGAGAGGGATAGTTTAACGAGGAGAGATTCGCAGGATGGAATGGAGGGTTGGTTGTCCATGATTGAGGCGCGGAAGAGAGATTTAAAGACAAATGCTACCCCCCCTCCTCTGGACGGACGGTTCAGTGGGATGAGGCAGTAGTCGGGCGGAAAGGCTTCATTTGCGATTGGGCTGAAGTCATCAGAGAACCAGGTTTCAGTGATGAAAACTAGGTCAGGTTTGACAGAGGTGAGGAGGTCAAAGATGCAATGTCTGTTTTTTGCTACAGAGGGGGCGTTAATAGGATACAGTTCACATCGGCAGGGAAGGTTGGTTTTGGTGCTGGAGCGGGATGGGGCGGAGGGGGAGAGAGTAGCGGGAGAGGGGTAGGGTTGGTGGTGCTAGGAAAGAGTGGGCGAGCCGAGAGTTTTGCAGGCTTCGTGCGGGGTTGGGTGGATGTGTGTGATGGGATGATCGGGATTGGGTTGGGGGATTTGAGGATGGGGGGAGGGTGGTTGGGAGTTTCGGTTGTGGTGAAATCGAGGGCAAGGGGTTTCAGGAAGGGCGAGGCCACGGGGGAGGGGAGGGATTGTGGGAGAGAGGTGGTGGGTCGAGACAAGGGGGGCGAGGAGAGCAGAGAGGTAGAGGGGGACCAGGAACGCTTCCTCTTAAGTTTCTTTGCTGCGATTGGCGTGAGAGAGAGGGTAGGAGGGTCAGAGGGGGAGAGAGAGGCGGCTTCGGTTCTCGCTAGGGCTAGGCGCGCAGTTTTTAGGGAGGGGAAAGGGTGCAGTCGGATGGGGAAGGTGGCAGGTGTATGATGGCGAGGCGGGGGGTGGATGGTTGCAGGGTGGGGTGTGGTAGTGGGGAGAGCGGGCATGGGCAGTGCTGGCGGGTCGGCGGTGGGGTTCAGGAGATGAGTGGTCTTGGGGTGGGTGGCACGCCATCGTGCCCCCCTGGCTTGGTGTTTGGAGAGGGTGCTGGCAGGGATTGTGGAGGAGGGTGGGTTGTCTTGGGAGCGGGGGGGGCGAGGGAGGGCAGATCGGAGAGTGGAGGAGGTTCATGGGAGTCATTTCTGACGGGCATTGGTGGAGTTGGTGCGCTCATGATTGGTGTGCAATTGGGTTCACTTCTAAATGCAGGTGGGAGACGATTCTAAGTTCGACTTTCACAGAGAGGCTCTTGGGCGTGACTTCTAAATGTGATTGGGTGCACTTCTAACTGTAGGTGGGAGCAATTCTAAATTCAACTTTCTAAGGGAGGGTATAGGGTACAGATCTAGATGCGGGAATAGTTCTAAATTCAACTTTCACAGAGAGGCTATTGGGCGCAGCTTCTAAATGGAATTGGGTACACTTCTAAATGCCAGTTGGACCAATTCTAGATTCAGCTTTCTCAGAGAGGCTGCTGGGTACACTTCAAATGTGAGTGGGAACAATTCTCAATCGATTTTCTCAGAGAGGCTATTAGGCGCAACTACTAAATGCAATGGTGTACACTTCGAAATGCAATTGGGTACACTTCTAAATGCAGGTGGGAGCAATTCTAATGGAGGAGGGAGCAGTTCTAAATTCAACTTTCTCAGAGAGGTTGTTGGGTACACTTCTAGAATGTGAGTGGGAACAATTCTAAATCCACTTTCTCGGAGGGGCTGCTGGGTACACTTCAAATGTGAGTGGGAACAATTCTCAATCAACTTTCTCAGAGAGGCTATCCGGCGCAACTACTAAATGCAATTGCGTGCACTTCTAAATGCAATTGGGTGCACTTCTTAATGCAGGTGGGAGCAGTTCTAAATTCAACTTTCTCAGAGAGGTTATTGGGTACACTTCAAATGTGAGTGGGAACAATTCTCATTTAACTTTCTCAGAGAGGCTATTTGGTGCAGCTTCTAAATGGAATTGGGTACACTTCTAAAATGCTGTTGGGTATACTTCTAAATGCAGGTAGGAACACTTCTAAATTCAACTTTCACAGAGAGGCTATTGGGCGAAGCTTCTAACTGGAATTGGGTACACTTCTAAATGCCGTTGGGTACATTTCTAAATGCAAGTTGGACCAATTCTAGATTTAGCTTTCACAGAGAGGCTGCTGGGTACACTTCAGATGTGAGTGGGAACAGTTCTCAATCAACTTTCTCAGAGAGGCTATCAGGCGCAACTACTACATGCAATTGTGTACACTTCTAAATGCAATTGGGTACACTTCTAAATCCAGGTGGGAGCAGTTCTACTGGAGGAGGGGGCAGTTCTAAATTCAACTTTCTCAGAGAGGTTGTTGGGTACACTTCTAGAATGTGAGTGGGAACAATTCTAAATCATCTTTCTCAGAGAGGCTATCAGGTGCAATTACTACATGCAATTGCGTACACTTCTAAATGCAGTTGGGTACACTTCTAAATAAAATTGGGAATACTTCTAAATGCAACTGGGAACATTTCTATATGCAATTGGGAACACTTCTCAATTCAGCTTTCTCAGGGAGGTTATTGGGTACACTTCAAATGTGAGTGGGAACAATTCTCATTCAACTTTCTCAGAGAGGGTATAGGGTACAGATCTAAATGCGAGTGGGAATAGTTCTGAATTCAACTTTCTCAGAGAGGCTATTTGGCGCAGCTGCTAAATGCAATTGGGTACACTTCTAAATGTAGGTGGGAACAATTCTCATTCAACTTTCTCAGAGAGGCTATTTGGCGCAACTTTGAATGCAATTGGGTGCACTTCTAAATGCAGGTGGGAACAATTCTAGAATCAACTTTCTCGGAGAGGGTGCTGGGTACACTTCAAATGTGGGTGGGAGCAATTCTCGTTCAACTTTCTCAGAGAGGCTATCCGGCGCGACTACTAAATGCAATTGGGTACACTTCTAAATGCAATTGGGAATATTTCTATATGCAATTGGGGACACTTATAAATGCAATTGGGAATATTTCTATATGCAATTGGGGACACTTCTCAATTCAACTTTCTCAGGGAGGTTATTGGGCGCAATAATTACGTTGTTGATGCTGCGTTAGAGGAGTGGTAGGGTTGTATGGCCTGAAGTAGTTGCTTCTGGCCCTGCCCTTGCCACACTTACTTGTTGTTGGCTTCTTGCTTCTCCTGCGGATACCTGCTGATACGATCTGGAGTCGTCCTTTGCGTCGGGTCCTTCGCCGTAGGGCTGCCAGGCAGAGGGCTGCCTTGGGAGCTGCAGTAATGGCCTGGGAAAGGAGGCCGGATGGCCAATCGGAAGGGTTGTGGGTGGGTCGGGAGGCGGACCAGGACACAGGAGCGGCAGGGAGGAGAGCACGGGCTGGTAGGCTCTGTTGCTGTGTGCTCGTGAGCCAATCAGGGCCAAGGAGGAAGCGGTCCGGCCAATCAGGGGAGGAGGGAGGCGGGAGGAGAGACAAACACGGAAGGGAGAGGGTCTAGGGAAGGGAGGGCTGAAACGGGGTGGAAGCGGGCTGGGCACAGGGTTAGAAAGGGTCTGGGGCACCAGGAATTCGGCCCAAGAGGGTCTTAGCAGGCCAATGCAGCACTCACCGAAGTGCAGGAACAAAGTGGCCTACACGAGTCGAGCGCGGGCCGGTAGGCTCTGTTGCTGTGTGCTCGTGAGCCAATCAGGGCCAAGGAGGAAGCGGTCCGGCCAATCAGGGGAGGAGGGAGGCGGGAGGAGAGACAAACACGGAAGGGAGAGGGTCTAGGGAAGGGAGGGCTGAAAAGGGGTGGAAGCGGGCTGGGCACAGGGTTAGAAAGGGTCTGGGGCACCAGGAATTCGGCCCAAGAGGGTCTTAGCAGGCCTATGCAGCACTCACCGAAGTGCAGGAACAAAGTGGCCTACACGAGTCGAGCGCGGGCCAGTAGGCTCTGTTGCTGTGTGCTCGTGAGCCAATCAGGGCCAAGGAGGAAGCGGTCCGGCCAATCAGGGGAGGAGGGAGGCGGGAGGAGAGACAAACACGGAAGGGAGAGGGTCTAGGGAAGTGAGGGCTGAAACGGGGTGGAAGCGGGCTGGGCACAGGGTTAGAAAGGGTCTGGGGCACCAGGAATTCGGCCCAAGAGGGTCTTAGCAGGTCAATGCAGCACTCACCGAAGTGCAGGAACAAAGTGGCCTACACGAGTCGAGCGCGGACCGGTAGGCTCTGTTGCTGTGTGCTCGTGAGCCAATCAGGGCCAAGGAGGAAGCGGTCCGGCCAATCAGGGGAGGAGGGAGGCGGGAGGAGAGACAACCACAGAAGGGAGAGGGTCTAGGGAAGGGAGGGCTGAAATGGGGTGGAAGCGGGCTGGGCACAGGGTTAGAAAGGGTCTGGGGCACCAGGAATTCGGCCCAAGAGGGTCTTAGCAGGCCAATGCAGCACTCACCGAAGTGCAAGAACAAAGTGGCCTACACGAGTCGAGCGCGGGCCGGTAGGCTCTGTTGCTGTATGCTCGTGAGCCAATCAGGGCCAAGGAGGAAGCGGTCCGGCCAATCAGGGGAGGAGGGAGGCGGGAGGAGAGACAAACACGGAAGGGAGAGGGTCTAGGGAAGGGAGGGCTGAAACGGGGTGGAAGCGGGCTGGGCACAGGGTTAGAAAGGGTCTGGGGCACCAGGAATTCGGCCCAAGAGGGTCTTAGCAGGCCAATGCAGCACTCACCGAAGTGCAGGAACAAAGTGGCCTACACGAGTCGAGCGCGGGCCTGTAGGCTCTGTTGCTGTGTGCTCGTGAGCCAATCAGGGCCAAGGAGGAAGCAGTCCGGCCAATCAGGGGAGGAGGGAGGCGGGAGGAGAGACAAACACGAAAGGGAGAGGGTCTAGGGAAGGGAGGGCTGAAACGGGGTGGAAGCGGGCTGGGCACAGGGTTAGAAAGGGTCTGGGGCACCAGGAATTCGGCCCAAGAGGGTCTTAGCAGGCCAATGCAGCACTCACCGAAGTGCAGGAACAAAGTGGCCTACACGAGTCGAGCGCGGGCCGGTAGGCTCTGTTGCTGTGTGCTCGTGAGCCAATCAGGGCCAAGGAAGAAGCGGTCCGGCCAATCAGGGGAGGAGGGAGGCGGGAGGAGAGACAAACACGGAAGGGAGAGGGTCTAGGGAATGGAGGGCTGAAACGGGGTGGAAGCGGGCTGGGCACAGGGTTAGAAAGGGTCTGGGGCACCAGGAATTCGGCCCAAGAGGGTCTTAGCAGGCCAATGCAGCACTCACCGAAGTGCAGGAACAAAGTGAAATGAGGCATAGAAAAGTAAAAAGATAGCTGGATGCAACTATTCCTTGGACTAAAATAAGTTACCCGGCTGCAAGAATGTGAAGAGGAGCTTGCTGACAGTGTAGCGTGGGACCGTGGGTTGATAGATGGAATGGGCTGTCCATTAGCAGTGCAATCTCAAATGTGTAGTATATCTCTCAGGCCCCTCACTGGCTACTGATCTCTCCCCAAACTCCTTGTAAAGCTTTTTGCATGAGGTAAATAATGGAGGAAAACGACACGCAAACCTCATCATGAATGCAACAGGATTGACACAGAGTACACAGTCTTTCTTTTATGCCTATCAAATATGAGTAACATAACATTTGTTGAAAACTAATGGCGTTTTGGTAAATGCTTTGATGTATTCTGTGCAGTTCAGTGACGCATATGCGAGATCAAGACTGAACGTCTGGTGGTAGACATCTTACATTTGTTTGGTGTTTGCTAGACATCTTACATTTGTTTGGTGTTTGCTTTACGATGTTTTTAAGATACAAGTATGATGTTTTTTTGGGACGAAGTGGTTTCATTTAATTGTAGTTAACGTAAATTATATCTATCATTTATCCTGAACCACCCAAAGGAGAGCCCAGGGTAGCTCGAAAAATTGTGGAAAGTCACCAGATTCAGGATGGACGTTTTGTAACGTACAATGTATTTAAGTTGATATTGGTCGGAAATAAATCGATAAAACTGAATTATAAATGTTGGTGTGAATGAACATTTTTCTGTCAAAGCAGTGGTGTGTCATACACTATGCGGGACAATGTGTGAACCAATAAATGCGTGATTTCGTTTTTAAAGACGCTGCTCATAATCCCATGCTTAAAGCGAAAAGGCTCGGCACCAGCATTACACTGGCCTTCACCAGGGCGTGGATTTCTTTTTCGCAGGTCAGCAGATTTTAGGGAGGAACGCAGAGTTCTCTGCTGGATCCAGCGGCTTCGCCTGGAGGTACGTGTGTGATATCAAAGGATGACCTCCAGAAGTCACGGGCTTGGAGCACCTGCACGGATGATCATTCGAGAAGAGTATAAAGATAAGGTATGGGGTCAAACTGACTGAAATATAACTGGGGAAGGGGCAGTTTTACCTGCCCCCCCAAACATAACTGCAAGGTTGCCCCAGTTGTACAAGTTACTGGGGGTTAGGGGGCAGTGTGGAGGCAATAAAAAAGAGACACATACCTCCCTTTTCTTTGTCTACCCTACAGTATGTGGATATTCTGGCACCCAGAGAACACGTCCCAGGGGATTTAAAATAAAGCCGAGTTTAGTCTGCTTACCTCTCGAGCCACCACTTTCACTCACACCTCACCCGCATGTGCCACCCTGCTGAGCCACCACCATCCTTCCTGCAAGAACTCTGTGCCTACTTCCACCTCCTGCCCGCTCTGCCTCCCACAACCCAGACACTGCTCTAAGACAGCATGTAGAGGGTGTTAAGGAGCCATGTACCTCACTCACCTTGCCTTCCCCGCAGTGATGCACTGAAGACCGCTGGGACAGGTCGATGAATCTAATAGCAGTGCTGGCATACACAGCAGTAACATCAAGGGACCTGTAGAGGGCGCCCTACAGGAAGAGGTGGTATTCTTTCTGCACTGCTCTCCTTCTTGACAATGAACAGGTGAGCATGGTCTTGGAAACTGAGGACGAAATCCATTCGTTTCTAAATTGTAATTCAAACCTAACTAATTATACCTTTCATTTGTTGTCTAATATGTGATTTAGTTGTACCGAAATTCTCTTTAACCCTACAAAGTTCTTACAATGAAGTAAACTGTAAGTGCATTTTATTAACACACATCTTCATTTTTTTTCATTTTTGAAACTAACTTTATTTTGAAGTTGATAGGAAATGATTGTTAGAATTTTGCCAGAGACAGAAGGGAAACTCCAGGCATCAATGTGCAAAAACCAACCCTGTACCTCCCTGTTTACTTCCGTGTCTCTAGAAGCGTCCCTTTTGCACTTAAACCTACAAATGATGAAAGTTAACTGGCCATCCCTTGCCCAGCGTGCCCTCTCTGCGACGATTCATCCGCTTTGAAACAAAGGTAGTCAGATCTGGTCGTGTGATGTACAAAGTGGTACATTTCTGTATTGCTTGTTTTTCCTTGTGCGTGGGCTTTATAAAGCACAAACCTAGCTCGAAAGCAAGGGTGTGCTGCACATAGGTAACACACCTATGGGATAGATTTAGGGTACAGGGTACCCAGTGCTTTAAATGGGGTAAGAAATTGAGGGGGGCCCTCATTTGGGAGCATAGCTTGTCTGATGAGCATACCCTAAAACTTGAAGACGTGGCATAAAGAAGACATACATGCCAACATTCTGTGACCAAAAATCTGTAGGAATCTTAAAGTTTCAAAAATAGTCAGGCGAGGAGGTAATGATAGGAATTGGGCGCGTCAGCAGCCCATTGTCATTGAATGAGCCCGCCGCCGCGGGTGCATTCAATGACAATGAGGCGCCTGCCACGCCTTCTGCCATCACGCCAGCTCGGGGGAGCCCTTGAAAGACTTGCCGGAGTTGACGTAGTGGGGGGCTAATGGCGCCTTTTGTGAAAGGCACTCGCGGCGGAGGGGCGCTCTTAGCCCACCGCCGTGGGCGCCTTTTACATCAAAGGCCTGCATGCTGCGCCTTCTCCCACTACGCCAGCTCGGGAAAGTCCTTGAAAGACTCCCCCGAGCTGGCGTGGTGGGGGGCTAATGGCGCCTTTGGCCAAAGGCACCCGCGACGGAGGGGCGCTTTTAGCCCACTGCCGTGGGTGCCTTTGACATTAACAGCCTGCATGCCGTGCCTTCTCCCGCTACACCAGCTCAGGGAAGTCCTTGAAAGACTCCCCCGAGTTGGCGTGGTGGGGGGCTTATGGCGCCTTTTGCCAAAGGCACCCGCGGCGGAGGGGCGCTTTTAGCCCACCGCCGTGGGTGCCTTTGACAATAATAGCCTGCATGCCACACCTTCTCGCGCTACACCAGCTTGGGGAAGTCCTTGAAAGACTCCCCCGAGCTGGCGTGGTGGGGGGCTAATGGCGCCTTTTGCCAAAGGCACCCGCGGCGGAGGGGCGCTTTAGCCCACCGCCGTGGGTGCCTTTGACATTAAAAGCCTGCATGCCGTGCATTCTCCCGGTACGCCAGCTCGGGGGAGCCCTTGAAAGACTCCCCTGAGCTGGCGTGGGCAAAAATAAAAATGTAAAAAAAAATATATATATATATTTAGTGTCAAAAAATCGGTAGGCGGTAGGACTGCTTAAAAAGCGGTATCCTATCGCCTAAATCGGTAGGGTTGGCAAGTATGAAAGAAGAGCATGTAAAAATGAGCAGGAGTGGTCTCCTCAAGATAACTAAGCGCATACTGCAACACTGCTGGTACAACCAAAACGTGTGTTACTGGGCATATCATTTAATTCCACTGTGTCTTATCTGCATCAGTTAAAGTCCTGATGTATTAAATAGTGACAGAGTGTGTTATAATGCTACAATATACAGCAGTGCAGCCCCACAGCATACAGTAGCGCCTCCTCCATGTGAGATTATTTGGTGAGTCCCCTCTTGTGAATGCAGAAATTACAAGAACCAGAATGTAAAGGTAAGGAAACATAGACACCATTAGTGCTTTGTCATTTCATACCTGAAATGGGACAGGTTGCGTTTTTGATAGCTGTTTGCTCATAGCTTCTAATCGCTGTCCTCTATAGCACATACAGCTTTCCAACTGCTCCACATATCTGGGGCTTGTCCATGACAGCAACATTTCCTTGTGGCTTCTACACTCATACAGTAACTCAAAGCACAAGCTCTGCTGCATACACATTCCTTGTGATGTCTAATCTGTGTTTGTGTCCACACTGGGGTATGTACCTTTTCCCCATGGCTGCTGATCTGTGCCTGGTATCTACGCCACAGCCCATATAATCTCCTTGTGGCTACTACTGTTAACACATGCCCTGTCCCTATGCTAGAATAGAGTACCATCATCGCGGACTACTAATGCTACCCTTACATGACATTTTGGGCAGGTGAAAGGGGGTAAGGGAACTTCATGCGCGTTGCCATGCACTTTTAATCACTGCCAAGGCAGTATGTACCAGTGTCCGTGAGTGGTGACAGAAACTAAAGGGGGAACTGGCAATCGCCGATTCTAGGATCAATCATTTTCTTTGCTTCAGTTGGGGCCCAACATATGTCCATTACCCAGAATTAGTACCCGGCGAGAAAAAATCAGAATGCAACAAGCATTCTGATAGGCTCCCGCTGGGTCATTACCCAGCCGAGAATCCTTCGATTCTCGGCCGGGATTCCAGCCGCCTTGTCTTCGGCGGGGGCGTGACAGCCTCGAAGCAGGGCCATCCCGCTCCGAGTCTCCCCACGACTGAGAAGCTGCCTTCGCCCCCCGACGGGGACTCGGGTAAGCTTTTTCTTTTTCCTTCCATCCCTCCCTCCTCCCTACCCCACTTACCTTTTTGCTCCTGCGTCCCCGCTGGGTAACGATAGCAGGCTCCAGCAGTGTGGAGACTCGGAGCGGGCCATCCCCGCTCCGCGCCTTCACATGGCTGGAGGCTTCCATCGTCCCCCAGCGGGGACGCAGGTACGTTTTTTTTTTCTTCCCCTCCCTCCCTTCCACCCTCCCAACCCCACTTACCTTCTGCTTTTTGTCTTCTTTTTTTGCGGGAGCGGACGCGCTCGTCCGCTCCCGATGGCCGCCATGGAAAGGGAAAACGGACTCTGTTTTCCCGGCGGCCATTTTGTTTTTTTTCTGTTTCGAAACGCACCGAAACAGAAAAAAAAATGCCATTAGCACCCCGATCCAACTGGCCGGGGTGCTAATGGCAATAAGACCCTCGGTGGCGGGCCAATACCACTGCAGGTATTGGCCCGCCGCCTCGGGTCTTATTGCCACAGTACTGTCTTCCTAAGTCACAATGTGTTAATTGGTGCAGTTTTTGTTTTTTAACCTGGTCATGGTCTTCCACCCAGTGTCCTTTATGCTTGTTTGATGCCACTTTCCTTGTTCAGTGAAATAAGAAAACAAATATTATGATATTTCAGACCTGTGTCAATGTATGCTGCCTGAGCCTCATGCCCCTAAACTGCACACGAGTTCACGGGCCCTGCTCTCAGCCAGGATATACATTCATATTCCTAAATGTATACACCGGCTAGTTTTATTGTTAGATCTGAGTTACCAGGCGACCTACCGCGAGCACGTTCGCATGCAAGGTTGACCTAAATGTGACTTTTTTGAGGAGGGATTTAAGCCATGTTCAAACATTCATGAAACAAGATACGGATATTGGATAATTGAAATGGATCTCTTCTTTTTCTGTTGTAAATAACCCTGATTTGAGAAAGGCGCCCGGACGCCGAAACTCATGTTATCACAAAGGGCCATGTTTTGAAAAACGAATCACCACCAAATAAAAACCTTTTTGTTCAACCTCACATTTTGTGGCGCATGATAACATATAAAAAAACGAATATTAGTTTTACTGTTAGCATGCATTTAATGGATTATCTTCGCAGCGTTTCTGCACATATGCTTCATTTGATCAAAAAAGAGGGTACTTTGTTTAGAAAATGCCTCTCAGGCAAGCAGAAGACAAAGGCCGAACTGCACACGTATACACACAACGATAAACACGCCATACTTGCATTTGTTAAAATAAACGGTAGTTTGTAAATATGCAACCAGTGTCACGTTTGCAAGCAATGTTAGCAGCGTCCTAATGACCCATGGAGGGTTCAGTTTCCAGATGACTTGGAACTTACAAAGGCAGCAAGTATGTCATCACCAGCCTGGTGTGCGTGTCACCTGCTGCACCAGGTAATTTGCAAAAGGAAAGAGGTGATGCCTGGGTGGTTATGGCCTTTCCCCCTAAAGTGAAGGCTTTCAGAAGCTAATATCTCTGCCATGGGGTTACTGGGTCAAACATCAACACCCTTTTGTCTCCACTCCTGTTGTGCTTGTTACAGTGCACTGCTGAAACATAATTCTTACTCTCAGCCTTACACTGCAAAGGGCACAACAGGGAGTGGAGATAAAGGGGTGTTAATGGTGTGGACGCAGCGCGCTTCCTGAGCTGTGACTAACACAAGTGCCAGCCAGCCGCAAAGCTGCACTTCTGTCAGTCACAGTTGTCTGGCTTGACAGCAGGCTCATCCCCCGACACAGCTTCAGCCGTGGCAGGACAATGACCAGCCCTGAAGTGGTGTGACCGCAGGGCCCCGGCAGGCCACAGCCCACTTAAAGCGCTGAGGGTACCTGAGAATCTGGAATGTTTTGAAGTAGTAGGGATGCCAAAGAAGGAGAGAACAGCAGGGTTGAGTGGATTGATCAGTGATCATCGAGAACTGTAGGCTATTCAGGTCCTACCTGAAGTGTAGGCTGGAGGCGGCCAGTCTTAGGTTCATTGCTAACTTGTTCCAGGGACAGGGTGCATGGCGGGAAAATGCCTCTTTTCTATTTTTTTGCCTCTTGCAAGTCATTGTTTCAGCCTGGAGATGCTGTGGCTTCTAGAGGTGCCTCGGCCTCTGGAGATGGCGAGTGTCTTGGTCATATAGAGTGATGTTTTTGCTGTGATTGCTTTGTTGGTGGTGAGGGCTGCATTGGACATGATGGCAAGGAAGCCACAGCAGCTCCGTGAGGATGGGGGAGTTGTGGCTCTATGTTCATATCCTTGTGATGATGTGTGCTGCAGCCTGCTGGTCCGCTTTCACGGGGGCCAAGGTGGTATCTGGCAATCCCGTGCGTCATTCGTTGCCGCAGTCCAGGTGGGAGATGACCAAGTCTTGGACAACTAGTCTGTTTAGTTCGGACTCGAAACAAATCTGATTAACGGGTGAGAAAGTCTGCATTTTCTTGTGATTCTTTGCATGCATTTCCGTTTTGTACTGGATAATTGCGCAGAGGCTCAGACTGGGTTATCAGGGTAATTCATAGAATTTCGCAGAAAAGTGTCGCAAGCGGCTGGCGCAGAGTGTCCGCGTGCGATTGTCTGCGCCAGGCACGTGCGCTAAAACCGATTTCCGCGCACAGCGTATTCATGGATTTTAGGCTCCCAAACCAGCCGTGGCGCAGAGAATCGCAGCGACCCTGCAGCAGCGCCAGTAACGCCCCGAAGAACACCCTTGCGCAAGGAAAAGCCATCAAAATCGCTAAATCATCGCAAAGGGCTGCGCTAACCCTGGACCAGTTCACCGGGCTGGCAAACAGCAAACGCCAAGCGGGGAACGTGTATTTCAAGGGTGCACGGGAAGTTCCACACGCGATTGGCCCAGTGCGAGCAAGGTATGTGAATTTCAGGGGTGCGCGGGAAGTTCTACACGCGATTTCAGCAGGGTATGTGTATTTCAGGGGTTCGCGTGAAGTTTCTCACGCGATCGGGCCTGGGGGAGCGTGCTACGTGTATTACAGGGGTTCGCGTGAACTTACTCCGGTCAAGTGGCACAGCGAGTAGAGCGCCCGCTTTGACACCCGTGCAGAGCCTGTTAACGCAGGTTCGAATCCCGGCGGGGCCAAACTCAGCCTTTCATCCTTCCGAGGTCGATAAATGAGCACCACACACCGTGGGTAATAATAAGCAGCGCTCAGATACCTGAGGGTTTGTAGCGCTATATAAAAGCCTAATTATTATTATTATTATTACTCACGCGATCGGGCCTGGGGGAGCGGGCTACTTGTATTTCAGGGGTTTGCGTGAATTTTTTCACGCGATCGGGCCTGGGGGAGCGGGCTATGTGTATTACAGGGGTTCGCGTGAACTTCCTCACGTGATCGGGCCTGGGGGAGCGGGCTACGTGTATTTCAGGGGTTTGCGTGAACTTCCTCACGCGATCGGGCCTGGGGGAGCGGGCTACGTGTATTTCAGGGGTTCGTGTGAACTTTCTCACGCGATCGGGCCTGGGGGAGCGGGCTACGTGTATTTCAGGGGTTAGCGTGAACTTTCTCACGCGATCGGGCCTGGGGGAGCGTGCTACGCGTGAAGTTGCACACGCGATTGTCCCAGTGCGAGCAGGGTACGTGTATTACAGGGGTTCGCGTGAAGTTGCACACGCGATAGTCCCAGTGCGAGCAGGGTACGTGTATTTCAGGGGTGCGCGGGAAGTTCCACACGCGATAGTCCCAGTGAGAGCAGGGTACGTGTATTTCAGGGGTGCGCGGGAAGTTCCACACGCGATAGTCCCAGTGCGAGCAGGGTATGTGTATTTCAGGGGTGCGCGGGAAGTTCCACACGTGATAGTCCCAGTGCGAGCAGGGTACGTGTATTTCAGGGGTGCGCGGGAAGTTCCACACGCGATACCAGCAGGGAATGTGTATTTCAGGGGTTCTGGGGAGTACTACACGTGAATTGGCCGTGTGGGTCCTCCCAGGTGTACGCTCCACAACCTCCACGGCCCCTGCAGGCAGCCCACACCACGGGGGACTAACCTGCACCCCTGCTCATGTCCCGCAGGCAGCCCATTCACCATGGGCATGCCCCCCAGCCAACCCACATGTCACCTTGCACTACTGATCAACAATGCATGTCTCCCACCACCCCCACCCCCCAGCAGTGCAGGGGCAGCCTCCACCAGGCCCCCACTCATGTCCCCCTGCACCCCCACCCCAGAGCATCCAGGGTCACCCTCCACCAGGCCCCCACTCATGTCTCCCACCACCCCCACCCTCCGGCAGTGCAGGGTCACCCTCCACCAGGCCCCCACTCATGTCTCCCACCACCCCCACCCCCGGCAGTGCAGGGTCACCCTCCACCAGGCCCCCACTCATGTCTCCCACCACCCCCCTGCCACCATGGGCAACCCCCACCAGGCCCCCACTCATGTCTCCCACCACCCCCACCCCCGTGCCACCATGAGCAGCCCCCACCAGGCCCCCACTCATGTCTCCCAACACCCCCACCCCCCTGCCACCATGGGCAGCCCCCACCAGGCCCCCACTCATGTCTCCCACCACCCCCACCCCCCGGCAGTGCAGGGGCAGCCTCCAGCAGGCCCCCACTCATGTGTCCCACCACCCCCACCCCCCAGCCACCAGGGGCAGCCTCCAGCAGGCCCCCACTCATGTCTCCCACCACCCCCACCCCCCGGCAGTGCAGGGTCACCCTCCACCAGGCCCCCACTCATGTCTCCCACCACCCCCACCCCCCGGCAGTGCAGGGTCACCCTCCACCAGGCCCCTACTCATGTCTACCACCACCCCCACCCCCCTGCCACCATGGGCAGCACCCACCAGGCCCCCACTCATGTCTCCCACCACCCCCACCCCCTGCCACCATGGGCAGCCCCCACCAGGCCCCCACTCATGTCTCCCACCACCCCCACCCCCCTGCCACCATGGGCAGCCCGAACCAGGCCCCCACTCATGTCTCCCACCACCCTCACCCCCTGCCACAATGGGCAGCCCCCACCAGGCCCCCACTCATGTCTCCCACCACCCCCACCCCCGGCAGTGCAGGGGCAGCCTCCAGCAGGCCCCCACTCATGTCTACCACCACCCCCACCCCCCAGCCACCAGGGGCAGCCTCCAGCAGGCCCCCACTCATGTCTCCCACCACCCCCACCCCCCAGCAGTGCATGGGCAGCCTCCAGCAGGCCCCCACTCATGTCTCCCACCACCCCCACCCCCCAGCCACCAGGGGCAGCCTCCAGCAGGCCCCCACTCATGTGTCCCACCACCCCCACCCCCCAGCCACCAGGGGCAGCCTCCAGCAGGCCCCCACTCATGTCTCCCACCACCCCCACCCCCAGCAGTGCAGGGGCAGCCTCCAGCAGGCCCCCACTTATGTCTCCCACCACCCCCACCCCCCAGCCACCAGGGGCAGCCCCAACCAGGCCCCCACTCATGTCTCCCACCACCCCCACACCCCAGCCACCAGGGGCAGCCTCCACCAGGCCCCCACTCATGTCTCCCACCACCCCCACCCCCCGGCAGTGCAGGGTCACCCTCCACCAGGCCCCCACTCATGTCTCCCACCACCCCCACCCCCCTGCCACCATGGGCAGCCCCCACCAGGCCCCCACTCATGTCTCCCACCACCCCCACCCCCCTGCCACCATGGGCAGCCCCAACCAGGCCCCCACGCATGTCTCCCACCACCCCCACCCCCCAGCCACCAGGGGCAGCCTCCACCAGGCCCCCACTCATGTGTCCCACCACCCCCACCCCCCAGCCACCAGGGGCAGCCTCCAGCAGGCCCCCACTCATGTGTCCCACCACCCCCACCCTCCAGCCACCAGGGGCAGCCTCCAGCAGGCCCCCACTCATGTGTCCCACCACCCCCACCTCCCAGTCACCAGGGGCAGCCTCCAGCAGGCCCCCACTCATGTCTCCCACCACCCCCACCCCCCAGCAGTGCAGGGGCAGCCTCCAGCAGGCCCCCACTCATGTCTCCCACCACCCCCACCCCCCAGCAGTGCAGGGGCAGCCTCCAGCAGGCCCCCACTCATGTCTCCCACCACCCCCACCCCTCAGCAGTGCAGGGGCAGCCTCCACCAGGCCCCCACTCATGTCCCCCTGCACCCCCACCCCCCAGCATCCAGGGTCACCCTCCACCAGGCCCCCACTCATGTCTCCCACCACCCCCACCCCCCGGCAGTGCAGGGTCACCCTCCACCAGGCCCCCACTCATGTCTCCCACCACCCCCACCCCCCTGCCACCATGGGCAGCCCCCACTCATGTCTCCCACCACCCCCACCCCCCTGCCACCATGGGCAGCCGCCACCAGGCCCCCACTCATGTCTCCCACCACCCCCACCCCCCGGCAGTGCAGGTGCAGCCTCCAGCAGGCCCCCACTCATGTGTCCCACCACCCCCACCCCCCAGCCACCAGGGGCAGCCTCCAGCAGGCCCCAACTCATGTCTCCCACCACCCCCACCCCCCTGCCACCATGGGCAGCCCCCACCAGGCCCCCACTCATGTCTCCCACCACCCCCACCCCCCTGCCACCATGGGCAGCCGCCACCAGGCCCCCACTCATGTCTCCCACCACCCCCACCCCCCGGCAGTGCAGGTGCAGCCTCCAGCAGGCCCCCACTCATGTCTCCCACCACCCCCACCCCCCTGCCACCATGGGCAGCCGCCACCAGGCCCCCACTCATGTCTCCCACCACCCCCACCCCCCGGCAGTGCAGGTGCAGCCTCCAGCAGGCCCCCACTCATGTGTCCCACCACCCCCACCCCCCAGCCACCAGGGGCAGCCTCCAGCAGGCCCCAACTCATGTCTCCCACCACCCCCACCCCCCAGCAGTCCAGGGGCAGCCTCCACCAGGCCCCCACTCATGTCCCCCTGCACCCCCACCCCCCAGCATCCAGGGTCACCCTCCACCAGGCCCCCACTCATGTCTCCCACCACCCCCACCCCCCGGCAGTGCAGGGTCACCCTCCACCAGGCCCCCACTCATGTCTCCCACCACCCCCACCCCCCTGCCACCATGGGCAGCCCCCACCAGGCCCCCACTCATGTCTCCCACCACCCCCACCCCCCTGCCACCATGGGCAGCCCCCACCAGGCCCCCACTCATGTCTCCCACCACCCCCACCCCCCGGCAGTGCAGGTGCAGCCTCCAGCAGGCCCCCACTCATGTGTCCCACCACCCCCACCCCCCAGCCACCAGGGGCAGCCTCCAGCAGGCCCCCACTCATGTCTCCCACCACCCCCACCCCCCGGCAGTGCAGGGTCACCCTCCACCAGGCCCCCACTCATGTCTCCCACCACCCCCACCCCCCGGCAGTGCAGGGTCACCCTCCACCAGGCCCCCACTCATGTCTCCCACCACCCCCACCCCCCTGCCACCATGGGCAGCCCCAACCAGGCCCCCACACATGTCTCCCACCACCCCCACCCCCCTGCCACCATGGGCCGCCCCCACCAGGCCCCCACTCATGTCTCCCACCACCCCCACCCCCCGGCAGTGCAGGGTCACCCTCCACCAGGCCCCCACTCATGTCTCCACCACCCCCACCCCCCTGCCACCATGGGCAGCCCCCACCAGGCCCCCACTCATGTCTCCCACCACCCCCACCCCCCTGCCACCATGGGCAGCCCCCACCAGGCCTCCACTCATGTCTCCCACCACCCCCACCCCCCTGCCACCATGGGCAGCACCCACCAGGCCCCCACTCATGTCTCCCACCACCCCCACCCCCCTGACACCATGGGCAGCCCCAACCAGGCCCCCACACATGTCTCCCACCACCCCCACCCCCCTGCCACCATGGGCAGCCCCCACCAGGCCCCCACTCATGTCTCCCACCACCCCCACCCCCCGGCAGTGCAGGGTCACCCTCCACCAGGCCCCCACTCATGTCTCCCACCACCCCCACCACCCTGCCACCATGGGCAGCCCCAACCAGGCCCCCACACATGTCTCCCACCACCCCCACCCCCCTGCCACCATGGGCAGCCCCCACCAGGCCCCCACTCATGTCTCCCACCACCCCCACCCCCCGGCAGTGCAGGGGCAGCCTCCAGCAGGCCCCCACTCATGTCTACCACCACCCCCACCCCCAGCCACCAGGGGCAGCCTCCAGCAGGCCCCCACTCATGTCTCCCACCACCCCACCCCCCGGCAGTGCAGGGTCACCCTCCACCAGGCCCCCACTCATGTCTCCCACCACCCCCACCCCCCTGCCACCATGGGCAGCCCCCACCAGGCCCCCACTCATGTCTCCCACCACCCCCACCCCCCTGCCACCATGGGCAGCCCCAACCAGGCCCCCACTCATGTCTCCCACCACCCCCACCCCCCAGCCACCAGGGGCAGCCTCCACCAGGTCCCCACTCATGTCTCCCACCACCCCCACCCCCCTGCCACCATGGGCAGCCCCCACCAGGCCCCCACTCATGTCTCCCACCACCCCCACCCCCCAGCCACCATGTGCAGCCCCCACCAGGTCCTCACAATCCCCAATCATGTGCGTAATGGTCAGCCTCCACAGCCAAAAAGCCCTACCCACATGGAAATGGAAATCACATGTTACACCCCCAATGTTCATGAAGCTAATGAACCCATGTCCGTCACACACATTTTTTGCCATTGAATGGGAAAACACACAACATGACATGCATGAAACCAATGAGATGAAACCACACAGTGAACTATGGCAACAAAAATGTATTGAAAAAAATAAAGAATGCTAAAGAAAGAAAACTAACTACAATGTAAATGTGAAAAAATAAGCTGCATGTCCCCATAAAAACACAAAACTGGAAATCCTAATCCTAAAAATTTTTGTCCAAAGTGAAATTTAAAAAACTCTCCATGCAACAAAGAACTATGTACAAAAATAGCAAGGGTCCATGATCCCAACTGAACTAAGGAAACCTCCTAAAAAACCTACCTAAATATCAACTATATACAAAAAGTGGAGCAGTGTCCGTCGACTCCAAATCATAATAAGAACGAAAGGAAACCTAAAACTAAAGAACTATATACAAAGGCGGCGGGCAAGTCCAGTGGCTCACTCTGTGGTGTCCCGGGCCAGGGCATCATCGAACTCCTGTTCGATGTCCCGGAGGCGGTCCACTTCCATGGCCCCGAGGGTCCGCAGGGACGACGCTGTGTCCTCCTCCAACCCCCTGCGGATTGCCTCGAGGCACTCGGCCCGCCTCAGGGCCCTCCGCATGGAGTTCTCCGCCCTGACCATTGTGAGCCGCGCCTCTTCCGCCCGCCGCCGCTCCGCACCTATGGCGTGGCCCAACCGCTGCCACACGGAAGACACTCTCTGTCCTGGGTCCCCCTGTCCTCCGGCCGATGCCTGCCCCTCCGATGTCGAAAGCCCCGAGCCTTCATGTCTCCCACCATGTTGCTGCTGCTGCTGCTCTGCCTCTGCCCGTGCACTGCCTCCTGCTGCCTGCACATCCTCCGCCGGCTGGGGTGCACTTTTTGATGTGGCCACCCCTGCTGGACCTCCGACTCCCGACTGTGGCAGGGATGCCTCCTCCACCAGCCTGGCCGCACCGTCAGAGGCAGCTCCACAGGGCACCCAGGTGACTGATGGGTGGGAAGATGGCACAGAGGACGACTGGCGCGTAGGGGGTCCAGTTGAGGAGGGGGTCGGAGCAAGCCCCATCAGACAGCGGAATCCGGCCTGGGTGACCTGTCCCAGCAGGCTGACGTGGTCAACGAGCCATTCGAGATGACGTGTAGTCTCTCCATGAAAAGACTGCAGGTCACCTCGCATGGCCCGTTGACGCAACGCCACACCAGCCAGGACAGGCTCAACCCGGACCTGGATGGCCACGTCCGCAGGCAGAGGAAGGCCAGTTGACGTCAGCTCATCCCCTGCCTGAAAACGGGTCTGGACGTAGGCATCCCTGCTGGTGCAAGATGATGCAGGGACAGGATCGGGGACAGGATTGCACACAGGCACCTCCGCGGCCGCCTGTGCTGCCTCCTGTCCCTGGTCCTGCACTGCACCACTAGCACCAGTGGGATCCCCACCTCCAGACCCCGTCTCTGGTGCTTGCGCGGCCCCCTCCTCCACCAAACCCCCCACCAACCTGGATGACTCCGTGCCATCTTCCGCTGTTGGGCCCTGTGGGGTCCCAGCTGCCCCTTCTGCTGCCGAGGAGTCCAACTGCAACCTCTGCCTCTTGGACCTCCCCCCGGCAGCTGTGGCCTGGGATGCGGCACCGGACTCCTCACTCCCCGACGAGATGACAACACGGGAGGGGAGCCGGGCCTTGTGTCTCCGGCTGGCGGTCGGATCCCCGCCGCTGTGCTCCACAGCACCTTCTCCGCCCTCTTCATCAGTTGAAGCTGCAGACAGGGAGAAACAAAACACAGGCATCAGGGCACCGTACAATGGACACATACACGCATGACAGTTGCACATGAGTGGCATTGGCAAACCTCAGACATGTCATCACAATCCCCAACACACATGTCATTGCAACTGCCACACATGAGCCATACCACAGCCATATCGCAACTGCCAGCACCATCCCTACACATACAACAGCATCAGCAGCCAAAGGGGAGCCAGACATCACATGCAACACAGGAAGTGCACCACACATGTACACACACCACCACACTTGCATGCATGTCTACACCTCTGCCAAGTGTCGCACTGTTCAGACGGGCATCCATGTCACATCTGCCAATCAGGCTTCCACATACCGCTGTCACATGCATCCATGTTGCATCACTGTTGCACCCTTGTCTAATACACACACATGCACATGTACAAAGTGCTCATACATGCAGTCGAAAACAACATACATGCCTGACATCACGGACATGTCTACTTACATACACATTCATCCAAACATGTGTGCACGCACAACTGCATTTGCCATGCAAGCCCACACACACAAGCACCATCCATGTCTCACACATTACAGCCCTCGCATGTGTCAGCCCCACGGCCCTGTACACCCCCACCCATACTCCACCCCATACAAACAGATGTGCAACCGGCACAATGGCGAATGATCACCACACACCCTGCTCACAACCAGGATGCATGTACACTCACCGCTCGACTCCAGACGGGTCTGCTTCTCTAGGACCTGGACGTGGAGCGCTGGGGATATGCGTTCCAGGACCCCCATCTGTTCTTCCGACAAGTGGCCCCGGCGCCCCTTGGCATCCGCTGCCTTCAAGAGGCGCCGGGCCTTGTTCAGGGTCCTGGACCTGAAGTCCTCCCAGCGCTTCCTGACATGTTGTAAGTTCCCGACTGCCACCCCCTCCGCGTTGATGGCAGTCACAATGTCAGTCCAGATCTGAGTCCGTCCTTCCTTGTCGGCGCGGGAACTTCCAAAGAGGGCATCATACTGCCCCAGGACTTGCTCCACCAGGACACCAACTTTGGTGGCACTGAAGCTGGTGCCCCTCTGCCTCTCTGGCCGGGGGTTGTCAGTGGTCACAGATGGTGTTTGCCCCGACATGACAACCCCAGAGGCAGGAGTGGGTGGGCAACTGGGTCCTGGGGCTGGGCTGTGGAGCGATGGAATTCCAGTCGGGAGTCTTCGGTTCCAGCAGGGGTGGTCACAGCAACAGCACCCCTGGCTGATGTGCAGGCAGCAAATGGCAGTGCACGTGGGCAGCAGGCAGTCAGGCAGCAGCAGATGGCAGGTGGGAGCGTGCTCGGGGCTCTGGGGGGCAGTAGTTCGGCCTTCTGGGCAGGAGCGTGGTCTTCCGTGTGCTTACGCGTGGCCAGCTTGGTACGGAGTGATTTGGCACGTGAAAATCCTGCACGTCAGCGTGAAAACCGAGGAAAGGCCCTTAGCGCGTAAGCGCGTCAGCACGCATACGCGATTCTATTGGACCAAAGGCCCTCAGCGCGTAAGCGCGTCTGTGACGTGACCCGCATGGGTGTTTCCCACACAGCACGTGATGACAGAGCACACGTGGAAAGACTACACGTCAGAGTCTCATCGCGTGTGATTGGTGGAAATGGCCGTACACGCAGAAGTGACAAAGCGTGTAATTGGTGGAAATGGCCGTACACGCATAAGTCACAAAGCGTGTAATTGGGGAAATGGCCGTACACGCATAAGTCACAAAGCGTGTAATTGGTGGAAATGGCCCTAGCGCGTACACGCCGCGTAAGTGACGTTGGACGCGTGGGCCTGTATAAAAGGTACGCGTAGAACACCATTTCCTTGTACGTGCTTTTCGTGGAGAGCGAGTGGGTGAATTCTGTACTTCTTGTCGGTTCACACGCGATTTACTTCACGGCGTTTCAAGTTCGTATTCCCTGTTACCTCTGACAGATTTTTCTCTTTTTTCTCTTTTACTGGTTTACCTGGGCCTGTTCCCTCAAACAGTGTTCCCTTCTACTGTTGTCCTGTCTCCTCAGACAGCGTACAAATCTTCTTTTGGCGGGGGTGTTGCCAACCAAACGCGCTCCTTTTTCACGCTCTTTTACCTGGCAGACGGTGAGTCACTCACGTATCTAACATCTGTGCTTGCCCCGTGTGTAGCCTACCCCTTCAGAGGTCATTCTAGGCTGCGTGTGACACGCATACGTTCATTCTTGTGTTACTGGGTGCCACAGCGTAGTGCAGGTTTTTCCTTCTGCACACGTGGTCTAGGAGGGGTTGCGTGCACGTCATCTCCCTTTTTTGGGGCTCCTGTGCGTAGCGTGACCCGTCATCTTTCCCCAGGGGTTACAATCAGCCTTGCAAGAGCACTAGGGTACAATTACCATCTGGTACCCAACCCCTTTGACCCCCAATTGCCCAGGACAATATTTGACAGCCACTCCCATACGCACATCAACATCAGTGCCATGGTTGGGAGGCGAGGATTCCGTAAGGGTGGCAAAGGTGGAAGAGCCACAAGTGGTGGCCGTGGTGGATCCGGTAGGGGACGTGGTCGTTACTTGCAGGGTGAGCCTGTCCCCCCATGTGTGGAGGACCAGTCAAGGGCACCCATAAACCCCTCCACCCCCCGTCCTGTTGAGGCTGATGTGGCTGACACCATCCATGCTCAGCCCTTGTTGGACCAGCCCATTGTGGCACCAGACCTGGCTGACTCCATGGCTGACTTCCAGGTCAGCAGGCCTATGACACGTGCGCTGGTGTAAGTTGATGTCACCATGCCACGTGCATCTGGGGCAGCAAGGTCATCTGCTGCACCAAGTAGGCATGGCGGAGAGGCTGCAGGGGCAGCTGCGGCTCCATCCACCCCAGCCCTCACAGTGTCGGTCCTAGTCCATGCTGCTGAAATTCCCCGTGACACCATCACACTAGAGCCAATGCCTGCACCAACTCCCATGCTGAGTGTGCAATCCCACACTCCTGATACAGAGTCCACCAGGGCTCCTGCCCCTAGTGTCCAGAGCGGCGCAGGACACTCAGGATCACCACCACCTTCCAAGCGGAAGAGGAAGAGTGCTCGTCCGGCACAGGCTGATGCCCCAGACACGGCTACACAGTCCGGCCCGTCCAGGAAGCCCAGCTTCACGGATGACGAACTGAATGCACTTGTCGAGTATGTGTCCGCACATGACAACGAGATGGTCATTGTTGCAGGATCCAAGACCACACCTGCACAACGCCAGGCACACTGGCAGACCGTTGCGGACATCGTAAGTGCCCTTGGAATCGTGAGGCACACAGCCAATGATTGCTATAAGCGCTGGAATGACCTAAAGCACAGGGCAAAGAGTAAGCTGACCTCAAGTCATGCCGCAACTCTAGTGACTGGAGGTGGGTCTCCAGTAGTAGACATGGAACTCACTCCACATGAGTCAGTCGCTGGGACCTACGTCACGGAGGAACAGATCCAAGGCGTGGGAGATTTGGCTGATTACGAGGCATTGTCCGGTGAGTGCACATGCATGTGTATGTCATCCATGTGCATGGTGTGTGTGAGGGCTTCTGTTTGTGTGCCAGGTGAGAATGTGTGCGCCTGAGTCGTATGGGTCATCCATGTGCTTCATGCAATACATCCTGCGCAGCTGCATTTGGCCATAGCTGTATCCCTTCTGCCAACAGTAGACATGTAGTCCAACTGCACGCCAGTTGCCCTTGAAGTGTCACCTTGCCACAACATTGTTGCAAAATTTAGCACTGTTCATTTAGTCAGATATTTACCATTCCACCACTTTTACTAGGCATGTCGCAGTCCTCTAGTCACATGTCTGACATGGCTATGGTAAAGTTGAGTGATTTTGTTACCTGGATGTCATTTGTTCAAACATGTCCCTGTGCAATTGCACCATTTCGGACTGGCAGCTCCAGGTGAAGAATCTGACCTGTTAGAATTAGAAAAGCTATTACATGCGGGAACTGGACAGTATGCATAGGTGCTGCCCTCCTCTCCATCTTCACTCAATATCAATGGTACATGCCATCTGTGTGATGGCATGTGTGTTTCACCTGCCAATCACAGGCCAATGTGTGATGCCACTGCCAGGCAGCATGCAGAAAATGTGTTCATCTCCAATCTTGGTGTCATCAGTGTGTGCCATTTGCCTGCCCTTCATACGCAGTGAGGCTGCATGCATGGGAGGGTTTTAGTCATGTGGGACATATGTCAAACAAGTACTGTTTCTCTTGCTTCTCAGCCCTCATTGTGTGCCATGCTGCTAATGCCTGTTTCCATTTCTTTGTTTTTATGTCTTTGCAGGGGAAGACGCACCTGATACTGCTGGGGTTGTGGAGATGGTGCTGACCCAGGAGGGCCCCGAGGGCCGACCAACCACCAGTGAGGGACGTGGTGTGGTGGTGGGTGAGAACCCACAAGTGCTGCAGGTCCTGCTCTCAAGGGGTGTCTCTGGCTGCACCTCCCCCGAGCTATACTCAGGTGTTGATTCGGATGAGACCTACGTGCCGTCGCAGGTGAGTGTTCCAGGGAGGGATTCTGTTCTGTCTCACCCACCTGCACCAGGGTCAGAACCCTCAATGGGGATGTCAGTGTTGGCAGCTACGCCTTTGGTGGTTACTGATGCACGGTCACACTCCGCGACATCTGATCCTGATCCTGGGCCAGCAGATCAGAGGGGGAATGCAGTCCTGCAGCCTCAGGCAGTGTCGGCACAGCAAGGCACAGTTCGCCTTGCCCCAGACAGGTGTGGTGCCCGCCGACGTGGTGGCCGTACGGCACCTCGCAATACTGCATGGGAGCAATCCATTTACGGTATGGCAACCCAACAGGCAGCATCATCCGAGATGATGGCTCAGGCCATGGATAGGGTGGCCACTTCCATTGTCCCCCCTGAAAGGCTGATGGAGCGACTAGAGCAGGCAACCGACACCATCTGCCAGTCACACAGGGAGGACATGTTGGGGTCCAACAGGGACAGGCGGGCGGCACTGGCGACTCTGCAGGAGGCCATCTCTATTGAGTCCCAGGGCCACAGGGAAGCCCTGAGGCAGGGGCTCCTTCACCTCAGGACGACTCTTGTTGAGCTTGAGGCTTCTACACACCAAAGGACAGAACAGCAGCTGGAGCGTCTCACCCGTACGCTCTCAGCTGAGATGCAGGCAACGAGGGCGGAGGTCCGGGCATCCCGTGAGTTGTTGCATGGGGACCTCCGCACACTCATCCTCCAGAACCAGACCTACCACACCTGCATGCTTGCAGCCATGGAGGAGCAGACTAGGGCCTTGCGTGGGCTGCCTCCCATAGTGCAACCACCTCCGGATGCAGCTGCACAGGGTGTTAATAGCGACAGCAGTGATACTCCCACAATAGGGTAGCCGTGTGGGCCATGAGCCCATGGAGGTGTTTTTTTTTTCCAGGATCCACGCAGGTGGGTTCTGGTGTGCATCCTGTCCTCGGACCTCCTGGGTGGCCTCCCCAACCCCCCCGGGCCCTTCAATGGCCATTTTTGATTTTCATTTTTATTTTGTTTTATTTTTATTTTTATTTCTTTTATTCCCAATTTTTTGGGACGATTTGTTGGCTTCCGTGGTTCCTGTGGGCATACGCTGCATTGTGGCTGGGCACATGCAGGCTTGTAATGTATTTGGTTCAGATGCTTGGGTTTGAGTCACACACACCCCTCCTGCTTCCCGTTTCCATGGGCTTGCAAAGGGTGTGCCCAAGTGACAGTGAATTACACAGTGACGTTGGACTCCCATGAGCTGTGTGGGCAGTCTGTAGTCAATACTGTGTATACATTCCTAGTGCATAATGCTGTTGTGTTGTACACTGCATGTTGCATTGATGTGTAACTCATCTTCTGTGTCTACCTCCCAATTTGCAGGTCCCTTCGTCATGTCTACACAAGGACCTCTAGTCTGGAGATGTGGTCCATGTTGGCAGCAGTGCACCTACAACTCTACAGGCGCCAACACTGCACAGTTGGTAGTGGTGGGAGTGCAGGCATTTCCAGGTGGTGAGACTACTAATATTATACATTAGTGATGTCATGTTAATGGTAGTACGTGCTCAAGTTTGTTGTTGGTCCGGCATTACTGTGAGCATTTCAGGTGTTGCAAGTTTCTAATAGGGACACTGTACATTGTGACACTAGTGTCATGTTGTGGGGATTACTTTGTTTACGTGCAAATAGCATGACATGGCACGGTGTGTCGTGTGGCGGTGCTGGGGTTGGGTTGGCTGACATGGCACTGTCCTCTTGTTGCATTTTGCAAGTGGGTATTCATTTCAGCTGCTTGAATTTGTAACTTCACAAAACTGCATTGGTGGTGTCAGTGTGGGTAGGGATGCACACATTGTGACACTTCCAGGTGAACAATCTCAGGCTGATATGGTTTTCACGGTTCTTTCTCCAGACATTCAGGATCAGTGTCAGGTTGAGTCATCATTGATTGTCAGATGGAATGTGCCAGGGCAGTGTGCACTCCACATGGGGGTGATATCTATGTGAAGTAATTAGCCACTAGCTGTGTACGGGCTGCCTCCCCCCGTGCCCTTTCCCCTCCCATGCGCAGCGGCTGTGCATGTGGTTCGGGATGGGGGGGCACCACCATGTCCACGGCCAGGCCCCCGCGTGTTGCAACGTTGTGCAGGACACATGCTGCCACTATGATCCTGCACACTACTGGGGGAGCGTACAACAGCTGCCCGCCAGAACGGTCAAGGGAGCGAAAGCGTGACTTCAGCACTCCAAATGTGCGCTCCACTATGCCCCGGGTTGTAATGTGGGCTGCGTTATATCTTACCTGGGGTGGCGTAGTGGGGTTCCGAATTGGCGTCATCATGTGGGGGCTGAGAGGGTAGGCACTGTACCCTGTGGAGGTGGTGATTGGTATCATTGGTGGGGTTGTGACCTTGCTCAGTATCTGACATGCATGCATGTGCAGTGGCATTCATACTCACCAAGCAGCCATGTATCGCCATGCCGGCAAACTTCTAGGTCCCGGCTTAGGGTAGACATTCGGTAAATGAAGCTGTCGTGGGTTGACCCAGGATAGTTGGCATATAGTGAGGTGATGATTCCCTTGGCATTACATACTACCTGCACGTTGATGGAATGCCAGTGCTTGCGGTTCCTATAGATGTGCTCAGATGCCCTGGGGGGACGTAGAGCCACATGGGTGCAGTCAATGGCACCTAGTACTTTGGGGAATCGTGCCACAGCGTAGAAATCCAGGGCGGCAGCATGCCTTTCTGCAGGTGTTCTGGGCAGGTATATGTGCCTGCGGACTGATGGGCGTGCAGTGATGATGTTCAAGACCTGGTGTAGGCACCGTGACTGGGTGGCCTGTGATACACCACCCACAATGGCACTTGTCTGCTGAAATGATCCAGTGGCTAAGAAGTGCAGTACATTGAGGACCTTCTCCAGGGGGCTGAGTGCTTGGGAGCACAGGGTGGGTGATGTGAGGTCGTCCTCCCACTCACTCACCAGGTCCAGTATGATGTGTGGTGGAAACCTGTACCTCCCATGCACCTGGTCATCAGTCATCCCGAAAAGGCTGGTTCTGGGTGTGAATATTCTGGCCCTGACTATCCTCCTCCTCCTCCTTTGGTAGGCCACGGCCACTGCTGCTAGGAACCTTATGATCATCCTGGGTCTGAGCTAGTTATTTTGTTAGCGCGCAAATTAATGCGTTGCGCGTGTTGTAGGCGAGCGTGTGACCCGCGCACCCCTCCAATCCAGTGCCCAGTACAATAGCATGTGGAAATTGGCGCACACACCGGGATACAGGTGCGCTGACGTACTTGCGTGTGTAAGTGTCCGCGCACACCTGATATACACGTACATAGGCCAATCGCGTGTACACGCACTTTTGTCCAATTACACGCGATGAGACTCTGACGTGCTGTCCAATTACACGCGATGAGACTCTGACGTGCAGTCTTTCCACGTGTGCTCTGTCATCACGTGGTGTGTGGGAAACACCCGTGCGGGTCACGTCACAGACGCGCTTACGCGCTGAGGCCCTTTGGTCCAATGGATTCGCGTATGCGTGCTGACGCGCTTACGCGCTAAGGGCCTTTCCTCGGTTTTCACGCTGACGTGCAGGATTTTCACGTGCCAAATCACTCCGTACCAAGCTGGCCACGCGTAAGCACACGGAAGACCACGCTCCTGCCCAGAAGGCCGAACTACTGCCCCCCAGAGCCCCGAGCACGCTCCCACCTGCCATCTGCTGCTGCCTGACTGCCTGCTGCCCACGTGCACTGCCATTTGCTGCCTGCACATCAGCCAGGGGTGCTGTTGCTGTGACCACCCCTGCTGGAACCGAAGACTCCCGACTGGAATTCCATCGCTCCACAGCCCAGCCCCAGGACCCAGTTGCCCACACACTCCTGCCTCTGGGGTTGTCATGTCGGGGCATACAACATCTGTGACCACTGACAACCCCCGGCCAGAGAGGCAGAGGGGCACCAGCTTCAGTGCCACTGAAGTTGGTGTCCTGGTGGAGCAAGTCCTGAGGCAGTATGATGCCCTCTTTGGAAGTTCCCGCGCCGACAAGGAAGGACGGACTCGGATCTGGACTGACATCGTGACTGCCATCGACGCGGAGGGGGTGGCAGTCCGGGACTTACAACATGTCAGGAAGCGCTGGGAGGACTTCAGGTCCAGGACCCTGAACAAGGCCCGGCGCCTCTTGAAGGCAGCGGATGCCAAGGGGCGCCGGGGCCACTTGTCGGAAGAACAGATGGGGGTCCTGGAACGCATATCCCCAGCGCTCCACGTCCAGGTCCTAGAGAAGCAGACTCGTCTGGAGTCGAGCGGTGAGTGTACATGCATCCTGGTTGTGAGCAGGGCGTGTGGTGATCATTTGCCATTGTGCCGGTTGCACATCTGTTTGTATGGGGTGGAGTATGGGTGGGGGTGTACAGGGCCGTGGGGCTGACACATGCGAGGGCTGTAATGTGTGAGACATGGATGGTGCTTGTGTGTGTGGGCTTGCATGGCAAATGCAGTTGTGCGTGCACACATGTTTGGATGAATGTGTATGTAAGTAGACATGTCCGTGATGTCAGGCATGTATGTTGTTTTCGGCTGCATGTATGAGCACTGTGTACATGTGCATGTGTGTGTATTTGTCAAGGGTGCAACAGCGATGCTACATGGATGCATGTGACAGCGGTATGTGGAAGCCTGATTGGCAGATGTGACATGGATGCCCGTCTGAACAGTGCGACACTTGGCAGAGGTGTAGACATGCATGCAAGTGTGGTGGTGTGTGTACATGTGTGGTGCACTTCCTGTGTTGCATGTGATGTCTGGCTCCCCTTTGGCTGCTGATGCTGTTGTATGTGTAGGGATGGTGCTGGCAGTTGCGATATGGCTGTGGTATGGCTCATGTGTGCCAGTTGCAATGACATGTGTGTTGGGGATTGTGGTGACATGTCTGAGGTTTGCCAATGCCACTCATGTGCAACTGTCATGCGTGTATGTGTCCATTGTACAGTGCCCGGATGCCTGTGTTTTGTTTCTCCCTGTCTGCAGCGTCAACTGATGAAGAGGGCGGAGAAGGTGCTGTGGAGCACAGCGGCGGGGATCCGACCACCAGCCGGAGACGCAAGGCCCGGCTCCCCTCCCGTGTTGTCATCTCGTCGGGGAGTGAGGAGTCCGGTGCCGCGTCCCAGGCCGCAGCTGCTGGGGGGAGGTCCAAGAGGCGGAGGTTGCAGTTGGACTCCTCGGCAGCAGAAGGGGCAGCTGGTACCCCACAGGGCCCAACAGGGGAAGATGGCACGGAGTCATCCAGGTTGGTGGGGGGTTTGGTGGAGGAGGGGGCCGCGCAAGCACCAGAGATGGGTCTGGAGGTGGGGATCCCACTGGTGCTAGTGGTGCAGTGCAGGACCAGGGACAGGAGGCAGCACAGGCGGCCGCGGAGGTGCCTGTGTGCAATCCTGTCCCCGATCCTGTCCCTGCATCATCTTGCACCAGCAGGGATGCCTACATCCAGACCCGTTTTCAGGCAGGGGATGAGCTGACGTCAACTGGCCTTCCTCTGCCTGCGGACGTGGCCATCCAGGTCCGGGTTGAGCCTGTCCTGGCTGGTGTGGCGTTGCGTCAACGGGCCATGCGAGGTGACCTGCAGTCTTTTCATGGAGAGACTGCACGTCATCTCGAATGGCTCGTTGACCACGTCAGCCTGCTGGGACAGGTCACCCAGGCCGGATTCCTCCATCTGATGGGGCTTGCTCCGACCCCCTCCTCAACTGGACCCCCTACGCGCCAGTCGTCCTCTGTGCCATCTTCCCACCCATCAGTCACCTGGGTGCCCTGTGGAGCTGCCTCTGACGGTGCGGCCAGGCTGGTGGAGGAGGCATCCCTGCCACAGTCGGGAGTCGGAGGTCCAGCAGGGGTGGCCACATCAACAAGTTCACCCCAGCCGGCGGAGGATGTGCAGGCAGCAGGAGGCAGTGCACGGGCAGAGGCAGAGCAGCAGCAGCAGCAACATGGTGGGAGACATGAAGGCTCGGGGCTTTCGACATCGGAGGGGCAGGCATCGGCCGGAGGGCAGGGGGACCCAGGACAGAGAGTGTCTTCCGTGTGGCAGCGGTTGGGCCACGCCATAGGTGCAGAGCGGCGGCGGGTGGAAGAGGCGCGGCTCACAATGGTCAGGGCGGAGAACTCCATGCGGAGGGCCCTGAGGCAGGCCGAGTGCCTCGAGGCAATCCGCAGGGGGTTGGAGGAGGACAAAGCGTCGTCCCTGCGGACCCTCGGGGCCATGGAACTGGACCGCCTCCGGGACATCGAACAGGAGTTAGATGATGCCCTGGCCTGGGACACCACGGAGTGAGCCGCTGGACTAGCCCGCCGCCTTTGTATATAGTTATTTAGTTTTAGGTTTCCTTTCTTTCGAATTATGATTTGGAGTCGACGGACACTGCTCCACGCTTTTGTATATAGTTGATTTTTAGGTAGGTTTTTTTAGTAGGTTTCCTTTGTTCAGTTGGGCTCATGGACACTTGGTAGTTTTTTATACGGACATGCATGTTTTTTGTTCTCATTCACATTGTAGTTATTTTTCTTTCTTTTGCATTCTTAATTTTTTTTAATACAATTTTGTTAGCATACTTCACTGTGTGGTATCATCTCATTGGTTTCATGCATGTCATGTTGTGTGTTTTCCTATTATATTGCAACCATTGTGTGTGACGGACATGGGTTCATTAGCTTCATGAACAGTGGGGGTGTAACATGTGATTTCCATTTCCATGTGGGTGAATGGGTTACTTGGTAGGGCTTTTTGGATGTGGAGGCTGTCCATTACGCACATGATTGGGGATTGTGAGCACCTGGTGGAGGCTGCCCCTGGTGGCTGGGGGGTGGGGGTGGTGGGAGACATGAGTGGGGGCCTGCTGGAGGCTGCCCCTGGTGGCTGGGGGGTGGGGGTGGTGGGACACATGAGTGGGGGCCTGCTGGAGGCTGCCCCTGCACTGCTGGGGGGTGGGGGTGGTGGGAGACATGAGTGGGGGCCTGCTGGAGGCTGCCCCTGCACTGCCGGGGGGTGGGGGTAGTGGGAGACATGAGTGGGGGCCTGCTGGAGGCTGCCCCTGGTGGCTGGGGGGTGGGGGTGGTGGGAGACATGAGTGGGGGCCTGCTAGAGGCTGCCCCTGCACTGCTGGGGGGTGGGGGTGGTGGGAGACATGAGTGGGGGCCTGCTGGAGGCTGCCCCTGGTGGCTGGGGGGTGGGGGTGGTGGGACACATGAGTGGGGGCCTGCTGGAGGCTGCCCCTGGTGGCTGGGGGTTGAGGGTGGTGGGAGACATGAGTGGGGGCCTGCTGGAGGCTGCCTATGGTGGCAGGGGGGTGGGGGTGGTGGGAGACATGAGTGGGGGCCTGGTGGGGGCTGCCCATGGTGGCAGGGGGTGGGGGTGGTGGGAGACATGAGTGGGGGCCTGGTGGAGGGTGACCCTGCACTGCCGGGGGGTGGGGGTGGTGGGAGACATGAGTGGGGGCCTGGTGGGGACTGCCCATGGTGGCAGGGGGGTGGGGGTGGTGGGAGACATGTGTGGGGGCCTGGTTGGGGCTGCCCATGGTGGCAGGGGGGTGGGGGTGGTGGGAGACATGAGTGGGGGCCTGGTGGGTGCTGCCCATGGTGGCAGGGGGGTGGGGGTGGTGGGAGACATGAGTGGGGGCCTGGTGGGGGCTGCCCATGGTGGCAGGGGGGTGGGGGTGGTGGGAGACATGAGTGGGAGCCTGGTGGGGGCTGCCCATGGTGGCAGGGGGGTGGGGGTGGTGGGAGACATGAGTGGGGGCCTGGTGGAGGGTGACCCTGCACTGCCGGGGGGTGGGGGTGGTGGGAGACATGAGTGGGGGCCTGGTGGGGGCTGCCCATGGTGGCAGGGGGGTGGGGGTGGTGGGAGACATGTGTGGGGGCCTGGTTGGGGCTGCCCATGGTGGCAGGGGGGTGGGGGTGGTGGGAGACATGAGTGGGGGCCTGGTGGGTGCTGCCCATGGTGGCAGGGGGGTGGGGGTGGTGGGAGACATGAGTGGGGGCCTGGTGGGGGCTGCCCATGGTGGCAGGGGGTGGGGGTGGTGGGAGACATGTGTGGGGGCCTGGTTGGGGCTGCCCATGGTGGCAGGGGGGTGGGGGTGGTGGGAGACATGGGTGGGGGCCTGGTGGGTGCTGCCCATGGTGGCAGGGGGGTGGGGGTGGTGGGAGACATGAGTGGGGGCCTGGTGGGGGCTGCCCATGGTGGCAGGGGGGTGGGGGTGGTGGGAGACATGAGTGGGGGCCTGATGGGGGCTGCCCATGGTGGCAGGGGGGTGGGGGTGGTGGGAGACATGAGTGGGGGCCTGGTGGAGGGTGACCCTGCACTGCCGGGGGGTGGGGGTGGTGGGAGACATGAGTGGGGGCCTGGTGGGGGCTGCCCATGGTGGCAGGGGGGTGGGGGTGGTGGGAGACATGTGTGGGGGCCTGGTTGGGGGTGCCCATGGTGGCAGGGGGGTGGGGGTGGTGGGAGACATGAGTGGGGGCCTGGTGGGTGCTGCCCACGGTGGCAGGGGGGTGGGGGTGGTGGGAGACATGAGTGGGGGCCTGGTGGGGGCTGCCCATGGTGGCAGGGGGGTGGGGGTGGTGGGAGACATGAGTGGGGGCCTGGTGGAGGGTGACCCTGCACTGCCGGGGGTGGGGGTGGTGGGAGACATGAGTGGGGGCCTGGTGGGGGCTGCCCATGGTGGCAGGGGGGTGGGGGTGGTGGGAGACATGTGTGGGGGCCTGGTAGGGGCTGCCCATGGTGGCAGGGGGGTGGGGGTGGTGGGAGACATGAGTGGGGGCCTGGTGGGTGCTGCCCATGGTGGCAGGGGGGTGGGGGTGGTGGGAGATATGAGTGGGGGCCTGGTGGAGGGTGACCCTGCACTCCCGGGGGGTGGGGGTGGTGGGAGACATGAGTGGGGGCCTGCTGGAGGCTGCCCCTGGTGGCTGGGGGGTGGGGGTGGTGGGACACATGAGTGAGGGCCTGCTGGAGGTTGCCCCTGGTGGCTGGGGGGTGGGGGTGGTGGGAGATATGAGTGGGGGCCTGCTGGAGGCTGCCCCTGCACTGCTGGGGGATGGGTGTGGTGGGAGACATGAGTGGGGGCCTGCTGGAGGCTGCCCCTGCACTGCTGGGGGGTGGGGGTGGTGGGAGACAAGAGTGGGGGCCTGCTGGAGGCTGCCCCTGCACTGCTGGGGGGTGGGGGTGGTGGGAGACATGAGTGGGGGCCTGCTGGAGGCTGCCCCTGGTGGCTGGGGGGTGGGGGTGGTGGGAGACATGAGTGGGGGCCTGCTGGAGGCTGCCCCTGGTGGCTGGGGGGTGGGGGTGGTGGGACACATGAGTGGGGGCCTGCTGGAGGCTGCCCCTGGTGGCTGGGGGGTGGGGGTGGTGGGAGACATGAGTGGGGGCCTGTTGGAGGCTGCCCCTGGTGGCTGGGGGGTGGGGGTGGTGGGAGACATGAGTGGGGGCCTGTTGGAGGCTGCCCCTGGTGGCTGGGGGGTGGGGGTGGTGGGACACATGAGTGGGGGCCTGCTGGAGGCTGCCCCTGCACTGCTGGGGGGTGGGGGTGGTGGGAGACATGAGTGGGGGCCTGCTGGAGGCTGCCCCTGCACTGCTGGGGGGTGGGGGTGGTGGGAGACATGAGTGGGGGCCTGCTGGAGGCTGCCCCTGCACTGCTGGGGGGTGGGGGTGGTGGGAGACATGAGTGGGGGCCTGCTGGAGGCTGCCCCTGGTGGCTGGGGGGTGGGGGTGGTGGGAGACATGAGTGGGGGCCTGCTGGAGGCTGCCCCTGGTTGCTGGGGGGTGGGGGTGGTGGGACACATGAGTGGGGGCCTGCTGGAGGCTGCCCCTGGTGGCTGGGGGGTGGGGGTGGTGGGAGACATGAGTGGGGGCCTGCTGGAGGCTGCCCCTGCACTGCTGGGGGGTGGGTGTGGTGGGAGACATGAGTGGGGGCCTGCTGGAGGCTGCCCCTGCACTGCTGGGGGGTGGGGGTGGTGGGAGACATGAGTGGGGGCCTGCTGGAGGCTGCCCCTGGTCGCTGGGGGTTGGGGGTGGTGGGAGACATGAGTGGGGGCCTGCTGGAGGCTGCCCCTGCACTGCTGGGGGGTGGGGGTGGTGGGAGACATGAGTGGGGGCCTGCTGGAGGCTGCCCCTAGTGGCTGGGGGGTGGGGGTGGTGGGACACATGAGTGGGGGCCTGCTGGAGGCTGCCCCTGGTGGCTGGGGGGTGGGGGTGGTGGGGGACATGAGTGGGGGCCTGCTGGAGGCTGCCCATGGTGGCAGGGGGGTGGGGGTGGTGGGAGACATGAGTGGGGGCCTGGTGGGGGCTGCCCATGGTGGCAGGAGGTGGGGGTGGTGGGAGACATGAGTGGGGGCCTGGTGGAGGGTGACCCTGCACTGCCGGGGGGTGGGGGTGGTGGGAGACATGAGTGGGGGCCTGGTGGGGGCTGCCCATGGTGGCAGGGGGGTGGGGGTGGTGGGAGACATGTGTGGGGGCCTGGTTGGGGCTGCCCATGGTGGCAGGGGGGTGGGGGTGGTGGGAGACATGAGTGGGGGCCTGGTGGGTGCTGCCTGTGGTGGCAGGGGGGTGGGGGTGGTGGGAGACATGAGTGGGGGCCTGGTGGGGGCTGCCCATGGTGGCAGGGGGGTGGGGGTGGTGGGAGACATGAGTGGGGGCCTGGTGGGGGCTGGCCATGGTGGCAGGGGGGTGGGGGTGGTGGGAGACATGAGTGGGGGCCTGGTGGAGGGTGACCCTGCACTGCCGGGGGGTGGGGGTGGTGGGAGACATGAGTGGGGGCCTGGTGGGGGCTGCCCATGGTGGCAGGGGGGTGGGGGTGGTGGGAGACATGTGTGGGGGCCTGGTTGGGGCTGCCCATGGTGGCAGGGGGGTGGGGGTGGTGGGAGACATGAGTGGGGGCCTGGTGGGTGCTGCCCATGGTGGCAGGGGGGTGGGGGTGGTGGGAGACATGAGTGGGGGCCTGGTGGAGGGTGACCCTGCACTGCCGGGGGGTGGGGGTGGTGGGAGACATGAGTGGGGGCCTGCTGGAGGGTGACCCTGCACTGCCGGGGGGTGGGGGTGGTGGGAGACATGAGTGGGGGCCTGCTGGAGGCTGCCCCTGGTGGCTGGGGGGTGGGGGTGGTGGGAGACATGAGTGGGGGCCTGCTGGAGGCTGCCCCTGCACTGCTGGGGGGTGGGGGTGGTGGGAGACATGAGTGGGGGCCTGCTGGAGGCTGCCCCTGGTGGCTGGGGGGTGGGGGTGGTGGGACACATGAGTGGGGGCCTGCTGGAGGCTGCCCCTGGTGGCTGGGGGGTGGGGGTGGTGGGAGACATGAGTGGGGGCCTGCTGGAGGCTGCCCCTGCACTGCTGGGGGGTGGGTGTGGTGGGAGACATGAGTGGGGGCCTGCTGGAGGCTGCCCCTGCACTGCTGGGGGGTGGGGGTGGTGGGAGACATGAGTGGGGGCCTGCTGGAGGCTGCCCCTGCACTGCTGGGGGGTGGGGGTGATGGGAGACATGAGTGGGGGCCTGCTGGAGGCTGCCCCTGGTGGCTGGGGGGTGGGGGTGGTGGGAGACATGAGTGGGGGCCTGCTGGAGGCTGCCCCTGGTGGCTGGGGGGTGGGGGTGGTGGGACACATGAGTGGGGGCCTGCTGGAGGCTGCCCCTGGTGGCTGGGGGGTGGGGGTGGTGGGAGACATGAGTGGGGGCCTGTTGGAGGCTGCCCCTGGTGGCTGGGGGGTGGGGGTGGTGGGACACATGAGTGGGGGCCTGCTGGAGGCTGCCCCTGCACTGCTGGGGGGTGGGGGTGGTGGGAGACATGAGTGGGGGCCTGCTGGGGGCTGCCCCTGCACTGCTGGGGGGTGGGGGTGGTGGGAGACATGAGTGGGGGCCTGCTGGAGGCTGCCCCTGGTGGCTGGGGGGTGGGGGTGGTGGGAAACATGAGTGGGGGCCTGCTGGAGGCTGCCCCTGGTGGCTGGGGGGTGGGGGTGGTGGGAGACATGAGTGGGGGCCTGCTGGAGGCTGCCCCTTCACTGCTGGGGGGTGGGGGTGGTGGGAGACATGAGTGGGGGCCTGCTGGAGGCTGCCCCTGCACTGCTGGGGGGTGGGGGTGGTGGGAGACATGAGTGGGGGCCTGCTGGAGGCTGCCCCTGGTGGCTGGGGGGTGGGGGCGGTGGGAGACATGAGTGGGGGCCTGCTGGAGGCTGCCCCTGGTGGCTGGGGGGTGGGGGTGGTGGGACACATGAGTGGGGGCCTGCTGGAGGCTGCCCCTGGTGGCTGGGGGGTGGGGGTGGTGGGAGACATTAGTGGGGGCCTGCTGGAGGCTGCCCCTGCACTGCTGGGGGGTGGGGGTGGTGGGAGACATGAGTGGGGGCCTGCTGGAGACTGCCCCTGGTGGCTGGGGGGTGGGGGTGGTGGGAGACATGAGTGGGGACCTGCTGGAGGCTGCCCCTGCACTGCTGGGGGGTGGGGGTGGTGGGAGACATGATTGGGGGCCTGCTGGAGGCTGGCCCTGGTGGCTGGGGGGTGGGGGTGGTGGGACACATGAGTGGGGGCCTGCTGGAGGCTGCCCCTGCACTGCTGGGGGGTGGGGGTGGTGGGAGACATGAGTGGGGGCCTGCTGGAGGCTGCCCCTGCACTGCTGGGGGGTGGGGGTGGTGGGAGACATGAGTGGGGGCCTGCTGGAGGCTGCTCCTGGTGGCTGGGGGGTAGGGGTGGTGGGAGACATGAGTGGGGGCCTGCTGGAGGCTGCCCCTGGTGGCTGGGGGGTGGGGGTGGTGGGACACATGAGTGGGGGCCTGCTGGAGGCTGCCCCTGGTGGCTGGGGGTGGGGGTGGTGGGAGACATGAGTGGGGGCCTGCTGGAGGCTGCCCCTGGTGGCTGGGGGGTGGGGGTGGTGGGACACATGAGTGGGGGCCTGCTGGAGGCTGCCCCTGGTGGCTGGGGGGTGGGGGTGGTGGGAGACATGAGTGGGGGCCTGCTGGAGGCTGCCCCTGCACTGCTGGGGGGTGGGGGTGGTGGGAGACATGAGTGGGGGCCTTCTGGAGGCTGCCCCTGGTGGCTGGGGGGTGGGGGTGGTGGGACACATGAGTGGGGGCCTGCTGGAGGCTGCCCCTGGTGGCTGGGGGTTGGGGGTGGTGGGAGACATGTGTGGGGGCCTGGTAGGGGCTGCCCATGGTGGCAGGGGGGTGGGGGTGGTGGGAGACATGAGTGGGGGCCTGGTGGGTGCTGCCCATAGTGGCAGGGGGGTGGGGGTGGTGGGAGACATGAGTGGGGGCCTGGTGGAGGGTGACCCTGCACTGCCGGGGGGTGGGGGTGGTGGGAGACATGAGTGGGGGCCTGGTGGAGGGTGACCCTGCACTGCCGGGGGGTGGGGGTGTTGGGAGACATGAGTGGGGGCCTGCTGGAGGCTGCCCCTGGTGGCTGGGGGTGGGGGTGGTGGGAGACATGAGTGGGGGCCTGCTGGAGGCTGCCCCTGCACTGCTGGGGGGTGGGGGTGGTGGGAGACATGAGTGGGGGCCTGCTGGAGGCTGCCCCTGGTGGCTGGGGGGTGGGGGTGGTGGGACACATGAGTGGGGGCCTGCTGGAGGCTGCCCCTGGTGGCTGGGGGGTGGGGGTGGTGGGAGTCATGAGTGGGGGCCTGCTGGAGGCTGCCCCTGCACTGCTGGGGGATGGGTGTGGTGGGAGACATGAGTGGGGGCCTGCTGGAGGCTGCCCCTGCACTGCTGGGGGGTGGGGGTGGTGGGAGACAAGAGTGGGGGCCTGCTGGAGGCTGCCCCTGCACTGCTGGGGGGTGGGGGTGGTGGGAGACATGAGTGGGGGCCTGCTGGAGGCTGCCCCTGGTGGCTGGGGGGTGGGGGTGGTGGGAGACATGAGTGGGGGCCTGCTGGAGGCTGCCCCTGGTGGCTGGGGGGTGGGGGTGGTGGGACACATGAGTGGGGGCCTGCTGGAGGCTGCCCCTGGTGGCTGGGGGGTGGGGGTGGTGGGAGACATGAGTGGGGGCCTGTTGGAGGCTGCCCCTGGTGGCTGGGGGGTGGGGGTGGTGGGACACATGAGTGGGGGCCTGCTGGAGGCTGCCCCTGCACTGCTGGGGGGTGGGGGTGGTGGGAGACATGAGTGGGGGCCTGCTGGAGGCTGCCCCTGCACTGCTGGGGGGTGGGGGTGGTGGGAGACATGAGTGGGGGCCTGCTGGAGGCTGCCCATGCACTGCTGGGGGGTGGGGGTGGTGGGAGACATGAGTGGGGGCCTGCTGGAGGCTGCCCCTGGTGGCTGGGGGGTGGGGGTGGTGGGAGACATGAGTGGGGGCCTGCTGGAGGCTGCCCCTGGTTGCTGGGGGGTGGGGGTGGTGGGACACATGAGTGGGGGCCTGCTGGAGGCTGCCCCTGGTGGCTGGGGGGTGGGGGTGGTGGGAGACATGAGTGGGGGCCTGCTGGAGGCTGCCCCTGCACTGCTAGGGGGTGGGGGTGGTGGGAGACATGAGTGGGGGCCTGCTGGAGGCTGCCCCTGCACTGCTGGGGGGTGGGGGTGGTGGGAGACATGAGTGGGGGCCTGCTGGAGGCTGCCCCTGGTCGCTGGGGGTTGGGGGTGGTGGGAGACATGAGTGGGGGCCTGCTAGAGGCTGCCCCTGCACTGCTGGGGGGTGGGGGTGGTGGGAGACATGAGTGGGGGCCTGCTGGAGGCTGCCCCTAGTGGCTGGGGGGTGGGGGTGGTGGGACACATGAGTGGGGGCCTGCTGGAGGCTGCCCCTGGTGGCTGGGGGGTGGGGGTGGTGGGGGACATGAGTGGGGGCCTGCTGGAGGCTGCCCATGGTGGCAGGGGGGTGGGGGTGGTGGGAGACATGAGTGGGGGCCTGGTGGGGGCTGCCCATGGTGGCAGGGGGTGGGGGTGGTGGGAGACATGAGTGGGGGCCTGGTGGAGGGTGACCCTGCACTGCCGGGGGGTGGGGGTGGTGGGAGACATAAGTGGGGGCCTGGTGGGGGCTGCCCATGGTGGCAGGGGGGTGGGGGTGGTGGGAGACATGTGTGGGGGCCTGGTTGGGGCTGCCCATGGTGGCAGGGGGGTGGGGGTGGTGGGAGACATGAGTGGGGGCCTGGTGGGTGCTGCCTGTGGTGGCAGGGGGGTGGGGGTGGTGGGAGACATGAGTGGGGGCCTGGTGGGGGCTGCCCATGGTGGCAGGGGGGTGGGGGTGGTGGGAGACATGAGTGGGGGCCTGGTGGGGGCTGGCCATGGTGGCAGGGGGGTGGGGGTGGTGGGAGACATGAGTGGGGGCCTGGTGGAGGGTGACCCTGCACTGCCGGGGGGTGGGGGTGGTGGGAGACATGAGTGGGGGCCTGGTGGGGGCTGCCCATGGTGGCAGGGGGGTGGGGGTGGTGGGAGACATGTGTGGGGGCCTGGTTGGGGCTGCCCATGGTGGCAGGGGGGTGGGGGTGGTGGGAGACATGAGTGGGGGCCTGGTGGGTGCTGCCCATGGTGGCAGGGGGGTGGGGGTGGTGGGAGACATGAGTGGGGGCCTGGTGAAGGGTGACCCTGCACTGCCGGGGGGTGGGGGTGGTGGGAGACATGAGTGGGGGCCTGCTGGAGGGTGACCCTGCACTGCCGGGGGGTGGGGGTGGTGGGAGACATGAGTGGGGGCCTGCTGGAGGCTGCCCCTGGTGGCTGGGGGGTGGGGGTGGTGGGAGACATGAGTGGGGGCCTGCTGGAGGCTGCCCCTGCACTGCTGGGGGGTGGTGGTGGTGGGAGACATGAGTGGGGGCCTGCTGGAGGCTGCCCCTGGTGGCTGAGGGGTGGGGGTGGTGGGACACATGAGTGGGGGCCTGCTGGAGGCTGCCCCTGGTGGCTGGGGGGTGGGGGTGGTGGGAGACATGAGTGGGGGCCTGCTGGAGGCTGCCCCTGCACTGCTGGGGGGTGGGTGTGGTGGGAGACATGAGTGGGGGCCTGCTGGAGGCTGCCCCTGCACTGCTGGGGGGTGGGGGTGGTGGGAGACATGAGTGGGGGCCTGCTGGAGGCTGCCCCTGCACTGCTGGGGGTGGGGGTGGTGGGAGACATGAGTGGGGGCCTGCTGGAGGCTGCCCCTGGTGGCTGGGGGGTGGGGGTGGTGGGACACATGAGTGGGGGCCTGCTGGAGGCTGCCCCTGGTGGCTGGGGGGTGGGGGTGGTGGGAGACATGAGTGGTTGCCTGTTGGAGGCTGCCCCTGGTGGCTGGGGGGTGGGGGTGGTGGGACACATGAGTGGGGGCCTGCTGGAGGCTGCCCCTGCACTGCTGGGGGGTGGGGGTGGTGGGAGACATGAGTGGGGGCCTGCTGGGGGCTGCCCCTGCACTGCTGGGGGGTGGGGGTGGTGGGAGACATGAGTGGGGGCCTGCTGGAGGCTGCCCCTGGTGGCTGGGGGGTGGGGGTGGTGGGAGACATGAGTGGGGGCCTGCTGGAGGCTGCCCCTGGTGGCTGGGGGGTGGGGGTGGTGGGAGACATGAGTGGGGGCCTGCTGGAGGCTGCCCCTTCACTGCTGGGGGGTGGGGGTGGTGGGAGACATGAGTGGGGGCCTGCTGGAGGCTGCCCCTGCACTGCTGGGGGGTGGGGGTGGTGGGAGACATGAGTGGGGGCCTGCTGGAGGCTGCCCCTGGTGGCTGGGGGGTGGGGGCGGTGGGAGACATGAGTGGGGGCCTGCTGGAGGCTGCCCCTGGTGGCTGGGGGGTGGGGGTGGTCGGACACATGAGTGGGGGCCTGCTGGAGGCTGCCCCTGGTGGCTGGGGGGTGGGGGTGGTGGGAGACATTAGTGGGGGCCTGCTGGAGGCTGCCCCTGCACTGCTGGGGGGTGGGGGTGGTGGGAGACATGAGTGGGGGCCTGCTGGAGACTGCCCCTGGTGGCTGGGGGGTGGGGGTGGTGGGAGACATGAGTGGGGACCTGCTGGAGGCTGCCCCTGCACTGCTGGGGGGTGGGGGTGGTGGGAGACATGAGTGGGGGCCTGCTGGAGGCTGCCCCTGGTGGCTGGGGGGTGGGGGTGGTGGGAGACATGAGTGGGGGCCTGCTGGAGGCTGCCCCTGGTGGCTGGGGGGTGGGGGTGGTGGGACACATGAGTGGGGGCCTGCTGGAGGCTGCCCCTGCACTGCTGGGGGGTGGGGGTGGTGGGAGACATGAGTGGGGGCCTGCTGGAGGCTGCCCCTGCACTGCTGGGGGGTGGGGGTGGTGGGAGACATGAGTGGGGGCCTGCTGGATGCTGCTCCTGGTGGCTGGGGGGTAGGGGTAGTGGGGGACATGAGTGGGGGCCTGCTGGAGGCTGCCCCTGGTGGCTGGGGGGTGGGGGTGGTGGGACACATGAGTGGGGGCCTGCTGGAGGCTGCCCCTGGTGGCTGGGGGTGGGGGTGGTGGGAGACATGAGTGGGGGCCTGCTGGAGGCTGCCCCTGGTGGCTGGGGGGTGGGGGTGGTGGGACACATGAGTGGGGGCCTGCTGGAGGCTGCCCCTGGTGGCTGGGGGGTGGGGGTGGTGGGAGACATGAGTGGGGGCCTGCTGGAGGCTGCCCCTGCACTGCTGGGGGGGTGGGGGTGGTGGGACACATGAGTGGGGGCCTGGTGGAGGCTGCCCCTGGTGGCTGGGGGGTGGGGGTGGTGGGAGACATGAGTGGGGGCCTGCTGGAGGCTGCCCCTGCACTGCTGGGGGGTGGGGGTGGTGGGAGACATGAGTGGGGGCCTGCTGGAGGCTGCCCCTGGTGGGTGGGGGGTGGGGGTGGTGGGACACATGAGTGGGGGCCTGCTGGAGGCTTCCCCTGCACTGCTGAGGTGTGGGGGTGGTGGGAGACATGAGTGGGGGCCTGCTGGAGGCTGCCCCTGGTGGCTGGGGGGTGGGGGTGGTGGGACACATGAGTGGGGGCCTGCTGGAGGCTGCCCCTGCACAGCTGGGGGGTGGGGGTGGTGGGAGACATGCATTGTTGATCAGTAGTGCAAGGTGACATGTGGGTTGGCTGGGGGCATGCCCATGGTGGATGGGCTGCCTGCGGGACATGAGCAGGGGTGCAGGGTAGTCCCCCGTGGTGTGGGCTGTCTGCAGGGGCCATGGAGGTTGTGGAGCGTACACCTGGGAGGACCCACAAGGCCAATTCACGTGTAGTACTCCCCAGAACCCCTGAAATACACGTACCCTGATGGAATAGCGTGTGCAACTTCCCGCGCACCCATGTAATACACGTACCCTGCTCGCACTGGCCCATTCGCGTGTGGAACTTCCCGCGCACCCCTGATATGCACGTACCCTGCAGAATTCGCGTGTGGAACTTCCCACGCACCCCTGAAATACACGTACCCTGATCGCACTGGGCCAATCGCGTGTGGAACTTCCCGCGCACCTCTGAAATACACGTACCCTGCTCTCACTGGGACTATCGCGTGTGGCACTTCCCGCGCACCCCTGAAATACACGTACCCTGCTCGCACTGGGACTATCGCATGTGTTACTTCCCGCGCACCCCTGAAATACACGTACCCTGATGGAATCGCGTGTGGAACTTCTCGCGCACCCATGTAATACACGTACCCTGCTCGCACTGGCCCATTCGCGTGTGGAACTTCCCGCGCACCCCTGATATGCACGTACCCTGCAGAATTCACGTGTTGAACTTCCCGCGCACCCCTGAAATACACGTACCCTGCTCGCACTGGGCCAATCGCGTGTGGAACTTCCCGCGCACCCCTGAAATACACGTACCCTGCTCGCACTGGGACTATCGCGTGTGGCACTTCCCACGCACCCCTGAAATACACGTACCCTGCTCGCACTGGCCCATTCGCGTGTGGGACTTCACGCGCACCCCTGAAATCCACGTACCCGGCAAAATCGCGTGTGACACTTCCCGCGCACCCCGGTATACAACCACACGTATTTTTTGTCAGCGGGTCCGTGTTTTTGGGTACCCCTTTGCACGTCATTTGTCCTGGAGGGCCACAGTATAGGAAATTCATCATGGCAGTATATAGGTGCTATTTGTTGGCGCACCTTTTGGCGCACATTTCTTACAGCCGCAGAGACGCTACCACCTGCTTTCTTGTGGCGGTCGTGTTTGTGCCTGTGCGCTGGTTTGAGCGTGCGCTTTTTTGCCCTATTCTATTCCATGAATACGTGTTGTAGGCTAACGTGTGGGCGTTCCGCGCACTTGTGCCCTGTACTTCCCCCGTGACGCCCACGTTTTGGCAAGTTGTTCCCCATTCCGAGTGTTACGCCCGTGTTCCGCCTACTTTTGTTGCGTGCGCCGCGCTATGTGCGATTTTCGCTCTGGCCTGTGCGATTTTCGCGGTGACCTGGCGCACGCTGTTAGATGGCCTGTGAGCCAACGTGCGCCGCGCACTTTTTTATCGCACATCCGCTGGTTTTCTCGCGCACGGACTTCCATGAATCGATGTGCGCTGCTTTTCGTGCGATTTTCGCACTTGCACTGCGAATTTCGCTATTCCACTGCGATTCGCACGTTTTTGCCCACTTGCGCTGCGCTAATTATTCCATGAATCGGCTGTCCCAGCCTTGTTTTCAGGAGGTCACTCTATGCATATAGACCACATCTGGGCGCAGTAGCTTGGCAGCCTGAGCACCCTCATCAGAACGGGCTCATGATCGTGGACCTTTCATACAAGAAAAAAAAAACTGCGCTGTGAAGCAAAGGCACTGCATAGTTTTAATTTCCTGACATTTCACGGCAGGCTCTTGAAACGGCTCTTGCATCCGTAGCCTCTGCCAGAGCAAATTGCGCTGTTCACATACATACGCCGCCAACTCGGTTTACCACTTCGATAAAATCAATGTTTCATTTTCTTTTCTCCCCTTCCTCTTGCGCCTCGGGCTTATATTTAGGTGGAATACATTTAGAGAGCGCTTTCAAATTCCTTCTCTCCCACGCTGATGAGTAAATGCCATTACAACATCTCTCGCCGAAGTGAATGTGATATGCATAATGATTTCAAATCTTCTTGGGTGTTAGAAAGGTTAGAGATATATATTTTTTTTAAATCCTGTGTGTTTCTTCAGTGTTTCCTCACTCGGTTTGTGTGCTGATCTGAGTGTGTGCTTTTAAGACTTTTGACAATCAACGAAAGTTGTATGTGATATGTGTTAAATAGGCGTGCTCATTTTATGATGCACATCACACCTATATAATAAAGGCAGGTTCTCCTTTCTATATATACACCCATATTGCCGTAGTCAATAAAGTGTGCACGAGGCCTGTGCATGCCTGACGTGGGCTGTAGTGAAAGGTAAGTACCTCTCGCCTGTTGCGAATTCATTGTGCTAGACAAGTGTTCTGCCTTGGGCTGCCTTTATGCCTCGTGCTCCTCCTTTGGTGTACACCTGTGCCCGGTGAAGACGCACGTGGGCGGGGGGCAGTGTCAAAATGATGTCTGGTACTCCCCTCCCTCTCACTGCTTTCATCAGAGAATAAGCTAACGCATGATATCCAGTGCTGTATTTCTTCTTAACAGTCTCAACCCGTAGTTTATCTCTGTGATTGATGTCAGACCACAAACATTGGAATGCAAAGAAAAAAGAATTGTGGAGCAAACTGACAAGGGACAGCCTGAGACCTCTGTCTGCCCGCGCCTTGAATCCAGAACTCTGTTGGTTGTGTAGCTGCAGGACCCAAAGATTAAAATGGGGAACACATGTTATGTCCTTGGTTTTACCATTGAGGCTGCATAACAAGCCCCACCATGAATAAACGTCATTCATCTCTATAGCATATTTACTGCCCCATAGCAAAGAGCTGAAAGCAGCATAAAACAGGCATTTGAAAACTGAACACCTTTTAGCGACGTCTGTCTTTAGCCAGCAAATACTCATTTAAACTTAAGTTTATGAAGACACATGTCACATTAGGGAATATGGGAATATCGGCGGCCTGAGTTCGTGGCTTCGTTTTGTGTCAAACTCCTGAATGACGTGATGGAGGGATGGGGTGGGTAGCTGCATATTAGTCAGGTTCAGGGTTATTTACCCCTGCTCGGAAAAACAAAGGAAGGCAGCCAGTATGGGACCTGAAATCCTAAATGACCACTTATTTATTTTATTTATTGGGAATGTATAATGCACATATACAGCAAAAGGTGTGTCAAGGTACAACAAGACCAAAGACGGGGGGCAGTGTTGAGGAATAACAAAAACGGTATTACTAGGTCTTGTGTCATTCCGATCATTCGAGTGCAGCAACAAGAAGTGCAGGGGAGGTGGGGGTCGGTCAGAGTGGAATGCGCTAATGCTAAGGATGGAAGGAAGTGCAGGTCGGAGAGGAGTGCACGCAAGTGTGCAGGGGTGGAATGGGAGAGGATGTCCCCTGGGTTAGGTGAGTGCTGAGGGGAGTCCAGGTGGACAAGTGCCAGGGGAATGCAGGGGAATGAAGGTCCACATGCAAAGTGTGAGGATGGGGCTGGATGGACTCAATAGGGGTGCTGGTCCAGCCAGGCTAGTTCAGGGGGAGGGAGCCCGGTAGGGCAAGTGCAGGTTGGGGAGGCGGGGGTCAGGAGTGACCAAAGTGCTGGGGGAGACTGGGCGAGTAAAACCTGCTCTCTGTATGGATCAGAAGGAACCATGCAGCCAGTCAATGCAGCAGAGGAGGACATTAGCAGGGGAGGGGAGAGGGAAGGAAGAAGAGAAAAGGAGGGTCTTGAGAAGCTTTGGGAACTTATGGAGATCCTGTTCAAGTATGAGAGAGACATGGAGGTAATTACAGAGGGAGTCTCTTGCGGAAGAGAGAGATCTACTCCCCCCACTCTCTGCTTGAATAAGCGTCTGATCTGCAGAGAGTTGGAGCTAGAAGACCAAAGGGGTCTAGCAGGAAGGTATTTAGGGAGAGAAAGTTGAGAGTAGTGGGGTCTCTGGCCCCAGAAAGCCTTGTGGATGATGCATTTGGTCTTGAACTTGATCCCTGCAGTGACAGGGAGCCAGTGGAGAGATTTAAGGGCTGGAGAGACGCAATCCTTGGACTTGAGGCAAAGGATAAGTCTTGCAGTTATATTATTGATTAGTTGAATGGGGCAAAGGGTGGATTTAGGCAGATTGAGCAAAAGGCTGTTGCAGTAGTCCAGCCTAGAGAGGACCAGCGCTCTGGAGACATTGACTTTCTGGGGGAAGGTGAGGAAGGGAAGAATGACTATGAGGAGGTGAAGCTGAAAGTGAGCTTTCTTGGCAAGGTCCGTGATGTGAGGAGAGAAGGAGAGAGAAGAGTCAAAGATGACACCAAGGTTTATTTTCTCACAAGAGGGTGAGTGGAGGGGGCCCATGGAGGGTGGCCAGAGAGTAGGAGGGGAGAGGGGAGCTGTGGCCCAGTGAGAAGAATGTCAGTCTGGCTGGCTTTAAGGCAGAGATTGTTAGCAGCACACCATGACTGAATGGTAGTCAGACAGTCAGGAATGAGAGAGGAAGAAGAGGAGGCTGTGGAGGGAAACTTGAAGGAGAGCTTAATGTCATCATCATAACACTGGAAGTGAACAGAGAAGGCAAAGATCAAATTGGCCAGAGGGGCAAGGTAGACATTGAAGAGCCATAGTGAGAGGATAGAGCCCTGAGGGATGTCACAGGTGGAGAGTATGGTGGAGGAGAGAAAAGGGCTCAGTTGAACCTGGGATAGTCGGTCAGAGAAAAAGGAGCTCAACCAGTCCAGTGCCAGGTCCGTGATGCAAAGGGTATCACAGAGCTGATTTATAAGGATGGCATGATTGACCATATCAAAGGCAGAGTAAAAGTCTTGAAGGATGAGAACAGAAGGAGAGTTGGAATTGAGATTTGAGAACAAGTCTTCACTATGTTCAGGGTAGCAGTTTCAGTGCCTCTGGCTGCTCTGAAGCCAGACTGGTGGTTGTGGAGACAACCAACAAATTCAGTGTGGTGGATTAGCTGGGAGATGACGATCTTCTCCAAGAGTTTGCCCAGGAAAGGGGTAATGGAGATAGGGTGGTAGTTAGCTGGGTAGGAGGGGTCAGCAAAATGCTTTTTGAGGAGAGGGTGCACAAGGGAGTGCTTGAGGAGTAGCGGGAAGGAGCAGTGGCAAAAGAGTGATTGCAGAAACCAGCCAAGGCTGGAGCAAGAGAGGCAATGTTGTCCTTGATAGTTCTTGAGGAGAAGGGGAGCACCTGTTTGGAAGAAACTTATTGATGCAATGCCTGAAGTCTAGGGTTCAGAGGGCGTTGGATAGTGAGGAGGCCTGAAGGTCCTCAGGGTCATTAAGGTTCAGGTTTAGGTCACAACGAAGGATGATTTTTGAGGAGGTCTTGATATTGTCCCTAAGGATGTGGAGGAGATTCTCTTCGAAGATTAACCTAGGGCAAGGTGGGCAGTAGATAAGGTGGATTGAAATAGTACACATGGGTGAGGAGGACACATTGAGGGAAAGCTGTCTCCATTCCCTTCTAGGGAGGTGTCAAACTGCCTTATGGGAAGGGAGTCTTTGGCTAAGAGGACAACCCCACTTCCTCTGGCATTTGGCCGGTCTTTCCGGTAAATCAAATAGCCTGGGGGGATGGCTAAGGCCCAGATTCTTTGTGAAGCCAAGTTTCAGAGCTGGCCAATGCATCTAGGTTGCGACAGGTGAGGAGGTAGTTGATGTGGAGGGCATCCGTAGGTAAGGAGCGATCATTGATTAGGGTATAGTTGATCTAAAGGTCCTTTCCTAACGGGATTGAGCCAAGCTCCTTGGGCCTAGAAGGGTGGTGGAAACTGGACGTTCCCTGATTAGAGGAGTAGGTTGGTTGCCCGGCTGTGTGGCACAAGGAATGCTGACATTCACAAAGGCATTTTTAGAAGAGCAAGTATTGAATAAAGCAGTGTTAGTGCAAGAGGCAGCATGGATAGCGCTGGTAGCAATTATGGCACAGAAGACATTGACAGGAACAATTTTAGAAGAGCAAGCATGCAATAATGTAATGTCAGTGCAGGTGGCAGCATGGATAGGGCTAGTAGCAATTTTGGCACAGCTAATTTTGACAGTAAATGTTTTTGCAGATCCGACATTCAATAATGTAGTGTCAATGCAGGCGGCAGCATGGATAGGGCTAGTAGCAATTTTGGCACAGCTGTTTTTGACAGGAAATGTTTTTCCAGATCAGACTTTCAGTAATGTAGTGTCAGTGCAGGCGGCAGCATGTATAGGGCTATTAGCAATTTTGTCACAGCTAATTTTGACAGTAAATGTTTTTGCAGATCCGACATTCAATAATGTAGTGTCAATGCAGGCGGCAGCATGGATAGGGCTAGTAGCAATTTTGGCACAGCTGTTTTTGACAGGAAATGTTTTTCCAGATCAGACTTTCAGTAATGTAGTGTCAGTGCAGGCGGCAGCATGTATAGGGCTATTAGCAATTTTGGCACAGCTAATTTTGACAGGAACATTTTTAGAAGAGCAAACATTCAATAATGCAGTGTCAATACAGGAGGCAGCATAGAAGGGGCCACATGCATTGTTTACCTCACGGACAGCGAAGGATCAGTTTTAACAGAGCTAACATTCAAAATAGCGTTGTCAGTGCATGAGGCATCATGGGCAGAGCTGGGTACACTTATACTATTCAGCCGAGCTGCGGAAGATGCAATATAAACCTACTTAGCTACTACGCCATTCTGGCAAACCACTTGATGCACAATGTGAGGTGGATCCTTGGTGTAGGAGGGCACAGTGGGTACAACGCTGCATATGGGCATTGGATTGCTGGCAGCAGCAATAGCAACGGCCAGGGCCTTGGGTACAATATGATGGACAGAGCGAGCAGCTGGAGTGTGCTGTGTGGGCAATCTAAGGAAGTCATTTCTTAAGATTGTCTGGCGCGTGCGATTGTATGTCTAAGTGATAGTCGTGCCCCAAAGACCCCTAAGGCATTGCAACCCATTTCAGTTGAAAGCGAATAAGGGCCCAATTCACAGAAGTGTTTTATAATGGTGCAATCCCATTGGAATACGCTCTGTGAATCAGGTCCTAAATGTCTTGTCACCGGCCGTGCTGATAACTGATGCCTGGGCCCCTGCTATCATGATGGGGCCACTACCACTGGACAGCTGACATTGTATTGCTTGCAGCGGGTGTAAGTTCAACCTGAAATAACCTGCCAAAGAGGGCCGGAAGACCCATGATGCAGCACATGAAGATGTGTTTTAGAGGCCTCATCTCTGTCCAGTGCAGCCCACCGGGGCAGATCCTGCTCTATACTATGTTTTATGTCACCTCAATCAATGCCTCTGAGGAGATCCACATGCCCCTACTACCTGCAAGTGGCACTGTGCACTTGATGCATACACTTTGCAAAGGTCATGTGGCCAGGGGGCTCCCAGAAGGCACGTCCTTCTGAATTAACTGAAGCAACACCTTGACTGTGTCCCCCTCAGATTCCATCATTGTTATTAGCTCTTGGTAAATGGCAGTCATGTATCTCTTACCACCCCCCGTTCCCCATTATCTCTGCCTTACAGGTGGGGTACCTTCAATATATCAGATTTCTACAGCTGAAAATGATATAAGCAGCAACAAGCAAAGTGCTGCCAAATAGCCCTGAAAAAAGTGGCGCAATGATTTCAGTCCACTGAAACCAGTACGCTCTGTTTGGTCTTTTCAAAAGCGTAATAATGATATGGTGAAAAAAAACGTATATAGATCCTTCCACTAAACACAGGAAGGAGTCAGATCGAACCACAATGTGAGCACAAAGAAAGTATAAACAGACTATGGATTCCATCGGGTTGTACTACTACTGAAAGACTACAATCCTGTCTAGAAATACAGGACAGGGAACCTGCTCAGCTGTGTGTCCCTTATTACATATGGGGGTACAAACTGGAACAATACCCCGCATTTTATAAAAAAGACTGCTTCTTGTAAAGTGAAGACATTTTCAATAGTCGGTCAAGCTTTTATTATTTCTGCCGAACAAAGATAACTAATAAAACATATGAACCTTTTCATTTGCAAGGCAGACGACGCATGCACAGATGGTCATGGCATACACCTATTAATTATTTGAACAGACAGAGTGTTCTTTTTGAGTGTGTTAGAAGGTTAGTGACAGGGCACATTCCTTCTTTACTATCCCCTAACCCTAGATAAGCGGCGCAATCAGCGCAAGCAAGGGCTAGGAATTCACAAGGGCATAGTTTAGCATGGTTGAAGGGCAAGTTTGACTAGGGCCACATTTTGTGCCAATATAAGACACGAGAAATTATAAAGACTGAAGATTTGAATGTGTTAAAATATTGACTAGGGAGGTCTTCAGGCTGATACCCCAAACAGTCCCAAACGTGTATTTTTAGCCATTTATGCCAATCAGACCCCCTGTGAAATTTGAAGGGAGATAGGTTCTGATGGGACAGTTTAAGGCTGGATGACTTGGGAATCGTAGACGATGTGCAGTGGAAGATCCTTGGGCCTTTTAAAGCAGTCACTGTGACTTCTTGCCTGAGTAATGCTTACAGCCTAGTAAAAGCAAAACTACTAGTACTAGGAGGAGGAACAAACTACTTTCATCTGATAAGAGATATGACAGTGTTTCTACTTCATAATGTTGTAAATAATAGGTGCTGCTATGAAATCAGTTGTACTTATCTTGTCAATGTGAAAAGAATGAAATGTTGAGTTCCACAATTAGGTTTTAAACCTATGAACTGAAGGGTGATTCCGGATTCTTGCAGATGGGGAATTAACCCATTAAAGGCCTGATTTACAAAATGTTTTCAATGGGACTTTCCCATGTAAAAGTATTTTTGTGAACCAGGCCTCACGTATTTTACCAGAGAAACTAAGATTACAGGCAGATAGATGCATTGGTATAGAAGTTTAATAAAAGTCTTTGGGCCTCATTGCAGGTTCGTCGGTGCATGACAAAAAGTAAGGGTTATTCCACTATCTTCAGAGAATTACTGCTATTTTTTCCTCACTGCCAAATTAGAAATTGGGGGCGTAAAGTGGAGGATTTACCTGCAGAAATAAGCTGAAGGGGAAACAAGCCACTGCACTTCCAAAAATCATCAGATTTACAAGGCGGTAAAGCCACAGTTAGTAAATCCCCCCACAATCCCCATGGAGCACTATGGACTCCAAAACTGGGGAATTGCCACCACCTGTAATTGCTACCGAATTACAGCCAAACTCGTAATTGGACCCTTTAAATTGAAATGATCATTCTTAAAAATGTACGATCAATGCAGGCTCAATATCAGATTTGACTGGAAACAAAAAACACCAAGGAGAGAGTAGATCTTTTGAGTTATCTGATGTCAGACATGGGTAACTCATTGAATCCCCAGGAGAACTTCAATGAGCTGTAAGACAAATACCAACAACATAGAAAACCTATTTGAATGGTTCAGAAAGGCGAAATATAACATGGGAGCTGAAAAGTTTACCGCAGATTTTTTATTTTTTTATTTTATCGTGCATTTGTAAGGCAAGTAAATTGTGTTTCAAAGCGCTCATAGGGCAGCAGGGAGGGAACATGGGATTGAAAAACAATTAAAACACTGAAGGATAAAGACTGACCTACTAGGACTCCAATCTTCTATTATGCTTCATTATAGCTGAACATCAGCAGTTAAAATAATTGTCTGGTACTCCCATGTGTTCATTTTAGGTTGCTTAAATGTTAGAATTGTGTGTGATATTTTTATTGTTGATGTTGGTAGAAAGTTTTGTTCTTGCAGTATTGCTAGCAAAAATGTTTTTATCCTAGTTACCTCCTCCATAGTAACCTGTGAGAAAACACACACAAAAGGAGGATACCAGCTAATTTCTTTGCATGTCCAACTGCAAAAGGCCACATTCTTTTTTTTCTGTTCAATTGTAGCAAGTTAAAACTGAACCATGTGTGTTGGTCACAAAAGTTAGCTTAGAGGTGCAAGGGTATATAGGTCTTTGCTTGCTAATGTTTATTTAATGTATTTATTTTATTTATTGAATTTGATATGCGCCCAAATCCAGGGGTGTCACAGTGTAGGTTACATGAATACTTTTCAGCTTATTGCTTACAAGAATACTTTCCAGCTTGTTGGTTACAAAGAAAGCAGGTCATAGAGTTGACAAGATTCATTTGCTTGTGCTGTTACTGGCTGGAAACAGCTAGAATTAGAAGAAATGCCACTCATGCCTGAAAACCAGGCCTGAGATGATCAGCCTGCCGTGCATAATAAAGGGAGTAGGTCTAGATTTGCCTTTCACATTATGACTACAGTGCTAGTTCCAGAATTCAATTTGATGGGAGCGAAAGAAGGGAAAGGATCAATGTGTCATGTCTGACCTGGGACAATGTGAGCATGCTGGTCTTAATCCTACACTAAGCTCAGAGATCTCGAGTCACATTGTGTGAAGTAAGAGAAGCCATCCAGTCCAGCTTTTTTGCATTTCCTAAATGCTGTCTCAACAAAAAAAAAGCACGAAAATGAAAAGGAAAATTCTGCATTATGTGAAGCAAGGACACTAATGTTGTTACTTCGATAACGTTCTGTCTAGTGTATTTATCAAAACACATTTCTAAATATTTGCTTCTAGAGACTGTCGAACAAGAAGAGTTTAGTTATAGGTCTTACGATTTTTATTGTTTTGTTTATACGCACTTCTAAATAGAGCACCTTAGGGATAGAATAGAATCTCCATGTTGCATGATCAACAACAACGCCTCCATCTGAGCACTTGAGTTGTCCCACACCAGGTGTGTGTGTCGAATCAGGTACAGATTGTTCCCTATGCGTTGCAGTTTTGTTAGCTCATTTGAAATGTGGGACTGCACGTATAAGAATGCAAACTCACATTACACCTGACTACATGCAGATAAAATAATATTGATGAATCCTGAAAAAACGCAAAGTGCTAGTATACATATTTTGTTTCAGCCATTTAATTATATTCTAAAACCAAATGTTTTAAAAAATGATTATTTTACTGAATGCTACAACCATGGGACTACTGTGAGGATTTACTGAACAGCCAGCGGTTCAATTGCTGCATGTGTACAAGCTCTGTAGACTATTGCCATCCAACCCGGCTCTTGAGAAAGACTTCTTGGACAAGGTTCAGTTTGAAATATTAGTAAAACAGTAACGTTACACATAGTAATCATGCCCTCAAATATAAAAAGAGAATATCAATGGCAAACTCCTGGTACAAGCTACAGACCTTGACTTTAGCAAGTCCTATTGAAATTGCTCACACGTTCAGACATTAAAACACAATGAAAGTGCACCAAAATTTGATATGTTTGAAACCCAATTATTTGAAGAGAAGGTATTTTGTGAATAGGGTTTAGAAGGGTTAGCAGACATCTAACAGGGATCACACATGGAACTAACACTATGAAGGCCCTGAAATAGCAGGCTCTGTGAACGTTAGTTCAACCAGCACGGTGTGAAACAAGGGAGACCCATTATTGGAAATGAGCAATGGTTTTCACGATGATGTTTTTCCAATTATAGTGCTATATTTTCTACATGCAACAATATTTGAAGAAGAAAATTGATCCTGTAGGGCAGTGACCGTATTATTGTGAAGTTTGGAAAAATAATATGTTTTTGAAATTTGATGTATGTGAGAATATATAAAAATGAACACACAAATATTATTTGTATTAGAGCTTTGAATTTGTTCAGGATTTTTCAATATATTTAAAGCTTGCTCCTGATTTGTGTTAGTCGACAAAGATAGAGACAAAGATGATAGAGTAAGATTTGTTTCCACCTGTTGTTCAGATTGTTGTTTAATTAATACGATTTTGAACCAACATTGGAAAGTTCTGCAAGTAAATCAGGAAATCACACCATTTCTTACAGATCATCCTGCCACTATATATCGGAAACACTCAGGCTTTAAAGAATCTGAAGTTTTCTTAAACCTCAAGAAACAATGGAGAGAACAAACATATACATGGATGACAACACAGTTAGTTGGTTGTTATAGATATAGACACTGGAACATGTCTTAACATATGTTGGATAAACAAAAATACATACTTCTACCTAATAGTCACAAATATACATTGACCACATTAATAAACTGCAATACAAACTACATGGTTTATGTGTAAAAATGTAAATGCAACAAGTGGTATATTGCGTGCATGATAATAAATCTCAAGACATATATTCAAGAACACATGAGAGCTATAAAAAGCATAGACTCAAAATATCCTCTAGCCATCAACTGAGTAAAGAACATCAACATGATGAGCTATGAAAGATCAAAACTAGGGTTCTAGAAGACGCTGAGTGTTCCCCAAGATGAGGAAATCGTGAAGTATTGTTAATACAAAGGGACGCCCAATGGATTCATAAAATGGATAACTGTTTTTGTTGACTTTGCCTGGACAATAAACTATATGTAATTGTATTTTAAGAAAATGGATAACACCAAAGATCTCTAGCATACTCCATAAATGGTTACGTTTCCAATGCTGTGTCATAGTTTGGAATTCAGACAATGTTGAGAAAATGTTGGTGTATCATTTCCAAAATGTGTACATAAATCCATTTTGACGATGAAATCAAAATGAAGATTTAAATTCACAATTTATACAGTGGGGCTATGTAATATTCTGTTATGTTAAGAAATTGTTTTTATCAGTTTAAGCATTTGCTTTTCTGCAAAATTGTCAAATAAATAGTCTTACTGTTTGTATAAAATAGTGGATGAGAAATCAATCAGGTGATTGTATTCAATAAATCAGTATCAATACACATTAACACTTTTGCAAACTATCGATCACAATAATAAATGCTTATTCATGGTCAATTGAATAAGATATATTTCTGGAACATTATAAAGACCACACATATGTCTATGTTGTTAGATTGTGCAGCCAGCACACAATGAGTCATTATGCATATTTGAAATCACCGCCATTTTGACAATTATTAACCGTCGCATTTGTGAATGGCTTGCCACACACGTTTTCGCTTTCTACATTTGGAAAATCACTGAAAATGAGTCATAAAAAATTAAAGAGTCAAACATTGAATTTTGACCTAGTCGCAGCATGAACATTAAGGATGGAGATAATGTATGCGTATCATTTTGGTTCACATATGATGTAATATAAATGATGGAAACTCAATTAGCGCATTGTTATTTTTGCTTTTATGTAGATGAATACAATTTCTCCTTAAGAGCTACAGCAGCAGTGAAACACCTTAACATGGAGAGGATGGGAGGATAATGACTCTAGCTTGAAATATCTAAGAATCAATAAGTGAAGACAATGAAATAAGACTATATGAACATGATGTAACAACTGAGATACATACGAAGACATTTATGTGGACAAATCACACATCACTTACATTGAGCATGTACAGTTATGCTTTGAACATGAGAATGAGAGCAACATGCATTGTTGTGGAGTACATCAAATATAAGTGAAGGACAAATGGTCAGCATGCATTAAAATATTGTATTGATAAGAGCCCAAAGAGCAACAAATTAACTATTGAAAAACCTTTTGTAGAATCTTCATCTCTAATATCAAAGAGATATAAACAGAACTATTTCAAAATAGTAAGCCCATATGTTTTGGAAATTATTTGTATATTATTTTTAAAAAACTATACTTTTCCTATTGGGTATCCAAATAAATTATTGAAATTGTTAATAAACTTGTTTTTATAAGGGCACCGGTATCTCCATGTTGCAACATTAATCTATATTACACAGCCACGCTAAGGGCTGTGTAGTTATGGTTAAGTTGCAAATCCCATCAGAAGAGCACTTTTTGGGCGGCTTATAACTTTGCTCTCCCTGGACAAATCCTCACCAGACTTTGCAAAAAAAGTATATGGCCCACTCGGAATTTATTTGCAAATTTTGGTGAGGTTTGATCCAGGGGGAGCAAAGTTGTAGGGGAATTTCACCAAATTTGCGGCAGGAGCGGTGGCTTGGTCCTGAAAGCATGCTTTTGTTAATTTGGTGTAAATCCGTCCAGCAGTTTTTTTTAAATGACCCAAACATAAGGCAAAAAAATGAGTGATATCTTTGTCCGCTCCGCGGTCACACTTCCCTGTTCGCTCTGCGGACAGGACACGGATTGGCCAAGTGGCTCGCGTCATGTCCGCGGACATGCGACGTGCTCTCTGATTGGCTGGGGTGAAGCGTGAAGTGCATCAGATTTTTGGAAACGCCCGCCATCTTGGATTGGCATCCGGTGTCCGCGGACATCGCGGTAAAACATAAAAAAACACAACATTGCACTTGTCAAACTTAGCAAATAATCTTTCGGGAGGTGAGGGGTGATGAGGCTGCAAGGAGCAAAAAATTGTGTGTTAACTAAAAAACATCTGAACATGAAGGAAGCACGTAGCGGTGTAGACCACGCTCACACGTAGAAGAGTTGACGTGGTAAAGCGCAAGTACGCAACAACTTCACCCGCTCTTGACATATACCAGGTCAGTCAAAATGCACAGACACTTTCTTTTTCAAACCCGCACGCATGCTCTTAGCAGATGAATCCGAGCTCACACGCGCCTCATCCGAACATGGAAATGCGTTGAAGAAAACACTGAAAAAATGATGACTTTGTACAGGCGTTAATGGAAAACACGTAGCAGTGAAGACCATGCATACACACTGTAGATAACACGTAGCTGTGAAGACCATGCACATGCGTTGTAGAAAACGCGCAGCTGCAAGCCCACACACACGCGCTGTAGATAACACATCGTTTAGAAGACCGCTCACACGCATTGAAGGAAGCACGTAGTGGTGTATCTTTTTCAAACTCGTACACACACTCTTAACAGATGAATCCGAGCTCAGACACGCCTTATCCGAACACGCACATGCGTTGAAGAAAAACATGCAGAAATGAGATGAATCCGAGCTCACATGCACCTCATCCAAACACGCACATCCGCTGTAGAAAACACATGGCTGCGAAGACCGCACACACATGCTGTAGAAAACACGTAGCTGTGAAGACCATGCACATGCATTGTAGAAAACACATAGCTGTGAAGACCATGCACATGTGTTGTAGAAAACACGTAGCTGCGAAGAGCATGCACACGCATTGTAGAAAACACGTAGCTGTGAAGACCGCACACACACCCTGTAGATAACACGTAGCTGCAAAGATCACAAATACGCATTGTAGAAAACATGTAGTTGTGAAGACCGCACACACACGCTGTGGATAACACATAGCTGCGAAGACCAGGCACACGGGTTGTAGAAAACACGTAGCTGTGAAGACCGCACACACATGCTGTAGATAACACATAGCTGTGAAGACCACGCACACGTACTGTAGATAACACATAGCTGAGAAGACCGCGCACACACGTTGAAGGATGCACGTAGCGGTGTATCTTTTTGAAACTTGCATATGTGCTCTTAACAGATGAATCCAAGCTCACACGCGCCTCATCTGAACACGCACACGTGTTGAAGAAAAACATGCAGAAATGATAACCGCGCACAGACATTAATGAAAAACACATAGCAGTGAAAACCGCGCACATGCACTGTGGAAAACACGTAGCTGCAAATACCACGCACATGCACTGTAGAAAACATGTAGCTGTGAAGACCACGTGCATGCACTGTGGAAAACACGTAGCTGTGAAGACCATGCACACGTGCTGTAGATAACACATAGATGCGAAGACCATGTGTTGTGGAAAATACGTAGCTGCAAAGACCGTGCACATGTGTTGATGGAAGCACATAGCAGTGTTGACCACGCTCACGTGTAGAAGAATTCACATAGCAAAGCGAACGCGCATAGGCGATTTCACGCAGCAGAGAAGTCTATGCACATGCATTGGAGGAAATACATATCATTGAAGACAGCAGCAGAGTTAGTGACATGAGCAAACAAAAACCTCGCACGCGTGCAACTACTTCGCCCGCTCTTGGCAAAGTTTGGTGGGATTCTGTCAAGAGGGGGCAAAACTAGAGGGGGGTCCCAAAATTATGCAACAGCTTATAAATTATGTGCCATTTGATGAATCTACACTTCATTTGGGAAACTGATAATACATATAGATATAAATGATTTTGGAAGTTTGGTGGGATTTTGTCAAGAGGGGGCAGAATTAGAGGGGGGCCCCAAAATATTGTAAAGGCTTATAAATGTGGTGCCATTTGACAAATCTACATAAAGGTTTTAAAAAAAAAGATTATAGATCTACATATAAATGTTTTCGTTAAGTCTGAATGGATTTTGTCAAGTGAGGCTAGGTTATATGATGATTGTTTGTACATACATTTGACAATTTTGAAAAAATAAAACATGGGTGGATTTCCAGCAAACTTGTGTAAGGAGCATTGAGAAGGACCTGAAAGCATGGTTTTGCAAATGTGCCCGTGTTTTATTTTTTGACCAGTGTCATAATGTAAGTACAAAAAATAGTGATAAACCTTTGGTGACTGAGGTGTAGCCTGTGGCCATGGGCAGTGGCCACATTGTCTGGGTCATGGAATAAGGTAATAATCTGGACAATTTGGCTACTGGCCATGACAATGAGGGACAAAACATGGGGTTAAAGTGACCATGTCCTCCTGGGACTGGCTTTGTAGTAAAGCTATTTGAAATTGGTATAGATTTCAAAAGGAAGAAAAATGTGCTCATGTTAATATGGTCATAGAGTTCTCTTTTTGCCTTCTGTAGGCTGCCATGGAAAGCGAAGAGGGGCCCTGTATGGAACCCTGCCTTCCCTTTCCATGGTGGCCATCTTGGTAAAGGATTTTCCTTCCTACACCGGGACGCCGCAGCCATCCCGGTGTGGGAAGAAAAATCTTTTTTTTTAGTACCCCGGGTTCCCGCTTTGGGAACCTAGGGTGCTAATGGCCTTCATCCCCCATTACAGGGGCTGGAATAGGATGGGAATGGTCCAGAGACCTCGTTATCCACCCTCGCTTCACTTGGGCTGGTAACTTGGGCTGCCAGGCCGGTATCCACCGTTCCAGTCCCTAGAACGGAGGATGAACGCCACAATATTCCCATTAGCATAACACAAAATGCAAATGGAAATGTTGGAAAATGTTATTGAGTCTATGTACTTTACTGAGAAATATAAAGTAGATTGAGTCTATAAGTGTTTTTTTTAGTTCTATGTATTAACTGTGAAAGGTGGTTCCTAAAGGAACATTACTTTTGTTGTTTTTGGATGTATTTATTTTATTTTGGCAGGAGAGCTAAGAAGCAAAGGTGGGGAGGGAAATGAGGGAAGAGGCACCAAACACTAATATGGAGGGGTAGGTGGACCGGGGAAAATGTCACGTGTGTGCTATTTCTAAGTTAGGGGGCAGTGTTTCTCATGCTCCTTGATTACAGCAGTGGTGGTGGTTCTTGGGGAGGAGGGATGGCATTAGCTGATGTCATTTTAAGATAAATAGCAGTTTTGCTAAAAGTATTACTGTGTACTAGATTGTTAATGGATAATGAGTAGGAATAGGTGTTGGAGCTGTGCAATGGAAATTTTGAAGTTGAAAATTCCTAGATCAGTAGAAAATGCAGTTCTGAATTGTCCGTGAAGCACGGATCTTACGTGATGTGCGGACGGGTTCTCGGACATGTCATAATGCTGCGCGCCAGCATATGGTCATGTGGCACTGTCTGAAAGGTCCGCAATGAAGTCAGATGTTCATAGACATCTACGAATGCAAATCTAGTTGAAATAGTAACTTGGACACAAATATTGCTATATTGGGTAAGTATGATATTAGTAAGTTGTAGGAAAATAGCAGGCACTGGTAAAAACCCACAAAATTCACTGACAAAACTTTGTTAAAGGGACATTATGGTTAAGTTGGACTAATAAAAACCTATGAAATTCAATGAAAAACTTTGTTAACGGGAAGTTATGGTTAAGTTGCACTAATAAAAACCTTTGAAATTCACTGAAAAAAACTTTGTTAAAGGGACGTTATGGTTAAGTTGCACTACTAAAAACCTATGAAATTCAGTTAAAAAAACTGTGTTTAAAGGATGTTATGGTTCCAAGTAAAACCGAAAAACCCCTGGAATTCGCCAGTTGTGGTAAGCTAAGCAACCATAACTCACACCACCACTGTGCACTGCTAAAACTAACACCCAGGACATCAAAGATGGCATCACAAATGTCATTGATGACATCACTGATGACATCACTTGTCTGACTCGCTCTTTTTTCCTTTACTGATATATTTTGGCCAGTAATAGTTAGGAACAACAAATTCAAAAAGTACTATATTTGCAGACTTATACTTCAAATATGTTCTTAAAATAATAATAATTCACTTAGGGTCCACTCACAGCATATAAAACATATACATAGGGAAAATACACACTTGAAAGATAGCAATGCTTTCTGTGTATGAAGATAATCAGTAAGGTTATCAACACTTTATTATTGTTCTGCTGTTTTTTATTACTGCAATTTCTCTGGATATGCTCATATTTGTATTTGCATTACTTTCTTTAGGGTGCAGTCACACCATGTGATAGTTATACATAGGAAAGTAGTAGCTTTGAAGCAGAACAATCATTTCTGTGCATAAAGATAATCAATTAGGTTATGAACACTTTCTGGTACTACTGCTGCTTTTTTGCTTACTTCACTTTCCCTGTATATACTCATATTTATATGTGTTGTTGTGTCTTTGTGTTTTGTATGTAATAATTAAATTATGTAGTAAGTGGGTTTTATTAGCTACTTATTACATGTTGCACAGTACACAAAACTCTAATAAGAAAGCATTTATCATTTCACTCTTCAACATGGGAAGATTATGAATATTGCACCTCCATCATGTATGCTGCACACCAATGCTTAAGTTTATACATGAGTAGCTTAGTATACTGGAAAGAACTTCATAATAGAATGCATTTTATATCAATGCATTGCTTAATGCACTACATAGCACATGGTATTTATTCCAATGATCCTTGACACTTTTTTGTCAACATTATAATAAGGATCCCTTGTACAAACTTTTCATAAAAAGTAAATGCACATGTGATGTCATCAGTGATGTCATCAATGACATTTGTGATGTCATCTTTGATGTCCTGGGTGTTAGTCTTAGCAGTGCACAGTGGTGGCGCGAGTTGTGGTTGCTTAGCTTACCATAACTGACGAATTTCAGGTTTTTTTTGGTTTTACTTGGAACTATAACGTCCCATTAACAACGTTTGTTTTCTGAATTTCATAGGTTTTTAGTAGCACAACTTAAACATAACGTCCCTTTAACAAAGTTTTTTTACTGAATATATATAAAAGGAAGAGTCCTGACTGACTGACTCATCAACGCCCAGCTCAAACCGTTTAACCTAGGAACGTGAAATGTGGAAGATACATTGTTTTCATGATGTAGGCACACACTAAGGAAGGATTTTTGGAAATGCTGTCCCTAAAGGGATGAAAAAGGGAGGGGATGCATTGTTTTATGAGGATACCCGTATCTCAAAAACTGTTACAGATGTGAGAATTGGTATTTCGATTCTTCTTCAAAAATAGAGAAACACGTGTTTTACCATTTTCCAAAAATCCAGTTAAGTGAGGTGGAAAAGGGGGGGGAATTTATTTTGAAGGATACCCATATCTCACGGACCGAAGATGTTAGAAAAGTAAAAATTCAAGGGCCAAAACCAAACTGTACGCAGCCTTTATCGATCTACGTAGTGCTTTTGATACCATTAATCGCTCAAAACTCTGGGCTAAATTAAAGAAATGGAACTGCCCAAGTAGTTTGATAGATCCAATAAGAGCGCTACACTCAAATACCTCAATCAGCATCCGACTAAACAACCAAGGTGCTCTTTCTAACCCTATACCAACAAATACAGGGGTGAAACAAGGATGTCCTTTAGCAGCTGAGCTATTCAAACTGTTCATTGCCGACATACCTGAACACCGAATAAACGTGAGATGCTTTCCACCAACTTTAAATAACATCGAAATCGGTCACTTAATTTACGCAGATGACATAGTCCTACTGGACAAAACCCAGATAGGCCTACAACGGCAATTGGCCAACTTAAAAGAATACCTCGACTGCAATGATTTGTCAATTAACACCGACAAGACCAAAATTATTATTATCGGCAAACCAAAATCTAATAAGCAACGTCCTTTCACCTGGCATATCAACAAAAAACCACTAGATGTGGTCGACTCAATTAGATATTTGGGGATATCCTTTAATAATTCACTTTGTGAAACTCCTTGGAAAGTAGACTTGAAAGCCCGAATGGTACAGTTTGGAATTCAAGCCCAGCTACTAGATAAATCTTATGGCAAATTGGCACTCACCCCAACCCTGAAATTCTATCTGCAGAAAGTCGTTCCAGCGATTACTTATGGATCCGAAGCAGGGTGGTCCATTGATGCGGCCTTCTGGCAGAAGCTTGAAGGTGTTTTTTGGCGGCGTGTCCTGAAGCTACCAACCTATACTTCAATGATCCAATTAAGATACGAACTTTCCATAAATTCGCTTCATGCTTGCGTAATTTGGAAATCTCTGATGGCATTTAGAAAAATGATTATGCCGTCCAATCCACCTGCCTATCAGCCCTTTCTCACTAGATCTGGACCTGGGAACTCAGTATTACTTGAAGAGTGGAAACAACGCCTGACAAACATCCTTGCTCATGCCAATTCAAACACTGATGAACTGATAATGCGACCTCAATCGGTTAAGCAAAAGGTCGACACCATGCATTGGATCCAGAACAATGACCAACGTTGCAAGATGGTTACAACTTTAGACACCGGAATTGGACAACACAAGCTGGGTGTTCTATGTAAATACTTGGCAAATTGTCCTTCCCGTCATCACCGGGCTCAGTTTTTGCGAATTCGATTAAATGCAATCAATACAAAAGCAGCATTGTGGCTTCGCCATTCAAATAAAGTAAACAACGACAGATGTCGTTTCTGTATGAAAGAACCTGAATCTATCGAACATCTGATAACCAAATGCACGTCGCTCACAACAAAACGATCCTTACATTTAGGCAACTTTTGCCCAGCAGATCCAGAAGCACGTGATTGGTGGTCGCAGGCAATGGCCGGGAATGGTGTCAAACTTTGCTGTGCGATAGTCAACTTTATAGATGCACTTGATCTAGAGAACACAGAAGGACAATCCTAATGGAAAGTACATTAATTGAATTTTTTGATGAAACTTGTTTGTAATAAAAGTCTGATGTCACGGTACTATACTGTGACATATTTTGACTGATGTTTCAATAAAAAAAAAAAAAAAATTCACATTTCAAATCTTCATTATAAAGCAAGTTTCTGAACTGCTTCTTAAAATTGGTAACGGAGACTATCCCATATTTGAGAGCAACATTGTCATTGCTTCCGACCTAGGCATAGTCGTCATTTCCCTAGCAGACCTCAGATCCAAAATGTACCCTGACATAAACATTCAAATGGAGGAATCTACAGAATGGTTATGTGAGCATGCCATTTTAACGGCAAAGAACAGCATGGCTGCCGTAATCAATAAGATACTTATTCATTCTTTCGGAGGAGTCCAAATGGAGCACAAATCTGCAAACTTACGTGGCCTGTTCCAAAGTGAGCTCACCTAACTTTCTGGTAATCCTAGCACCTGACGGGAGAAACACTATTGTACCAAATCCCAAAATCCATGCAAGTGAAGCCACAGGAAACCAGCTAGTATACATATATGTAAATGTGTGCAAGAGGGTAGGGGATTTGAGAGGTGGGAGTAAAAGATAAGTACAGACGTCATGGGAAGGGGAGACCCCCAATAATAAAAAAAAGGTCAAATTCAGGTTGACAAAATTTAGTCAACCAAAATGCATTTGTTTTCCTTTGATTAATCATATGATTGCGAGTGAAATCAGACACAAAATGTGGTCGAGCAAAAAATATTTATCAGTACATAACAACAATTGCGGGTTGATGAAGTTAAATCATACTTATAAGTAATACAATTAGGGCCTGGTTTACAAAAATGGTTTAACATGGTAAAGTCTCATTGAAAACTTTTTTGTAAATCAGGCCCTTAATGAGACAAATATGGCACATCGAAAGACAAGGTCAGAACAATCAAGTACATTTATGCCAACTCGGATACTGAAGGGAGGAAGGAATATGAATGGCTGTATGCATCTAGTCACCCGCTTCTTTCTGAGGAATAGAAACATCAGGCACAGATGGAGTACAAACAGAGGCATAGGGGTACAGATATCCCTTGGGCATTGCTTGACTGAATGTAGCCCTCAGAAGATTTCCTCGCCTTTGTTACACCACAGCTGGTCCTCAAAGCATTTTTAATAGATGAACTACCCTGTCCATTCCATGTCATTGAACAACGTCTCTTGGCTCATAGCAGTGCAAGAGAAACGATTTTATACACAACCGTAGAACGCTCTTTAACCCCTCAGTCCCTGCATCAGCAGATAAGAAAGTGGTTCATGCATTACACAATTAGTCATTAGTGAGTCATGAGTCTCAGTTTCTGTAAACATTCTGGATACACGTCTGCCAATAGTGAGCATTTCAAATCATGTGGATAAACTTAGCATGCCTGCTACCACACCTCAGGCATAATGAGTCACACACATGGTTAAAACGAATGACCTGGTAAAATACAGACTGTGTTTCAGAATCTTAAATTGAATCAGCATCTCATGCCTAGAATTCAACACAACACGCTGAGACTTTAAAGAAATCTGGCTTTTTTGGTGGTCAGAGAAAGAGCATCCCACGTAGATTACCCACCTGGCTGTATTCACAAGGATAGCACCATGCCATGCATAACACATTTGCAGCTTATATGTGAAGTACAACCACCGGCTGCAGAATCCATTACTCATCCTGCAGTGCTGCAGGAGCCAGGATGGTCCCCCACCCAATCACTCCTAAGACAACACATGGGAGACTACATTACCTTCGGAGCACCTATTACATATCCTTGTGATGCCCAGGGCTGATTACCTGCTGCAGTTCAGGTCAAAAGTAGGGTCTCTCTCCCTATGCCCTTGAAGGCAAACCCTTGCACATATGATTTTGTAGCATCTAGCCTGCGGCAAGGTTTGGTCTGGTACTGTGCCCAGGAAGGGATCAAACCTACACTCTGCCCCAAATGTACAGAAGCAAGGATGATAAAGCAGAGGTACTGAAATCCTTTTGCTATTTGCCTGGGCTGCTAAGAAATAAAACTCACATATGCCCATACCAGCATCAGCTCAGGGAATTGCACAGCTAATGTGCAACACTTAGGGCCTTCAGAACACCTGAATAAATAATGGCCAAAGTCTGCCAAAAAAGATCAATGACCTGACTAGTCCGGCACTATATGGAAATAATAAGGAAGCGTCACGACCACCAGTACCTCGTTAATAGATACCCTGTCCTAGAGCAACAATTAATATTTCTACCACCTGTGACTTTAAACTTTAGATAGTCAGGTGTGAATCATGGTTAGGTGCCAAAACGTACTGGAGCTTCAACAAACCTCCCTTACCAGGCGGCTATTTGTATCTGTGCCCAACTCTACCACCCAATAAAATCAAGGCAGACTGTGCTCTCTGTTAAGGGGAGGAGGTCAGACTTTGTAAAGCTAATTTTTACTCTGAGAACCATAGTAATCTCATTCACTGTGCAAAGCAAAGAGTAATGATTGCTTATCATCTCTCAGGTACTTATCAAGCACTTGGAATGTTTAAATAATAATTCCCTGGCAGTGGTACACATTTCTCTTACACCCGCATTTATTCTCTAAACCTTCTGTTCACTGACTGTTTAGTATGCTAATTTATATATTTGGTGCCCTATGCATGCCTGAGTAGAACTAGATACATGCTTATATAAGGCATTTTGGAAGCAGTTTGCTTGCTTAGAGAGTTCTTAGAAAATGCCTTTCATATTGAAGCTCGGAAGGTATATCCAATGATGATACAGAACGCAAAAGGTTCAGCAAGTGCCTGGGAGCTCTTCAAAATTGTGCGTATCTTGTGAATGACTTCCGGGTGCCCATGGGTGCTTTATGCATAGTATGTGTAGTATGATTACTGACTATCTGAATAATATTCAATACTGTATGCAAGTTGTACTAAAATGTATTTCTCCAGATACTAGCGAATCTGTTGAAAAACCAAGACATTTGTTAATTTACCATCAAGGACAGAGGAGAGTATTTAAGGGATTACAATTAACAAATCCAAATTGTTTGTTGTCACATTGATTTTTTGTGAATAATTGATTATTTATGATCAAAAATCAATGTGTTGCTATCACAAATTTCTTGTTTTTAAGAAATCAATGTATTGGATTTAGAAGACATTTCTTTTTTTACAGATTATTTTGCTCTTATAACTGTTGATTTGTTCTATCCTATACAGCAGGACCAATCTTTAGGGTGAAATGGGGTGATGCTCCTTGATGTGCCATCAAAGCAAATGTTGAATCAAATCCTCCCATGTACCTTCTGGGTAAATTGAATTCACTCACCCATAGATGTGAGTGGTGCAGGTGTAGATTGAGATGCTTTGATAAAAGTTTGGGGGTTACTAGACTTGTATATCTAGTAGAAGGATCTGTGTTTGATGTCATTGTCACAGTTTCACATTTTAGCAAGGCCACTCAGTCGTTCATCCTTATGAGGTCGATAACAGGTCTACCACTCTGTTGGGGTAACAATTAACTTGTTTTATTAACCCAAAGATGTGGGTCTCTGTCGATTTATTCCTGCTAACTGTGCTGGTGAGAGGGCCTCTGATTTTGGGGCATCTCTTACCCCTGCACCCAAGGACATTTTAACAGTTTCTGGGGCACGGGCTACAGTCAACTTTGGGGCCACCCCCTGAAACCCATGCCCTTCTCCTACCCCCACAGAAACCCATGCCACCAACCCCACCTCAAAACCTATGCCCCTTCCCAATCTGCAAAATGAAGGGATTACATACCTTGAGTCAAATTCAACAGAAACGCATCTAGGCTTTAAATGGATTATCTAGAAGTTAATAAAATATAAACATTACAGATCTTTATGAACTGCTTCCGCAAGAGGATGCAATGTTGAAGACATATTCACTGTTTTTTGAATGAAAATAAAGGAAAATAATTCTTAAGCAAGTATTTATTTAATGAAATGATAACCTTATCATGTTGTTCTGTATATCATGTCGTTCGAACTACAGAGCTTTGGAAAAACATCACGTGACTAGGCAGCAGAGAAAACAAAAAGGCGTGTAAAAAACAGCAACCTTTACTTAGAATTTCAGTTCATGCCCACACAGCAGACAAACAAATTCAAGATTTCATAGAAAGAATGAGATGAGAAGCACCCGTTGAGTATATGCTTTCTACTGCCCAAGACTGATGTGAACGCAACACTTGCAAGGTTAAACTATATACTTCCTTCTAGATTTGCACATTGCAAAATCATTACTTATGTCAAAATATTGTATCTATTGTAACCATTCAATACTCCATGCTAAACAGAGCCAACTAATTCAATCTGGCTTCAATCATAAGGATAAAACAGGGACAGTTAAGAGATATGACTCCTTCACCTTTTGTGGTAACATGGGCAAAGGGAAGGCTATACTCCTAAGAGGGGTTTGAAGGTGAACTAGTAGTGATCCAAACAACACAGGATGAGAGTCCAAAATAAACAGAATGTCCAATTAAGGTTCTATAAAAATAAATATGTACTTTAATTAAACCCACCACCAGCAATAGAATGAATAGAACATACTGTACATATACCCACTCCGAAGGAAGAACAGAGAAGATGTGACAGACTGAGGAAAGTAGCACTCTCAGCATGGGTTGAGGGGTGGTTGGTGAATTACTAGCCACAAAAAGGATATGTCAGTGTCGAAAAAAAGTGTGATCATGACCTAAACAGTCTGTAGGGCCCCAGTTGGTTTTAGCGGGCAGTTCAGGGTCAACAGTTCCTGCATTCAGTACTGAGAAGAATATGGTGCCTTTGTGCGGCAGAAGGGGAGCTCTCAATGATGTAGGTCACAGCAAACACAGGATTGCTTTGCAGTTGAGCCAGGCCCAGTCAGGTTTTAGCTGCTGGGAGGGGTCAATGAGTGATGCTCCAGCAGTTGTAGTCAGCAGACAACAGTAATCAAAGTGGTGACTTTGGGAGCGTATATGTGCAGGTTGATGAAGCAGTAGTTCGGGCACTAGCTGGACTGAGCCATGGTTGTAGCCCCCGGCCAGAGTCACCAAGTAACTCACCAGTGATTCGGAGGGGGTTCGGACATCGAGCAGTCAATTCAGGCCTAGCAGGTGAAGGGCTTAGCTAGAGCATAATGCAGCATTGATCTGGTCCGAAGTGCAAGCAATAGTTCAACTTGGTGCAGAAGTGTAAAAGCTATAGCTGGTGCCTTCCCTCTCATTCATGGTGCGATGAACAGAGAGCCACCATTTCAGTAGAACAGAGAGCATCAGCTGGTCTTGCCCTCCAGCAGCTGTGAAGCCTACTCAGCAAGACTTCAAGACAGGATGGTTCCATTTAGGTTCTGCTCTCCCAGCTTCAGGAGATTTCAGTGCAGAGTGTTAGGTCCTGGTCCACAGCAAAGGTCACTCCCAATGCGCCCTGGGAGTGGGTAGCGGGCAGATTTTCCTTCCGCCTTTGACAGCTGAGAGCTTTTGAAAGAGTTCTTCTGAGGTGAATCTTTGTGTCTTGACAGTATCCAAGATGATCTAAGATAATCTAAAAAGGAAGTGGGAGACCTCTTGTTTTAAAGGGAAAAGTCCCCAGGTGATTGGACTAAAGATAGACTGACCTATTGGTCCAAACCCTGTCCCAGGAAGTGGGGGGGACAGGAAAGAGAGACAGAGAGAGAAACAAGATGGTGGACGTTTTCTTTCATTGACCAGAGCCTCCTGCCTACTCTAATCGCCCCCCAAGCCCTTCCCACTAAGAGCAAAGGCCAGTGGCATAACACAAAATGTGGGGTCCCCCTGCGAGCCATGCTAAGGGGGCCCCCCAAACTCAGCAACAAATCACGGGTCATGCAACACTCTGGGCCGGCCTAGATTGTCATGCTTGCGCAATATACACAAAAGTGCTGCTGAAGGGGTATGCCACACACTGCACTAGGAGAAAGATATAAATATGCATTGTAATGCAATATACAACACACTTTGTGAGAAAATTTGCCTAGAAAGCCACAGTGTTTGCAATTGTTTTGTAGGGTAAGACCAATCCAATACATGTAAGTCACCAACAGTGCATAGGAACATTAATGCTTTGCTATTAAAAATGCCATGCCACAATGAAAACATGTCCAACTGGCTGCACAATGTAGACCATTGTAGACACGTAATAACATTACAGTAAAGCATGCCAGGCCACATTTAGACTTACCTAGACTGGTTGCACCAAAATACCATTCAAAGCAATAACACTCATCAAGAAGAGAGCACACATTAAAGCCTCTGTCTCCCCAGCCTCTACCAACACGGCCGAAATCTTTAAAATCTGCAAGGAACTGGTCAATCCTGTTGCCATGTCTACCTCTCCTGTTCCCTCCAAGGCCCTCTGTACGGCTCTGGCCTCTCACTTCTCTCCTAAATCTCACGACATCCTGCCGTCTGTCTCCTCTTCCTCTCCCTCTTTCTCTCTCGGCCCCCTTTGGCCAGCTCTATCTCTCCCCCTCCTTTTTCCTCTTTTTCTCTGACCACACCTGACAAGGTTTCTAGACAGGTCTGATCTATGAAAGCTTCGTCCAAACAGGTGCTCCCCTGCTCCTCCAGAACCATCAAGGACCATATTGCCACCCTCGCTCCAGCCTTGGTCGATTTTTTTAATCACTCTTTAGCCACTGGAACGCTAACCCCCTTAAGCACTCCCTTGAGCACCTACTCCTCAAGATGCCATCTGCTGATTCTACCTGCCCAGAAAACTATTGCCCAATCTCCATCACCCCTTTCTTGGGCAAACTCTTGGAAAAGCTTGCCATCTCCCAGCTTACTCTCCACACTGAATCTGTTGGTTGTTTCCATGACCATCACTCTGGCTTCAGGGATGCCAGAGGCATGGAAACTGCTCTCCTGAACACCCATGAAGATCTGCTCTCTAATCTTGATTCCAGCATTCCTTCTGTCCTTACCCTCCTTCTTTCCTCTGCTTTTGACACAGTCAACAACGCCAATCTACTCTGTGAGAACCTGGGCATCACAGATCAGGCCCTGGAGTGACTGACCTCCTTCCTCTTGCACCACTACCCCCGAACGCAGGTCCAACCTGGTCCCAATCTCTCTGCCAGCTCTCTCTACCTGTGGCGTTCCCCAGGGCTCTATACACTCACCCTGGTTTTTCAACCTCTACTTGGCCCCTTTGGCCCACCTGACCTCTACCTTCTCTAACTTTCAGTGTTATGCGGATGACTCCGCTTTCCTTCAGGCTCCTTTCAGCCTCCTCTCTCGCTCATTCCTGACTGTCTATCTGCGATTCAGGATTGGCGCGCCTCCACCGATTCCTGCCTTAATGCCAGTAAGACTGAGATCCTTCTCATTTGGACCCTGACACCAGCTTTCCCTCCCTCACTCTGGCCTTCCGCCTTGGACCCTCTTCTTTCACCTTCCTGCGAGACAAAAAACCTTGGTGTCATCTTCTATGCCACTCTCACTTTCTCTCCTCACATCTCGGATGTCACCAAGATGTTCCACTACCAGCTGCTACTCGTCAAAGGGACTCTTCCCTTTCTCAATTTCCACCAGAAGCTCACTGTCTCCAGAGCCCTGGTTCTCTCTAGGCTGGACTACTGCAACAGCCTCTTTCTCATTCTGCCTTCCCCTACTCCCTGTCATTGCAACTAATCCAGAACAGAAATGCAAGACTTATCCGTGGCCTCAAGCCCAGGGATCATATTTCTCCAGCCCTGAAATCTCAACACTGGCTCCCGGTGGCTGCAAGGATCAAGCTCAAGACCCTTTGCTTTGTCCACAAGGCTTTCTGGGGCTGGGGAACCACTACATCCAACGCTCTCTTCCAAAATACCTTCCCTCTCGAGCGCTTCGCTCAGCTACCTCCAACTCTCGCTTGTCCAGACAGAGAGTGGGGGTTAGATCTCTCTCCTCTGGTGGTGACTCCCTCTGGAATGGCCTCCCTGCCCTTTCAAACTTGAGCCGGACCATCTGAAGGTTCGGATGCAGCTCAAAACTTTCCTTTTCTCCTCTGCTTTCTCTCTCTCCCTCCCCTGCTGACCTTCCTGTCTGCTGTATTGACCGGTTGCTTGGATACACTTAGAGTCTCTCTGAGTGCAGGCTCTTTTTTGATTGGTCACCCTTGCACTGTCTCCGTGCCTACCATGCACTTAGGGGATGTAACTGTGACCCTGCAGCCCCTTGTTCACCTTGCACTACCTATATCTGCGCTGCCCTGGCTGCACTTACTCAGAGCATTGCAGCCCTGTTTTCCCCTCCCCTCTCGCTTGCACTTCCCCCTCCCTTTTCTCTTGCACCTCTCGATCTCACAATGACACAAGGCCTAGTGAGATAGTTTGTCTTGTCCTCCCTCTATCTTCCCTCGCTTGTCTTGTCGCACATAGAAACACTTGTGTACAGGCGCGTTATAAATGACTTTTATCATAATTTTATCACAGATGCCTAGAAAAATATACAATGCCACAGTAAGAAATGGCTAGACTGGCAGCACCCAAATGCCAATATAGCCAGGTAATTACACTTAGCAGGACTGCTTTATCAGAAATTCCAAGTTAAAAGAAAGTCATACCAAACTGAGGAAGGACTAGACTGGCTGCACCAACATGCCTCTCTAGCCACTAATACCACAATCATGCCTGCTTAGCCTGGACATGGACAATGATTATGATTTATCACACAATCCCATGCCCCACACATCCCGTCTCCCTCCCACCCCCTACCCCAACCTCCAGAATCGGCTCCTTGGGCAAGAATTTCCTCCATGTCCCTCTTCCTTGTCCCAGAGCTTACGCATGAGGCTCCTTGCCTCATAGGTAAGTACTGGGATGAGGAAGAGTGGGACTAGGAGTAATGAAGAGTACAGGTAGCTAAATCAAGCATTACCTCCATGTACCTCTACCTCATCCCAGTACTTGTGTATGAGGTAGAGTACACAAGTACTGCCACATATATAAGTACTGGGACGAGGAAGAATAGGTCTAGGAGTAATCAAGGCATTTAACACAAGTAATGGCGCAACACCATTGAGTTGACTGGGCTTCAGCACTCCCCCCCCCACTGACATTTTGGGCTATGTTGACTCGACCTGACTGACCTTCAGAGCAGTTGCCAGATAGAACAGGACACAGATGTTAAACGGCACCTGGGTTTTGCAGTTAGTAAGGGCTCAGCAATTAACAACGTAAAGCATTTCACTGCTAGTACCTGCATTCAAATGCCACATTTTTTAGGTAATTGAAATCACGATGTGGGTCTAGTACTTGCATGCCAGGGGAGTGATTGGAAGGGTAGAGAGGGAATAGAAGAGAGTTAACTGCTTGTAACATTAAAGCTGCACTAGAATAGTCTCATTAAAACGCGTAAAGAAGTTAGATGCCCCCACACAAATAATTTTGCCCCCTCTCCCAACATTTGAAGGGTTAGCCCCCGAAATGTATGGTCTGTTGTGCCCCTGTACACAAGCACACACCATTCACCATATACACACCCAGCCACCGTACATTTAAGTGTGCACCCTTTCACCGTACACGCACACACTCACACCCAGTGACCCCATACATTTATGTGCACCCTTTCACCATACACTCACACACGAACATGTCAAGGGGCTGAGGGGGCCCTATATTTCAAAAAGAATTTGGGGCTCATTACGGGTCCAGCAGTAACTGTGCCGGTGCTGCCGCCGGGTTGCCGCCAGACCCGTACAAAATTACAGGCGCCTGACTTCCGGTGCCACCGGGCTCTTCCAAGTCCAGCTGTGCCCGGCAGAGTCAGACATGTCGGGCACAGCGGCCCCAGCAGGTAGATCTGTAATATGACGTTCCGGAAACAATGGTGCCGGTAAGATTACCAGCACCATTGTTTCCAGGCAGCATGGTCAGAATTAGCCCCATTGTTTCTTTTTGAAGTCACTCTAAATTCATTAAGACATTATTCAGTTAAGGACTGAACCTTAACGAAAATAATTTCTTTATGAAGGTAGAGTGACTTCAAAAATAAACAATTTATTTTTGAAGTCATAGGACTCCCCCAGACCACATGACATGGAGTCCTCCAGCCTAGGGTCTTCCATGTCATGGGTTGGGGGGAGCCCTCAGCCTTAAAAAAAAAGTTACTTTTTGTAGTCACTCTGCCTTCATAAAGAAATTATTTCTGTTAGAGAAATAATTTCTTTATTAATGCAGAGTGAATTCAAAACTAAACTTTTTTGTTGTTGAAAAAAACTTTCTTTTTTTCAGTGGGGCCCCCTCCCAGCACATGTGCTGGTGGGCCCCACACACCGCAGAGGCTGCGGGGGCCCCTGTTACGCCAGTGGCAAAGGCCCTAAGAGATGATGCGGCACGCTGGTGTGAATGGGTGTGTTCCTTTGATGCCCAGGACCAGGACAGTTGCCTCTGGCACAGGGTGTTGTTACCTGTCTTCACAAATAGATCAAAGAAGAGACCTGGACCTCTAGGTCCCTGTCCTGCCATTTAGCAGTCTCCACCCAGCTGACCAGAATACATATCACCTTCCACAGCAGAGCTGACTCACAGGAGCTGACACATGTTCGATATCAATTGGGATGTGGTGGCCATAGTCATAAATAATACTATGCACCATGCCTAAACTCAGGCATAGCTTTATTTAGAGTATACCCTGCCACCAGCATGAGTTACTCATGGTCATCATAGTTTTGATACAGGAGGACATTTCTTAAATATCGTCCCTGCGCTTCAGAAACGTGGCTGTTGCTGTGGCGGTTGAGTGGGCATCTTGTAACCTTTGAATCTGCTCTATGCCGAGAGCTCAGAAGGCTCTGCGGATCAGGCTACTGATGCAGCAGGAGATGAGTACATTATCCTTTTGGCATTGTGTTAACGAGAAGGGGAATCTGGTTGGCAGATTGCACCTTTGGAGATGGAATTATCTGCATCATTTTAAGTATTAATAAAAATCAAAAATCCAGGGCTTTGCAACCTTGCCAGATGGTAATGCCTCACACTGCAATTCTAAAATGTGACATAAACTACATCATGCTCAGGAATTGATTAAAAAACACTGGACATTGATCAAAGGGGACCGATAATGTGAAAAATAATTCTCAAAGAAAGCACAAATTAAAGTGAGGAAGAGATGAAGAGGGCAATTATAATTGGGCTTTGAGAAACCCTGACATCACTTCCCATTGCTCATTTTACATAGACCAGTAGATGTGTGACACCGAGAAATGTAGCAGCTATCATTTGCCTTGCAATGCAGTTCTTGCTAAAAAAGATATTGGTATGAGGAAAGGCACATGCCACCACTAACTAGACTGGCACCATAATGGTGCTATTTTAGTTTACATTACTAGTTCTTTTTTATTGCAGGTATGTTGTTTAGTACTCCTATGACCAGCATGTATATAAACAAATATGAACTGCAAGACACAAACACAGATGTGTGAAATAAGTGCTCAACTCACTGAGCTATTTTCTTCACCATGGTGGAAGTCAAACTTATCAATCTTCATTTCAATTTTGATGATTGCATTTTATTAATGTATTCTCGAAAGACAAATGAAATTACAGCAAAGGTTGTGTTGTAGTGAATGCAGAAACAGAGCATTTAGAGGTTTAGTTAATCTGATTGGAACTTGGTTGCAAAACCTCATCAGCACACTATGCATTATCATTATGTGTTTAAGTCTCAAAAAAAGTGTTACAACTTCTTTGCTGGGCTGCCAGGTGGTGGCCCCTCCCACAGTGCAGCATTTCAGTGCATGCAGACAAATAGATCACAGATGTCCTGCCTGTTATAACTCTCATTTTGTTGTTAGCCATCACCTTAGCTAGGTGCTGATTGAGATTTACGAGCTGCTAATGACTCTAGGGCGTGGATTCCAGCCCTCCACCAAAGATGCACTGTAACAGGCATGCTTCACAGTGCACACTAGCAGATAAGTAAGCATGTCAGTGTTTTTTGTTTTTCCAAATGATTACCAACAATGAGCGGTAGGAACTAAGGTGAGATTGCAACAAATGTCTGCTTATTCTGATTTCAACACACACATACTTGCTAGTGAAACATTCTCAATGAAAGCCTTCACACACCAAATCATATTTATTGTGCATTGGGTCAATGTCATTTCCATTACTATTACTTTCCTGTTACATTTGGTGACATTGCCTATCTGTCGCCTGCTTTTGTTTTCTCTTGGAGACTCAGGCTCCTGGGAGGTTGCCCCAGTCAAAAACAACTAAAATAGCATTTTCCCAACCTATGTGCTGTACAAGGTGCTTTGCAAACAATTGGAAGACAAAGACATGATTCAGCAGTTGCTTTCAGAATCATTGCCCTTTTGGGTAATACATCCATACTTTCTGAAACCATATACTTATTTATGGACCACATAGATGGAGGAACATCATCACTGTGTACCTCATAGAATCAAGGGCTCAGGGTGGTGCTATGCCAGAAATACTTTCCAATAAAGTGAGGACCTTCCAATGCCCTCCTATGGCTCCCTCCCTCAATGTGATGACCGCATTTCTTCCTCAGACAAGCATTTTTGTAATCTATGAGTCATGTTATTTTGGGTGCAACCTATGAGTCATGTTATTTTGGGCACTTTAAACTAACTTGGTGCTTAAGTAATCAGGGGGTTTCAATGCTCAGTTAAACAGTACTCATGTTATCCACTTCTGAAAGGATGAAAGGCTGAGTAGGCCCTTATGTGGTTCAGAAGCGGTGTCCTGCAAGTTACAGAGCTTAGTGGCCCCTTTTCTTTTCCTTTAATTTTCTGTATATTTCTTGTACTCTGAGCAGGCTATTACAATTCCAACATAATGTAAAAGGTGAACTGGTACTGCCCATCTCCTGTATCCTGCTAGATAAATTTTGATATAGATGGCAGCAGGGCCCCCACAATCATTCACTATCACGTGCAAAACATTCTAGACTTGGGGCTTTCGAGACCAAATTAGAGAATCCTACAAGTAATGGGACGATATTAGCACATGGCATCAGAGCAACTGACGGCTTCAGTTTCACATCACATTCCACATTATTGCATTTTTAGACACAGGGATATGCAGAGATTGGTCGAAAATCACACTGTGCTTATCAGGTATTGAAGCTTTGATGTAAATCGAGGTGCCAGCATGCTAAGCTCAGTAATGTGGACACTTTGCCACATATCCTAATTCATCATCACTGGGACTTGGCCAACAATGTACGAGGAACCCCCAACATGCGAGGCTGCCCTGCCCTGCGACTAGGGCTGAGCAAAATTGTGAAATTCCTTCTATTGTCAGCAGAAGCGTAATCTGAAAGAGGGTTACATCAGTTTTGCCAAAATCTGCTGTTACGCCAACCCTCCGTATTGAAAAGAGTGGCTTGAAGTTTCTTGTGTCGTCTTGTGACCCAAAACGAGCAGTGCAAACTTGCTCATGCCGCTGCACAAACCTAGCACGAATTGAAAAGAGGAGCACAAAATGTCTCGTGCTGCTGCGTGAAACTAGCATGAATTGGAAAGAGCAGCACACAGTTTCTCATGCCAGAGCATAGACATAGTACGAATTGAACAAAAGCTGTGCAAAGTTCCTTGTGCTGCTGCACAATACAAGGTTTCTCATGCTGCTGTGCAAAGCTACCATGAATTGAACAACAGAAAATCTGAGAAGTCTCTCTTGCCACTGCACAGACCCAGCACGGTTAAAAATAAATGCAAAGTTTCTCATGCCACTGTGCAAACGTACTACGAATTGAAAAAAATGCTGCGTGAAGTTTCTCGTGCCTCTGCATGAAAATAGCATGGATCGTGGAAAAGTGTTTAAAGTTCTGGTGCCGCTGCACAAAACTGCCACGTATCAAAAAAAAAACACCTAAAGTTTCTCGTGCCGCTGCATGAAAATAGTATGGATTGAAAAAAGACCTGCACAAAGTTTCTCATTTCACAAACTTAGCACGGATTGGTAAAAGACCTGCATGAAGTTTCTCATGCCGCTGCATGAACCGATCACAAATTGAAAAACCACCCAAAGTTTCTTATGCCACTGCACAAAACCAGCAGGGATTGAAAAAAATAGACCTGTGTGAAATTTCACATCAGGTGACATGAAACTAACATGGGAACAAAACACCATGCACTGAACAAAACTGCACAAACCCAGGCAGAATTTCGGTGGTGACAGAAAAGTAATGCTGATTTTGCAGATCTGGCAGAAGCAGAATCTAGTAAGGATTCCACACTATTCGATTTACCAGTGAACATTTCCTCAACCCCTGCTGGCGATGCCCAGAGTAGTTTGCCCTTATGACGGGCACGCCCTAGTGATGCCCCTGCATGAATGATGAATGTACATACCTTCCCAAATGTGATAACCATTCGTCTCCCTTGCCTCAAGCCTCGAGGAGGAGTGACTCTGGGAAAACCTCCTCAGGCTCCTGGCTGGCTGTCTTTCTTTGGCAGGCAGGCTGTAGGTAGCAAAGTGACATTTCTGATCCTGGGGGGTAGATAAACAGTAACATTGGCGGCAACCTGCTACACCATGCACCAAGGGAAGGTAGAGGCAGAGCAGCCACCTCAGGCAAGCAGCTGCAGTGTGCCACCCGCACAAGAGGAGAGGAAGCATCCGAGGCAAGTAGGAATCAGGATAGAAGCCAGGGTCTGATGCCTCTCAAAGCATCGGCCACCATGATGATTGGCTCTGAGGCTCACGCAGTCACGCTCACTCGCTTTTGCACCCAAGGCCACACCCAGCAGTCAGGGAAGGCAGAGAAAACAGTGACACATGATAGGCTCATTGCAAGGAGGGGTGGAGCCATCAGACAACACAAGAACCTGCATGTCAATTGTCATTACCGTTTTTTAATTTGGGCCATTAGGTGGCACTTTAGCACCACCTGTAAGCCAAACTAATGCATTAGAGGACAGATAGGGAGAGATGGCATATGAGGAGGGACACAAAGCGTTTAGGTGTTGTTTGGTTATTTGCCCACCCATTGACTGCCCATGGCTATGCTCATCCGTATGGCCATTCCCACCCAGTTCCTGCCCCTCCCCACCTAAAAAACCTCCTCAGGGGAACTCTTTCAGCTTGTTTTAATCATGTCTTACCATCAAACTTTGCTCTCAAAGTGCCTGCCAGTTTTTTCTCAAAGCCGTTTTCTGAGAGTTATTGACTTAATTAGAGTTGTAAACATGCTACTAGTGTAATAAAAATGTAAACCAGGTCTGCCTTCAGCTACTCGTTATATAAGCACTATGTGTGTCCTTCACTGATGTCCTGTTAAAAACAAGCATTGGCAAAGACAACAGTTTTCGCTTGTGTGTAAGCATTAGGCATTTGCCAGCCACTGCCATTAGATGCCTAGGTACTCACATCATTTTGCACCTGCTACCATCAATGGGCAGTTAATACTACTCCGCAGTGCCTTGCAAGTGCCTTTCCAATGCCTATACAAAAGCCCAAAATGTTGACATTGCCAGTGCATTTTTTTGTTGTGTGTCATATGTGCCTGCAGGTACTCATGCACAAACTATATGTTATTTTCACTGTCAAAATGATGATATAAATGAGAGAAAGAAAGAAAGAATGCAAAATGTTTTCTGGTCTCGTTACTTGGCCGCACACCATGAAGTGCCCCCCACGCAGTGAAAACCCCATGCCCCAAGTTGGGCAGCAGATGAGCTCCCCAAGGGTGGGGTCCCGGGGCACGTGCCACGTTTGTCCACCCATAAAAAACATCTTTGCCTGCCCCCTGAGATCAGGCCTCTGATTTGGGGTTGTGTGGGGAGGGGTGCAATTTTTACTGGGCATCAATGTTAAAGCAAGTATTTGCTTTAATATTGATGCCCAGTAAAAAATGCGATGCCAAAGTCAGCAATGCAGTATAGCCTAGGCACATAACAACATTTATCAGACATGATAGCGATTATTAGGTGGATAGACTGGCCTTTTGCTGTAGCTAGTCTAGTCCCTTATTACTGTGGCATGACATTTTTGACTGGGCATCTATGATATGATATTTTTACTGGGTGATCATGATACAGCAAACATAAGTGTTATTACTTGTTGGACATGTTTTCTTATTGTATCATGGCATTTTTAATGGCAAAGCCAACAGGGTTATGTGCTTATGTGCACATACTTGCATGCACTGGAAAACCAGCTTGGACATGTTTTCTTGTAGTATTATTACTGGCATTATGGACAAAGCAAACATGAGTATGTTATTGTATGGTAATAGTGGCATGTATAGGTGCAGCAAGCAGTGAAATGCATGGGCACAGACAGCATGAAAATGTTTTTAATACTGGCACATATTGTGGTGAAAGTCATCATGAACATACCTTGGGAAATGCTGCTCTGCACAGTTGGTGACTTGAATCTATTGAATTTCTTCATGGGTTACCCGATAAAAACTGATTGCAAACGTCCTGGCTTTTTACCCAGCTTTTCATAGCAAGTGTGCTGTGTAACGCAACATTTTAACCCATAACTCCCGAACATTTTCTTCCCTTCTTTTCCTTCCTTCTCTCAAATATTCTTTCACTTCTTATTCTCCTTTGCTCAGGTATATTCTCTTTTATTACTTCCTCTCACCTCTCAAATGTTCATGTTGCTCCGAGTGTCTCTCCTCTCAACTAGTGTCCTCCTTATATGTCCTTTATGCTTTCCCATCTTCTTTACTTACCATTCCATCATCTCCTGATTTAAGCCTTTAATTTCTTGTAAGATTGGCTCACTGGATTAAATGTTCATTGCTGTGATCTGTGCTTGCTCTGCAGGTCGCAGGTTGAAATCCTGGGAAAACGAACTTCACCTTTCATCCTCCCGAGGTTAATAAATGAGTACCAATTTCGAATGGATAACAATAGTAATGTATGTAAATATGTCCTATGTAAAGCGCTTTAGATTAAAGTGCTATATTTAAAAACTAATTATTTCCCCTTCAATAACGTTTCACTCCTTTTATGTCTTTGCTTCTCCACGATGCACCCTCTTTTCCTTTCCCAAATTTCATAAAATGTTCCCCAGTTTGGTTCCTTGCCCTCACCGCATCACCCTTTATATGGAAGTTGTGATTTCACAACACACTTGTGCTTTTGCACCAAAGTAGGGCAGAGACAGTGGCATTGACATGCCAACTTGCCCTGTTCCCACTACTCTTTCAGAGTCACAAGCTTTTTAGGACATCTTTTTTCCCAGTAAGCCAACCAACCTGGTCCGCCATCTCTCCTTCTATCTCATAATATAACATTGTTGGGGCCTTTTCTTTTTTTCCAAGGCCGCCTTGCACAAATAATACTGCTGTTCCACCTTTCCAATCACTGTAACCTACAGATGCACATTTAGCAGAGAGAAGTGTTATGGTGAAGAGTTGAATGTAAAGCCTCCTTTGCACACTGACAGGTACTCTTCCCTCCTCCCTTAGCTCAGTTTAATAGGGACAGAGTTTTCTGTCTATAAAAAGTAGCAGGAGCAGCTCTTTCACGTCCACCCGCCACTTCTATTAAAGGACTCACTTATTACAAGCTTTTGGTTATGAGCGTCAAATATTTAGACAGTCACACAAGAAGCATTCCAAATTTGCAAACAGTTATATTTGTAGTATCTGTACTACAAGTTAGTAATTAGTATTTTAATCTTCCGGTTATGCAAACACATGGTTATAGTGAAATGTTGACACGTGTTTTGCACGATTCAGTAATTCTTGAAGGCTCCACGATATTCTGGTTATGAGTATAATAGCAAAACCAAAAGGTGATGGTTGGAAGGCCTCAAATTAATCTTGACCGTGGGCACAGCTCTGGGCAACCCTCCAGACCATCGTTTTTTCAGCAAACCAATACACAAGGGGAAAGATCATCTGCAAATCAGGCTTAGTATATAAGTACAATAGCACACCAAGACTTTGGGCCTCATTACGAGGTTGGAAGTAAGGGATTACTGGCACCAGTAAGGGTGCCAGTGCCGGTAATCCCTTACCTCCATATTCTGAGGTCCCTTAGCGGGTCCCACAATGGGCGCCTGGTTTTACCAGGCGCCCTTAGCGGGAGCCGCTAAGGGACCAGGGAGCTAATAACGGGCCCGCTATTAGTGGGCCCGTTATTATCTCCATCCCCATTCCCATTGAGCCCTATGGGGGCTGGAATGGGAATGGGGAATGGTTCTCGGAATAGGGACTTACCGAGTCCTCCAAGGTTGGAATGACCCAGTAAGTCCCTATTTCGTGAACCTGGACCCGGAATGGGGTAAGGAGGTAGCCATGGTTCTAATAGCACCATGGCTACCTCCTACCTCGTAATGAGGCCCATTGTCTCTTCCTTCCACATGACAACCATGATCACATGCCAGTACAGCAACCAGATGTTTTAACATCTCACAGTTAATATGCATCCGCCTGGGTTGTTGTCATTCTGTTGTTAAATTATATTTCCTTTCCAAGACCTTGCAAAGAAACCTTAAAAACGCATGTGCCTGCTGCATTAGTAATCGACTCAACATTTCCCAGAGACTTACTGATTCGCAAGTCTCTTCTGCTGACTCCGTTTATTCAAACGGGTCTAATTGACCAAAATGTTAAATGGTGAAAATCGCACTTGCTAAATTATTCCTCAGAAATTCTCAAGGCACCAGAGATATTAGGTGTAATACATTTATAGATGTAAATGTTTCTTATTGCTGGATGAAATTTTGTTCATATCAACAAATATTTTATTCTTGATTACATTTCGGGATGTTTCTCCATTTTGTATACATATTTATAAGTATACAAAGATATCATTATCGTTATGAAGGCATCTGCTCATGCTCTGCTCATTGATCATTAAGGATTCGGGAAAAGAGCTGCACACGTGCACTCTGCTGAACGATAGTGTGATTTCTCGTCAAAAAGACGCGTTATTCCGCCTGCGTCATCTCGCCCACGTAACGTTTCATACCATTTCATACCATTCATCTGTAATGTAATGGCCATTTGTATAGCGCCTTTCACCATTGGTATGGTCTCAACGCGCTGTAGGTTGAACGCCCTTGGGGACCGAAGTCCAAGTATGGGAAATGTATATGTTAGTCTTAGAATGCGTGTGCACATTTTAGCCAATAAGAAGCTTGGTTGGGGTGGCTAAGTCCCTGCTATTTACTCATGTTGAGCAGGCATGTGGGTGGGTGCAGAGAGGTAGTCTGGAAAGTATGCACAAGGGATATTATGTGTGTTTCTAGACTGACATTCTATGGTGGTAGAGCCGCATTCTAAAGGCAGAGGTGTTGTGCAAGGTATGAGAAGCAGGAGACACATTATGTGTGCAGAGTTCTTCTTAGATTTGAAGACCTTTACATCTGGCATGGGACTTTCCAACCAGGATCACTGACCTTTATATGTACAGGAATTCAGGCCACGATTATGGCGAGAAGTGGTGATGCACAAAAGTATCATACAGGTACACTATGTTTGTGTTTGGCATCATATTTTCTGAAAATGAATACCAAAGTCCTAGTCAAGTGCACCATACCTTCACAATCTGCAATCAGATTTGGCAGCAGACTTGCACTTCACACGTATTATATTATTTACGTATGTAAATTGTCCTATTTACTGTTTACTGGTTTGATTCATATGTTTTTTTAAGCTTTCTTTATTGACATTTCACATAACAACCAAACTCATCCAACAACAACCGCCACCACCCCTCCTGTTCCTGTGAGTAGGTACAGCATCAGCATGAAAAGGAGACACATAACAAACTTCAGTAATATGACAGCAATCACCAGCATGAGTCCGCCCCCAGATCAATACCCGGGTCCATAAGGGCAACAATGACGCGCCAGCCAACTGGATTGTTAGCATAATACCAGTCTCGATGTGCCAGCCCCCAAGGAGACTCCTGCCGAGGGAAGCACCGGCATGCATCCTCTAATGAAGAAGGGTCAGCGTCCTCCACTCTGGACTGCCGCAGAAGAAACAAAGTGCATATGTCCCACATCCGATGATCTCACCAACGCTGACCATGCAGTGCACCCAATCTAGAGTCCATGTCATTACAGTAAAATATGTCCTTTTCCCACTGGGCTACCCCGGGACTGCCCCTCCCGCCCCACTCCATAGCCATCTGCTGCTTCGCCAGGATCAAAAGGAGACCGACCAGCCTCATGGTCTCGGCAGGGATTTGCTTGGTGTACCTTAATAAAGCCAGCACAGAATCCGGTTCAATCTGCCTCTGCACTATTTCCCCGATAACACCAAAGATATGAGTCCAATATCGCCGCAGCTCTACACATTCCCACGCCACATGAAGAAACCCTGCAACGGCTCGTCTGCACCTAATGTAGGCATCAGACCTCTGGGGAAAATATTCCTTTAGCAGAGCAGGAGTGTAAAAGAACTGGTGCAAAACCTTAAAGTGGATGATTTTAAACCTCTTGCAGATCGCACCTTTCCTAGTAATTTCACAACAATAGCTCCACGTGGCCACAGAGATCTCCCTGCCCAGCATCTGCTCCCACCGCTCCCATGGTGATGCTAAGGTCACCGACCTGTTCTTCCCGGCCATCACGTACAGCTCGGACAGTACCCAGCGCCCCACCTCCCCCCGTATCAACTTGTCTAGCATATCAGTAGTGCACGGTTGCCCTGGAAAAGTCTGGAACAGCCACTGCAGTGCCACCCGCAACCTGAAGTACAAGAAGATATCTAGCACGGACAGACTCCCTCTCCCCCTCAGCTGGTCAATAGTTATAAACCTCCTTCCGGAAACAAGTCCCCGAACTTAAGTATATTCAGTCTCTTCACCAAAGTTATGTAACTCTTTTCGCTAGCTAGGGGAATGCCCGGAATGTACATGACTGGGAGCTCCGGAGAGTATATTGTCTCTTTCTTAGTTTTCCGCACCAGGTGGTTCCAGGCCCGGCACGTCAGAGCGACCATGTCCCGAGCCGTGCTTGATTGGGCCGGCGCTGTGAGGATAACCTCTCGTAATAAGGCAGAGGATGCAAGAGCCCTCTCTATCTCTACATGGCGACGCTCTGCCGCCATCCCAAACCAGTATCGCAAAAATCTAGCCTGTGCCACCGTATAGTATAGCTCGAAATCCGGCAGTGCTAGCCCTCCCTCCTGGACGGGCGCCACCAGCCTCTCCCAAGAGATGGAAGCATGTTTACCAGCCCAGATAAATCTTGTTACCGCGGCCCGAATGTCTTGGAAGTATTTCTTGGGTACAGGAATAGGAGCAGTAAGGAATACGTAAAGAAACCTAGAAAGAATGGTTATCTTGACCACCGAGACCCTTACGTACAAATTAAGCGGGAGCGGATCCCACCGGAGCATAGCAGCTTTGGCCGATTCCAGCGCTTCCAAATAGTTCCTGCGGTAAACCACCCTCTCCTCCCTAGCTATTGTGATCCCCAAGTATCGGGTGCTAATCAATTCCCACTGAAACCCCCAGTTATCACGGAACCGGGCGGTCATTTCTGTCAACAGAAATATGACCAAATTGCTGGCGTTAACTTTAATCCCCGAAAGTTCCCTGAACAGCTGGACATCTTCCATAATTGGGTCTAGACTGATCTCAGGTTGGCAAATAAACAGGACCATATCATCAGCGTATAGCAAGATCACCATCCGTTGGGTGTGCAGCTGGATACCTTGGTATATGTGTAGCTGCCTTACCCACTCAGCCCATGGCTCTATTGCCAAGGCAAAAAGCAGAGGGGACAGCGGACAACCCTGGCGCATCCCGCGCTCGAGTGGTAATGGGTTGGTAGTTTGCCCATTCACTCTGACCCTAGCAACCGGATCTGTATAAAGCAAGGATATTAAGGAAACAAACAGGTCCCCCAGCCCCAGCCGTCTCAAAACCAAGAACAGGAACGGCCATTCAACAGAATCAAAAGCCTTGGAGGCATCTAATAAGGCAGCCACCACTGGCTCATCTGTTGGTAACCCCAACATGAGGCCAAACATTCTTCGCAACCCGAACGATGTTGAACATACTGACGAGGGGCCCCCCGGTCCCACAGATACTTAGCCTCCCTCTGAGCAAGAGCATGAAACTCCTGAAGCTTCTACATAATTTCCCCCTGTTGGGGTCCAGTCGGGGTAGGGGCCGCTTCTTGTAAAATACATATTTCCTCCTCCTTGTCTGCAAGCTCCCTCTGTATCCATCTTACAATTCCCGATTCTTTAGCTATACACACCCCCCTTATCACACATTTGAACCCCTCCCACAGCGTGCCTACAGAAGCCACTGAACCTTTGTTATCTGTGAAATATGTGTCTATGGCCGTCGACAATTCCTCACTGAAAACAGTATCTGCGTGGGGGTATTCATACCCACATTTGTAGCACGTGGCTTCTGGGCGTTTGCCTCCTTGAGTGGGAGTGGCATGCAACTTGTTAACTACGTCAGAGTTCTCAGTGTGCTGTTGTATGGAAACTTTGCCCAGGTTGTCGAGTTGGGAGTCGACTGCAGCTTCCATGCGGGCTAGTGACAGAATTTCCTCCAGGGACCTCTGCTTCTGTAACAGTTGTTTTTGGAATGGTTGTGAGAGGCAGCCGGCGATCACTTGGGATCTGAGGGCTTCTTTGTTGGAATATCTGTGAAATTCACAGTGTTTTAGTTTGATGCAAAGGCGCAGGACGAAATTGTCTATGATTCCCCTTTCTCCTGTCTGGTCGTGTGAAAGATATGGCGTTCATAATCAACATTCGTGTGCGGCGCAAAATATTCAGACAATTTGGCATGGAGTTCGCCATATGTCACGGTTTCTACGTTGAGCAACTCACCCGCGATGTCTCTCACTGCCGGTCCCACTGCCATGAACAGCGTGTTCTTTAATCTCGTGTCGTCGGTTAGACCTATGGCACCCGCATAAAATTTGAAGTCTCGGAGCCATATGGCCCAGCGGGGTCCTAGGTTCCAGGTGTCCCTTATTTCAAATGGATTGGGCATGTGCATGACTTGTGATGCACCACCTTCATTTTGCGTGTGCTGGTTGTTTCCTTGAGAAGCATCTGCCCCCCTCGATAGTGGTGCTGCAGTGCTTGCCCCTCCAGAAGATGATGCTGTGGCGGCATCTTGGTCCGACATTGTACCTTGCCCTTAAGGGGTTGTGGTCTGGTTTTGGCTGTAAATTTGGATTGTATGCTCTTGTTCTTTATGATTGACTGGTATGGTGTCCTTCCCTTGGGCATCCGCCCTCCCTCTGTCTTGCGGGCTCTTCAGTCCCTTGGCACCCTCACTAGGTGTGGTGGGGGTCTTGCTGGCCTTCCGAATAGCCTGTGCTGATGGGGCTTACCGCACTATGTGGTCCGTTCTCGCTGCTGCCTGGCAGGCTGACTCACCAGTCACTCCGCGCTGTCTGCAATGCACCTTTGAGGTGGAGAGTCCTGATGGCACTCTCAGTGGTGCTTATGGCGGTGGGGCGGGGCGTGATGCCTCGTGTGGGTTTATAGCAGTATTTACTGCTTGGCGTGGCCTGCTTCTTGGGCCCGCCGCTTGCCGCCGTGTTGACGTGCCGTCATAAGCACAGGTTCTCTCCGTGTGTGAGGCGCGTGGCTGCGGGCGCTTTCTTCCTCCAGCTACGCGCCGTCGCTGCAGGACCTCCTGCGTGTGCCCGTGCCTGGGAGAGTGTGGGGCTGGTGGGCCGTGCAATCGAGGTGCACCGACACGCTAAATTGCCCGGCGTCAGACCTCGCACCAACACGGACGGGGTCCGTGAGCCCTCGTCACCATTGTTATGAGGGTACCCAGATGTGGAGTACCGTCAGAGCCCACTCCCAATGACATGCCAGAGCCGGGCTGTATAATGCAACCTTCTTTAATAGTTAACAAGTGGCAACTGCCGCAACCCCAGACCCACCCCTCCCTATCCCCTGCGTCATGTCCGGCGCGTCTCGCGTCCTGGCCGCAACGGCAGCCAACCCGCATAACGATGTGGGCGTGCTAACAGCCTTGCCCCCGTTTGTCCCCTCAAATGGATGGAAAGCATCAGCCCAGGGCGCAAGTTAAAGGGCCAAAGCAAAGCAAGGGCTTTTAACAAGGGTCCCCGGGCAAATAACACCCGATCTGGCCCACTGGAGAGGGTGTTAATCCTATTAGCACCCCGGGTTGCCAATCTGGTAACCCGGGGTGCTAAGAACATTGTGTTTTGATAGAATGAACGGGACGCTGCATACTGTACCAAGATGGCCACCACGGAGATGAAAGACGGGGCTCCGTATGGAGCCCCTCTTCCATTTCCCTGGCAGCCACAAAAGAACAGGAACTGAAACAAAAGCGGGGATGGCAGATCCTCTGCCGCAATCAGGTAAGTGGGGATGAGGGTGGAGGGTTGAAAAATAAGAGAAGGGATGGTGGGGGGAAGATGGCGGGCAGAGGAAGCAGCTATCAAGAAGCTAGGAACATGGGCTTAGATCATCTGTTTCAGCTCGCGTTCTGAGCAACTTGCTCGGCTACTGTCCCTGTGCCAGGTGCTAATGCAATTTATGTAAAACAAGAGTGAGCCATGAGATGAATGGCCATATCACTTACCCTAACAGGAGAGGATTATCATTTCAGGGCGAGCCATCAAAAATGTAATGCCATCCTTACATAACAGAACAACTATATGATCATTTATATGCCAACATTCTCAGATTAAATATTCTATGTCAATATGGCAATTGGTCTATGCAGTTCACCTTGAACTTTATTCAGGATCAGTCTGTCCAAAATCCTCTGTCATAAAGTTGAAGTGACCAACTGTTTACACAAGGCATGCCTGATGTCTGAACACTAGTAACTAGCGCTCTGCCTACTGGAAGAGGCTGTATCTGCAAACGTGCTCTCTGGCAATCTTCGTGACTGGGAAGGGTAAAAGAAGACCCAACTTAACCCTGGAGAGCCTGGACAGCTGTGAGCTCTCTTTTCCCACCTCATACCACTTTCAAGCGGACTTGACAGCATTTTCATGTCACATTTGAGCTGCTGCAGAACCCATGGAGCTGCCTTTTAAACTGCCCACTTTTCAGTAGTTGAGTAGCTGACTCAACCATCACCTGCGTACACTCCAGCTGTCTTTCAGCCACAGGCTTCGGCAGAACCGTACCACATCTCTCGAACAGGTTGGCCCATCTCTTCCACTTCGAGCTTCGACTCGACCTGCCTGTTCTTCAACCAATTTCAGCAGATCACCACAACAGGAATGCATTGCTTTGCTGTCCCGTTTCGATCCAACTCAACTCTCTTGACGCTGACTCAATCTATTGGGAGCACCCAACTCGACTGTCTCTATGGCAACTCGGCCCATTGGAAAGCACTTAGAAGCCCAGTTCAATGCTCATGAGTCACCAAAAAGAAGAGAAAAATTGTTTAGTTTGATGAAATGATGCTAGTGATTAGTTTAAAAAAGGCAGACTTAAATGATCCTGTAAGTAGAGCACTTGCCATTGCATGCTTTATGGATTTAGTAGGGCCCACTTGCATTCTGGGCTCAGTGCATTTGTTATTTTGTTGCAGAGGATTGTCCTACATTGTACATTTGGGGTCAAAATTTGACCTGAGAAGATCACTGCATGGAAGACAGAGACCATTTTAATTTGAATGGAGAGAAAGTAGGTGAAAGAGAATGGCTGCAGGTGCAGACTGGGACTGAAGAGATGCAGTGGAAAAAGGGCCACAGAGAAAGAAACAGTGAGAAGAAGAGAGGCCGGAGTACAAAGTGACTATAGAGTGTGGAGGACAATGTTCTGTGGTGAGATCACAAGGCAAGAGAGAGGCTGCAGCAGAAAATCAGTGGATAGAGACTGTCGAGAAAAGATAGACTTCAGGAGAGAGAGTGAGGCACAGAATTGAAGGAGAAATACTGCAGGGGGAATAGTCAAACTTTAAGCAAGACATGGAAAGCTTAGGGGTCACACTCTATGGACGTTTTGCAGGGGTTTGATACAGAAAGCATTTGGCCAGATCACTTACTTGCAATATGCTTCATACCAATGTTCCTTCTCACAGATTTTAACATGCGCTGGGCATCCCATCTGTAAAAGCACCTTTTGGCTACTTTTCTTTTAGTAATGACTAGCCCTCTTCAGACTCCTCCCTCTTGGGGAAGGGTATAAGTAGCCTGTATGTCCCTTGTACATCGTTTGAAGTACCTCAGGGGCTGTTTCATGGAATTATTTGTGCCAAAAAACAGGGATTTGTGCGCCATTCTGCCCGCAAATCCCTGTTTAACAAATGGGGATTTGCGGGCAGAATGGTGCACAAATCCCCGTTTTTCGGTGCAAATAATTCCATGAATCAGCCCCTCAGTGCCTAAACCCTGAGCATATTTACAAATGTCAAGGCCATGGCGGGAACAGGGAGGGGGGGCATCCGTGAAATGGAAGATGAACTGGGCATAGTTAATATTGCCTATAAGCAATAAGACCATTACCACTTCTTTCCTCCTCTTTGTCACAGTCCTTAGCAGTTGAGGGAGTATCAAGAAGGAAGAAGCATACAAGAAAGATAAAGTTCAATGCAATCCTGGTAGGATAATTAAATTCTAAAATCTCTATGTGGATTAGCCAGTTGTACAGGAAGGAGTGAAGAAGAATACCCTTGCATGGAGCAGTCAGATCTATGTTAGATGGTCGAAAATATTTAGCTAAATTCAATTTGGTTGAATGTTTCTACCATATTCTGTACTGCAAAATGCAGGGTGAGACCCCCTGAACCTCTGCTCATCCATCCACCCACCTAAACCAAACCCACCAGCTACCTATTTATGGTAATAAATGCCATAACAAAACTGGTCAAATCAATTTTTAACCAAAATGACTTCGGCCAAATGGGTGAGAACTGAGAAGTTCTACAAGAAGAGCCAGTACATTGACAAAAACTCTTTGGGTTCATGTGGGGCTGAAGTGGCATGTACTGAACAGAAAAAGCCCCATTGGAATGTTAAAACATTGAATCATCCTGTGGACGGTTTGATTGGTAATTGAAATTAAGCGTCTTTCAGATTCAGAGATGCAAGGACCTTTCCAGGACCTCTAATCAGAGTGATATTCTAGAGGGTCTCCACCTTGAGTACAATAGTGTCAATGAACTTGTTGGCCTTCTTCAAGACTTCACTGATCATTTCTGGACCCAGAAAGTGATTGGAAATGCTCCCTAGTTCAGTTACTGGAATTGCCAGTACTTTCTGAAGTAGTTCATGGTGCCCAGTTGCTGGAGCTTTTCTCTTAGCCTGGGCCACAGAGTAGCGATGACACCTGAATCTAGAGCCCTGTGAAGTAACTCTATGGTATAGCCTCCCTCTACTGCACCTTCTACTCTGGTGTTTAAAACCTGAAACGTCATTTCCTGTGCAATGTCCTTCAGTTATCCCCCATCAGAGGGTACCCCACTCTCTGTAGTGCTGTTAAGTTGCTGTGACAGTGAGGATGTCTAAGCTTGGGTGAAGACATGAGGTCTCCTAATCTGCAGAAAGGGACCACCATCACCACTGGTTATCCCCTTTTATCTGATATTGGAATCATCCAAAGATCTTGTCACCGCTGCATTTGTTGGATTTTACAGAAGTAGACAGTTTGCAATCTTCTGTAGCCTGTTGCACCATCTTCCCTAACATTGAACTGAACAGTTTTATCTCAGACACAGTAGCCATAGGGCCCATTAAAATTGTTCGTTGCTTCAAAAGTGTAGCCACCATGATATTCCACTGGCTACCATAGCACAAGTCTCAGTGGCCACAGCTTGTAGAAAGTCAAAACAGAGCTCAGATGTGATTGGTGTTGTTTTCCCATCAGCTTCTATAGCAGCTATATTGGTCCTCTCCTCCAAAGCAATTGAGAGGGTCTGGAAGTCCATAAAGAAGTACTGGGGTGTTTACCTTATGTGAGCGCTGGCTCTAAAATTGAAGTTGGATGAGGCATGGGCACTTTTGAAGGTGGTCTCCACTCTGTTATCAACATTGTCTGCAGGTACAGCAATCTCTGAAGTCAACAATGCTTTCTTGTTGAAGCAGGATGTAGCCTTCTTTCTGGGTGTAATGCAACTCCTCCACAAACCCTTGTAATGGTTGCATCTTGGTTTACTTCTAAACACTTTCCATTTCTCTGGGTCTTTCCATTCTTGGAGGAGAATATTCCTGATGTTAGGTCGACATGAAAGCCCCTCCTTTGGGATTGTTCAAATACCTACCCTATGTTTTATTAGCTTTTACTGTGGAGGAGGGTGACTCCAGAATTTTAATTTTAGATCTGAGGTATTTGATCAATTCTGCAAAAACCGTTTTGCAGAGTTATTTACCACTGTCTTCCAGTCAGGTTCATGCTTACCTGGGTCAGGTTGTGCTGTTTGACTTGCGTCAGCAATATGGTTGACTTGAAGCATCTGGTCAATGGTGCAGGACACCCTTAAAGAAAGGGTGATAGGTGGTGTTCCCTCTGGGAAGTATCTGTCAGTGATTTTATTAATTGGTTATGTTGGTCATTCTTCCCAACTGGTACTCTGACAGGGGTATTACCCGTGTCTTTGGTAGGTCCACAGAAGGTGTGGTAGATGTACTACTGGAATCCCTTCTATGATCATGTCTTTCGTATGAGGATCTGGAATAGGTATATTGCCTCATTTCGTAGTTGCTGTAGCCCTGTTTATCTTCGAAAAAAGGGATCTAGATTTTGAGTGATCCTGGTAAGAACATTGTGAGGCTCTCTCACTCTTCATTGTCCGCTTCAAGCTAATGTAGAAACAATATACCACATATGATCCTTCTGTTCCTTATTTGTAAAACTTCTACCAAACACAATTTACTAGTCCTTTCTCATTGGTTGATCTGTCTGCAACTCAGCATCAGCATTCTTCCAGATATAAAATAACGAGGGACTTGTGTTTGACTGTGCATGCTCCCCGGTGGAGTATCGTTCAGCCCTGTCTACCAGCTTTTTCTGCCCAGGACAAAGGGAGATTTTTGATCTGCAGGAAACCAACTGAACTAATCCGGTCGTCTGACATACTTGGATCCCACCTCACCGATTGCCACGTGGATAATTTCGCATCTTCGTCTCTTAGCTAAATGACAAGAAGCAAGAGATCGTAATATCCGATTTTTACACATGAATGCAAACTAAAGCATTCTGTTTTCTTTCAGTATTTATATGCAAAAATGGAGGTCTTTTTCTCAGCTTTTCAAGTTGCCAATCATGTCTTGCATGCCATTGTCTGCGCAAGTAACACTACGGGGAGGATAAAGACAAGAATATATTTTCCTTTGGAGATGATTAAACGGCTACAGAATTGTTGCTCAGTGCAATAATAGCAAGAGCAGCCATTTGTTTGTGATGTATTTGTCTATTCTTGTCTTGCTTGATCTTAGTGCAGTCTTTGACATGGTGGATTGCTCAACAATTCTTTCTACACTCTCATCCCTATGGATTTCTGACACAGATCTTCTTTTTTTTATTTATTAGTGTATATAGTTGTTAAACTTTTACACAATTTCAAAAGAAAATTCAACATAATTACATAATTACATCATTATATATAGTTATACACAATTATACATAATTATACATCATACACTGTACTCTATACAGCAAATAAGTAGAAGAATTCCAGATAAAAATGATAAAATATGAAGTAACAAAAGAATATTCGCAGATAAGTATAAATAAATAAATATACAAAACTTAAGTGTGTGATCCTTACTGCAAAAGGTGTCAGCGCCGTTAAACCCTTAACGCCTTACTACGAGGTCCCTTTGCGGGTCCCGACCTTAACGGCTGGTCCAGACCAGCCATTAGAGTAGGGGCCCGCAAAGGGACACTCGAGGTAAGCACGGTACCGCAATTTGCGGTACCGTACTTACCGCCTTCCCCATTCCCATTATGCCCTATGGGGCAAAAATGGGAATGGGGAAGGGGGGATTACCGCCCCGCCAACCTTGGAATGGGGTGGTAATTCCCCATTCCGCTATGGCGGACTCCGGCATCGACCATGGTGCTAATAGCACCATGGTTTTCTGCCGGAGTCCTAATGAGGGCCAGTGAATCATAAAAAAACCTGAAATCATATAATCATGTTTCCAATCCATCTTTCCTAGTTATCACATACAGCGCATCACAGATAGACATCAAACACATATACATCATATACATCATGATGGTCATCAGATAGCTAGAGCTCTTATCATCCATTACTAGATACACAGACATATTACTATTTGCTCCACCATTTAAATGGCACTAAGCCATGATGGGTATCTTAGTAGTCAAATAGCAAGTAGAGTAACCTCATCCTCAATTTATGTAGCTGCTCATTAACCTTCTTCCAAATCTGTGTTATAGCAATGATAAGACTTTGGTTAAATCCTGCAACACATCTAAGCCAGAAGGTGTCACTCTTAATATATTCTTGCTCAAATTCGAACTTATCAAAGTATTTATCATAGATCCAACCCATCTTCGAACAGCAGGTAAGCACATGTCTTGCAGATTCAGCTATGTTATCCTCATGACATAGCCTACATGTTCTCTTATCATCAGGAATATTCAGCTACGTGCCTCAGATGTCTAAAACATTAAATCGATTAAATCTAATATCCATGAAAATTCGACGCGTGGCTTGTGATGGTATCAATTTAAGATAGTTTTGGTTTTGTTTAAATTCACAGGGCATTCTAGCATATGTACTCTATAATTTCATGCAAGCCACTTTCTCACTGCTGATAACCCAGTTCCACTTCTCCATAGATTTTTAAGCAATTTCATGACTCCTCTTTCACCATATTCCCATTTAGGAGACCAACCTATGTTGTCAAATAGTATGCAAATCCTTTTGTGGAAGCCATTTAAAGTTGTATTGCTTCCCCCCTCTAATCCCTCTCATAGAAGCTATAACAAAGTAGCAGGTCGAGCGTATCTAATCCTGATTTAGAGCACAGCTCTATTTAGTTCTATATGAGAGGACAGGGAGATCAATCCCGATTCAAGACGTATTGCATGTATGGGGGTATACGTAGCTAGGCCCAGAATTCTCCTCCAAATCATCCCCTCAGTTATATCAGCCAAGGCTGTCCAGTCAGAATACAAGGTTTCCAGCGAGTACAAAAATATTGCAGCCAGTTTCTTCTTATAAACATTTATAATGCCCATAAGGCTATAACCTGCTGTTTTCTTACAAAAAGTTATCATCGCCATTAAAGTGGACAAAACTTTAGTTGTTTTACTTTGTTTAACCATGAGGTTGATTCTATTATTTCCTACCCAAACCTCATGTTTAAACTGGGTTTTAGACAGGTCTATGTTTAGGCCATTATCTGATGCATATTCACAGACAGCTCTTGCACTATTACAAACACCTATATAGGTATTGTCAAAAATAATGACATTGTCAGCATAACATATCCAGCCAATCTTGGCGGTACCTATTTTCGGGAAAGCATTCATTTTTTCTTTGAAGGCAGCTCTAAAATCAGCCATGAAAAGATTTTAAAAACGTAGGTGCCAGGGCACAACCCTGTCATACTCCCCTATTAATGAGTATTAAATCAGACATAGTACCTTCACTTTCAAGCCTGACCCTCGCCTTACTTTTATTGTAAATCATCACACTAAGGTAGAGTAGATGTTTAGGCATCCCCAATGCTTCCAGTTTGTTCCAGAGCCTTCTCCATTCAATGGTGTCAAAAGCGGAGGCGAAATCCACAAATATCATATGTAGGGGAGGTTGATCAATGCTCCTAGCCTGTTCTATCAAAGTGTTGACGATGAAGGTATTATCTATTGCAGAACCTGTTTGAGCTACATCTAATATATCCTCATCAGCGATCCATTTGTTGATTTCTCTGAGAATTAGGGTACACAAAGTCTTACTGGGGACATCAGTAAGTGCTAACAAGCATTAATTTTCTGCAAGTTTGCGAGTTCCACTTTTATACACAGGAATCATATTTGACCTTTTCCAGGATTCTGGCATACTGCCAGTATCAACTATTGTTTGGAAAAAGATGGTCAGTATCTGAGCCCAGATTTCCGGATTGGCTTTTATCACACTGTTCCATAGCCCATCAGGGCCAGGGACTCTGGAATCTTTCAAATTCTTTATGAAAAATCTAATATCCTCTGTGCATATAGTGATATTTATTGGAGATATTTTTATCAATTTGCGTACTGCTCCCTTACATTTTTCAGAGAGAAATTCAATCTAACTAGAACAACTAATAGGTATGATAAGCTCTTGTTTACCAGAATTAGTGATCAACTTAAAGCTAGTCCAAAATGTCATAGTATTCCCTTCTATTAATAACATGACCATATGTTGCCAATTGATGTTTTCTTCCGAAACTAGGTATCTTCTAATATAATTTCTATATTTATTTCTGATCCTTCTTTTAGCTACAAGAAATAAGTGAGGGGCAAAACCCTCGCCATGGCACATGCGCAGTTCCCTGTGCATCTTAATTTTAATACGCATATCACCTTATCAAAGATTCTATGATTATCTTGTCCCTCCTTATGAGGTCTTAACTTATTGCCCATGAGCATAAGACCAGACATACAGCTAGATATCCAGTTCATCATTTCTTCAGCTGAGCATGTCAGATAGTACTCAGGATGCAAATCCTCGCTCCAAATCCTTGCTTTGTTCAAATTAGCATCAGCCCATCCTAGCGTGTTTCCTCTACAGGAAACATTAACTTTGCCAATATTATCCAGTTGCTGATTTTTAATATTAAGCAGGATGGGACATCTAAGAATCGCATGATCACTACAAGAATTCATCATTACTTCAAAGTTGGTTAAATGATCATATAGACCATTATAAATACATATACTATCCAGGGTAGATGCATGGGATTCATTTGTCCAAGTGAAATTAATTTTGGATTTATCATATGGTCCCCTTAACTACCTGTAATTCCATATCACTGAGGAAGGTTTTCCATCTCTGTGCTTTCAGTGTATTTTCATTGCTAGTCACAGTAACATTGGAATTCAGATCTCCGCATAATATAACATTCATGATCTCATATGAACTATATTTATCAATTAAACATTCATATATAGATAATTGAATAGCAATGGTTAGGTCATCACCTGGCGGATCGTATATGTTAATCAGTAATACTCTATCATCATTTTTTGAACAGATCTCAACCACCAGTATGTTAGAATTCATGATATTCTGAGTACATTCCTGGGAATTAAGAATATTAGACACCAATATGCTAATGCCCCCATATGGTCTACCCTGTTCTCCTCTTCCAGCAGGATTGTGATACGCAACATAGCCATCAAAGTCAATAGACTGCATAGGCCATGTCTCCTGCAAAAAGACAATTTGGGCCATATTAAAAAGATGATGGGAACCTGATTTAGATAGGAGATGGTAATGCCCCTAGGTTTCAAAGATATTATATTTAGACCTACTCATTTACCATTGTTAATGGGTGGTAAAAAGGAGCACAGCCATTCCCAATGTGATTTAACTACAACATCATTCCCCATAAGCATTTTCTTCCAATCTTGCTGTTTGTTATGTACAGTTTTCTTCAAACTTTCATATTTTCTATCATACACATCATTATCTGCTTCAACATCCAACATATGTCCACTTCTTCCTAAGTCTGCTTTACAATCTCTAATCAGACAGACCACAGCCTCCGAGGAACAATGCACCCAGGTTAATGTATCCGAGCATTGTTCCACAAATTTAAAGTCCCCACTTTTAATAATCTTCAATGAAAGCTGGGAATTAAGTATATCTGTCAGCCTACTACAATTAATAGGTTTCTTCTCTTTCTTAGAAGATGATGAGATAGCGAACTGTCTCAATGGCAGACAGTTAGTCACTCTCTCAGCACCATCAAAACTTTTAGCAGGTCTCCCCATTTGCACAGTTGCTATACGAGACAAATCTCCTGTTGAACTTACAAACTTCACTTTGGACTTCTTCTTATGAATCGGGGATTATATGGACGCTGTACTACTATCAAGACAGTTATCTAGACTGGTACATGTAGAGTCCAGACAGCAGGAGCAGAATTCCTCAGATAGTAGTTCTACCTCAGGCATGGTGGGTGCAATCTTAGATTTTTAATCTTGGATTTCTCTGCATTTTTACCAGATCCAATGAGCCATGTGGTTAAGTTACCTGTTTTTTGCCAACGGAACACTCATCTTCAATCACTTCCACCTCTTTTATAATTTCCTGCTAAGATTCCATTAACCTTTTACTTCTCCTTCTTCTCACTCTTTTAGATAGACAACCACTCCCATCACTCTCATTTTCACTGCCAGCCCAAATTTCTACCAAGGTAGATTCCAGATTTCCATTACACACATCTACAATTGGTTTCGTTATAATATTATCTTTTTGCATATTAATGGCCAAAGGATCAATAATAGTATTCACTTTAGTCATAGTATTGAGTAAATCAGTATTATTCCTGACCTGCGCAACAATGCTATAGCATAACCAAAGCAGAATTTTTAGTGCAAAGCTAGTTGCAGTATTATGCACCTCTAGATCTTTTAATTTATTACTAATACTACAATTAGCACAATCCTGACATGTATTAGGGAGAATATTGTCTTGAGTTTCTATATTAGCTTCCTGTGATCCACCTACTAGACCAGTCAAACGAGGTGAACAGGAGAGTCTATCATTCGATGGAATATGGGTTATAGATTGCACATTGGTAATAGTGCTGGGGTCAATAACATCATTATTACAGGAGACCACATCGCTCCCCAATACTTTCTGTTTTTCAAGATTAATGATTTGACCTTCCAGGCTATAGCACAGATTCAAAAGAGAGTTGTTGTTGTCAAATTTAGCCGATGTGCATGTCACATTATTTGGGAGAGCTTCATTTAGTTCAGGTTACACATGGATCATGGCTATTGTTGTTTGTTCCGAAAGAAATCAGTGTTCTTTTTTTCTTTAGAAGTAATTGTCTGTGTGCTGATTTCCACCATATCTACATCGTTTAGGGCACTTTTAGCTCTTTTACCACCCTTAAGTTTGCTTCTGAATTTCATATTTAGACTGAGATAAATTAATGAGTGACAAACCGGCAGGCTCAAAGATACAATCAACAGTCACCAGCCCGTTAGTTCATACAGCACACAATAAAAGATCATGTTGACTCAAAAACAAGCTCCTCAGTCACCAGATACCAAAAGTATCACCTTTCCCAACAAATAGATCCGAGCTGGCTCAAAGATAAATAATTCACAGACACCAGCTCAGAGGCAGCAAACCGTTCAAGTAATGGGTGCACCTTTGCCAGCAGATAAGTCCGAGCTGGCTCAAAGATAGTAATCTGCAGCCACCAGCTCAGATAGAATGCACTGTTCGAGTAATAAGGTTCACCACGAAAAAGCAACATATTAAAGAATGTGTCAAGCAACGGATTAAAGCAAGTGGCAATGTTGTATGCAATAGCGTTAAAATGCTAGAAGAATTTGTATTTCCAAAGCATGCAACAAAAAGTCTTGTGCGTAGCTTGAATCAATCCTTTCCTTTATCAAATGAGATGGTATATATAATAATATCAGGTCGCTCAAAGATTATTGAGTTTATTAAACTCGGCTGGTCTTATAATGCAGGAAAGGTGATCTCTTTATACCGAGAATCCTGATACTACAGGTCCGGTACAGGACTCCACCTGCAAAGCAGACAACTACAAAGTGCCTTCACTGCCCTCACATCCTCACTGCTTGCAGAGACTTCCACCAAGCCTCTGCAGCAACAGCGTGGAGACAGCTGGACTGAGCGCAGTCTGAGCTACACCAAGCCGCACAAGCCACACTGAGCACAAAGCACGGAGCAAGGCAGCTCTCTGCAGCTCTCCTCGTTTATACAGGTTCCTGTGTACCAAGCAACTAGGGCTTCTATTGGGCTACAGGCAAACTCCAATCTCTTACTTAGGCAACTGAGATCGATATTTGGCAATGGTCATTCCGATTTAGTAGCTTACTGCTGTTCCACCAAGCAGGGGGATTTTGTCCCAACTTCCAGCTCCCAGATCTAGTATGGGAGGCCAGCTGGAAAAAGCTCGGAAATCCCAGTGGAGCAAAGACAGAGAAGGACAGAAGCCTTAAGCTTCCAGAGCACAGCTCGTCTCGTCTCCCCTCTATGGTACCTCCTTTGAAAAAGCTAGAGGAAAGCACCAATGGGAGGAAACACATCCATCACGTCAAGCCGCACTGTACCCTGTACGAGCCTCACACAGCATCACACAGCCGCTTCCGACGTGAATCCGATCTTCATTGGTTCTCTTCATTCCAAATTACTTATAAGGGGTTCACCTCCCAGTGTCAATCAATTTCTTATGGTGTTGCCCATGGTTCGGTCTTTATTATTATTTTCTAGCTCTAAACTTCCCCCCTGACATACTCACAAAGCTTGTGCATAAATCATGAAAACATATGGACAAACAGATGTGGGATGTATCCCCTTGATGGGCGGTCAAACTTAAGTAGGCAGGGGGGGCTCTGTGGGATTTATTGACCCACTTTTACTCTGCCATGCGGCATCCCTGTGTTCTAATGGTGCCAGAAATCCTAAAATGGCCGCAAAACCCTTGTGCGTGCCAAAACCACTGAAAACCACGCTCTGCAAAGCACAAAAAGATAGTGGCCCAATCTGCCATGCATGTTGTCAGTGGTGGAACAGAGATCTCACTCCTGAAACATGTCACTGGGCTTCCCAACAAGTACAAAGGGAGCACAGAGGGAAAAGCAGTGCTTTGGTGAGAGAAATCCAAAATCTTGCTTTAAAATCTTTTTTCTTGGTTGCTGAAACTGCAGAATGCCGGTACAAGACATCCTCAAACATCCAAGATTCTTGCTGGGTGCTACAATTCATTTAGTTCAAGAAATCATGGCGATTTGTGTCCTGCAAAGCTGAATTTGTCATAAAAACATCCACAGCAAAAGTTGCCTACCTGTGGAATCTGTCAAAATCTGGGCGCAGTACCCTCGGCCGCCTGTATGACAGGTGTCAGAAGCATGCCTGATTAACTTTAAAAATGTATAAGCTGAAAGCAAATGTTTGCAATGCAAATGGCATGTTACTGAGAGTAACCTATGTTGTCATTGTTAATCCCATGGTTTAGAATCTGAAATAAGTGTTCTAGCTGCCTGTTTTGAAATTACAAGTTGGTTTTAAGCAAATGAAAAATGCAACAGAAATAACATTTAAATTAAGCCTGGCTGAGCTGCAAGAACTTGAAAGGCAGGTTTCTTCCCAGAAGGAGGACACTTCCCCCCAGCTGAAACTCACGGGGAGGTGCCAATTGCTGGGGAGCCAGAAGGAGAAAATGGACTTCCTCCAGCTCAAAGGAGTGCCAAGTGTGAAGGGTCGTAAATGGCCTGGGCCCAGGAGGAAATGGGAGGAGACTGCAGGAGAGGCAGAAGGAGGCGGAGACAAACCACCATTTGTGGCTGGCCATTCACAGAGACCATTTTGTTTAAAAACATATAACTTACCACTTAAAATTGTTTAAAATACAAAAATCACATATTTGTGAATCTAAATTCTGGCTGCACATTTTAAAAGGCGTCAGAACTCTGTGACATGTTCTAGGAAGAAACAGCAGAAAATATGATATTACACAAAATGTATTTTTGATAGAACCATGAAACTTCATAGATTTATGCCTATGTTCAATGCGCAGATTTGTACACATTTTTTGATAAACTGGACATTGTGTTCCTGATAAAAAGGGTGGAATTCGGTGGAAAGCAGACACAAAATCCTACAGCGACAGGTTTTTGTGGAGTAGCTGCTACTCAAAATATGTGATCTATATAGGTGATTGGAATAGAGGCTGCATATGTGTAAATATGTATTGTGTCAAAAAAAATAAACTCACACCATTAAGGTGACACCCTGTGTCTCTCCTATCAAGGTAGAGAGGAGACTCTGGCCAATCGCCTGCCCAAGGGCCGATCTTAGGCTGAACTAGCAGCCACAACCTTTATCATAAGCATACATAGAGACAGCTCAGGACTGGAAAAGGACACACAGATTCACTCACAATCCAGTCCTGTGCCGAGCTGTGACCTGAGCCATTGCAGACCTGATCCAGTCCTGTGTCGTGCTGTGACCTGAGCCATTGCAGACCTGATCCAGTCCTGTGCCGTGCTGTGAACAGACCCAGTCCAGTCCGGTGTGCCCAGCTGTCTATTCCCGAACCAGGTTCCCTTCCCTGACCAGAAATCTTGATGGACCAGAATCCTGACTGTTCTGTGTAAAAACATATCTAGTGAGTATATATAGATAGGACTGTGTCACTAGCATATGTACTGTCCATAGTTAATCCATATCTTAACCCATCCTATCTTGTCTTCAGAACCTGATTTTGTTAGGAGTATTTTGAATTGTCAGAACTTTTCTTGTGCTAAGTTTCTCTCATTTGTTTTCTAAAATCATAATCATTAGTGTTGTGAACAAATACATTGAATCTCAGAAAGAAAGTGAGTATCCACCACGTGAAGGGTCCCAGGCCAGGACTGTGGAGATTCATGTGTGGCATTCTCTTTTTCTATAGTCCTAATCTAGTATAAGAAATCCTTTTTGTCTTTTAAAAGTGCATTCCTGTTTTCCCATTCTTGCGCCTATCTGAAAAAAATGACCTCCACTAAAACGCCCATAACTTCCGCAAGTTTGGTGCTAGAAACTGCATCCCAAATACACACGGTTCTCCCGTAATCGTGATTACCGCGCACGGAAAAGTTTGCCGCAAATTTTTGTTTTAGGGAAATTCTGACATGTGTAAAACAGCTTTTGTTTGCTTCTGACCTTAATTTTAAGATTTCACATTGTTATTGTTTCTTAGTATTAAATCATTGCTAGTGTTTGTCTGTAACTATCTAAAGCAGCTCCCACAAGAATTCATAACACCAGTGCATGGGAAGGCACGGGTCAATGAAAAGAAAACCGTGCAGCCGACCCTAAGTCAGCCGGCAGAGACGCAGGTGCCGAAACGTCCCCGCGAGGACGAAATCCCTGAGTGCTTGGACGGAGAGGCAGAGGGCCGTGTCCAAACGGGGAAGACCCGCCTTGCCAGAGCAGCGCTGACGGCAGGGTGGAGAGGGAAGTGTAGCCGTCCCCGCCAGGACAAAATCCCCGAGTGCAGGAACGGAGAGGCAGAGCGCCAAGTCCAACCGGGAGAGACCCGCCTCACCAGAGCGGCGCTGACGGCGAGTGGGAGAGAGGAGGAAAACTGGGGCTGCAGAGAGGGCTCGACCACACACTGCCGTGGACGGAAGAAGCCCAGTCACCGCGCAGAGATGCAGCATGTGTTACAATCACGAGCAGGACGCCAACCGCGTGTCACGCGGAAACAGCGAACAGGAGAAAGGTGACCCGCTGACACATAGTCACGGGCACGCAGGGAGAGTTCTCTGGCAGGGAATACACAACACTACCAGTGTTACAAACAAAACAGCAGTCACTTACCTGGGCTACAATAAGACATCCCGAGGAACAGGTGCAGGAAAGAACATGGCGAGAGGCTTACAAGGAAAAGGGGGCGGGGCCTATATGGGTTCTTATGCTCTACAACAGGAAGTAGAACCTGATTGGCCCATTCTTACCTGCCTATATAAAGAGCCAGCTAGTTTGAAGGTGTGTGCTCATTGTTGTTCTCCTTGCAGAGCCGATCAGACCTGGATTATGGAACTACAGGAAGCACCTGGGCGTATGATGACTAAGAGAAAGAAGACTGCCAGAAGTCCTTACAGTGTACCCTACAAGAAAACACAGGAAAACCATTGCTCCACAAAAAGAACACCCAGAAGGATGCTGGAAAAAGAACTTTGAATTTTGCCAATCAATTTGTTAAGTCTGAATAAAGACCAGCATTTTAGTTCCTTCAACCCACCTGTTTTGTCTCATTGTCACAAGCCCATATTTAGTGTTTTACCCAATCCATTTTCAGATAACTTTAAAAAACCATTTTCACTGCTTGCCAATCAATCCTGTTTTTCTCTTGTGTTGCTGGGGGGGAAATTGGGATTGATATTCTGTTTGAATTCTGCCATTCCTGAATACCTGCTCTCTCCTCCTATCTCTTACATTGTCTATTGGGCGTTGAGGGGTGTGCAGGGGGAAATTTGAACCGCACTGCTATCTGTTCTGAACACACACACAAAAGTATTATTTCTGTGCTGAATTGTTTTGCTCACTATTGCTCCATGTGCATTTAAGAGATTGCTTAGTGTTACATCACCCCATTGGTGATCATTGTGTAACCATTAAAGATAGGGTGATTGAATTGAGAATACATAAATACATATTTTAACTTTGCAAACCAGCCTGATTCCTAGTTCATTGTGACTGGGGGTTGAGGGGGGACAGGGGGTTCCAGGTGAGGTGAGTGATATGAGTGGTACATCGTTCAGAATAAAAAAACTTTTAGACATAAATAAATAAGGATTTCAGTTGTGCATAACACGCTAGGCGGTGACTTAGGTGAAATGCCAGATTGAAATCACTTACACAGAGCTCTGTTTGATCATATGTTCTCATGATTTATAATCACCAATATAATTTTGGTTTTTAAGCATATGTCTCATGCATCTCAATTTTTGTAACCATGTGAATTACTGTGTTTCATGGTGCACATGTGCACACACTTTGTGAGTGTGTGACATTAAGGCTAGCCAGCCTTATTCTATTGTGTTGTTCTTTGTTTCTGCCCGTTGGGTATCCATAGTACTCCTTCTGACGTTAACGTACAGTCTATCTATTGAATTCATTGTGATTGCACACTTTCACCTATGCCCAGTCGCCTCATTCTTTTTCTCAGCCATTGGCCTGCAATGCATATTTGAGAACGAGAAGAACTAATCGAGATGCATACATTTCTGCTTTTTTCCATGCTTTCCAAATAAATACTGAAAGGATACAGAGTGCTTTAAGGTTGTATTATGTGTAAAGATCAGTAACAATGGGAAACTAGGAGCCCTACTTATAATCCTTACCCATAGATGCAGGTAAGTTCAGCCAGAGCTGGTACCTCTCCTGGGACAGAGACCATACAGAATACAATGCACAAGTGGCATAAATGGTCCGTATACACTACATCAAAGGGGAGAGTGCAATGGAGAACCAGTTATGACTAATAGCAAATTAGATAAAAGGTGCCTTTCTTGATGGACATGCCCCTCTCATGGTAAGTACTAATGGAAGAAGGGATAACAGTGGACGAGAGAGAAGCTAATGGTGCGAAAAGAGAGACTGCAGGAGCAAAAGGAGGGCAGGGACGATATCACTGTCAGAATACTGCAGAGAGAAAGGCACTGTAGAGGCCTAGAGACACTGCACATAACACCGTGAGACTTAAGGAGTGAAGAGAGGCTCAAGAGTGTACTAAAATATCAAATACACACAGACCAGTTTCATCATGGGAGATTGCTGGGGAACACCAGGGAGTATAGTTGCAGTGGTTGACCGTGAGCTGTTTTTTAAAGGTGTTTGGCACAATTTATGGAATAATCTGTATGGAAAATCAGGACAATCCCTGTTCATCAATTCATGGAACCGAATGCGCAGGACCTTTCCAGGACTTGCGTGGAGTTTGCTCAGGCCTGACACAACTCTGCGAGTGGATGAGTGCCATGCGCAAGAGTTCAAGCAGAGTGTGGACCGGGCCTAAACAGCGACCCAAATTGGGGGGCAGAACACGCAGAATGAGGAAGAACACGTGAAAATATGGGCATGTTGAGGGACCAAGCAATCACACGCCCATTCCAATGCAAATCCAACTGTATTCATGGATTTCAACGCGAAACATCGAGTTGCAAAAAAAAAACACACAAACCCTGTGATCCATCCGCCACATGATAGCTGATGTAAATTACAACGCACATTGGAACCAATGTGTATAAAGCACTCAGCTCACATCAAAGAAACATCTACAGCCACAATGAACCCAGCAATAGTAGGAGCTATCATGTATGGACACCTCAGGAGGAGGAGGATGCCTGTGGCCCAGATCTTGACAACACAAACCACGTTATTTGGGATGCCGGATGACCAGGTATATGCCAGGTACAGGACCCCCCCATATAATTCTAGACCTAGTTAGGGAGTGGGAAGATTGCTTAGCATCACCCACCATCTGCTTCCAGGCACTTAACCCCCTAGAAAAAGTGTTGACTGCACTTCATTTAATTGTGACTTGGTCCTTCCACTGAACCACTGCAATAGTTGTTGGGATATTGCAGGCCATCCAATACCGCTGGCTACACCAGGTGTTGGCATGCATAATATGCCCCGAACACTGGCGGAAAGCAAACAGTCAGTTGCAATTGACTGCGCACATGTTGCACTACGGCCACCCTGAATGACGGAGCACGTATACCGCAATAGTAAGCACTGTCACTCAATTAATGTGCAGGTAGTGTGGGATGCCAATGCAATCATCATGGAAGTGTATGCCAATTTCCCGGTCAGCACCCGTGATAGCTACATCTTTCTGCCAGTCATCACTGAACCGGGCCCTGGCATCTGGAAAACATTGCAATACATGGCTCATCTGTGCGTAGGAACGGTCACGCACATGCATGCAACACACCAAATAATAGACTCTGACAATAAATGACAATGACAACCATGTACACATTTACAGGGGACAGTGCCTACCCACTGTCAACATTCATAATGACAACAATCCGTAATCCCACAACACCAGCTATGGTGAAATATACTGCAGCACATGTAGCTACTTGTCCCATGGTGGAGCACACATTCAAAGTGCTGAAGTCACGGTTCTGCTCCCTTGACCACTCTGGTGGGGTGTTGCTATATGAACCTATGCCAGTATGTTGAATCATAGTGGCTGAATGTGTAATGCACAGTGTCGCCACACAGCGTGGTGTACCAGTAGAAATGCAGGTGCAACATCGTTCCCGCCCACAGGCACCGCCCTTACTAATGGTTGACCAAAGGGCACATGGAGAGGCTGCATGCACCCAACTGGTGCAATCATACTTCATTTAAAACCAGCCCCTGTGGAGCAAACACACTGAAGCCACATCCCAGGTGCCAATCGATGATGAATTAGGTCCTATCCTTCGTGCCCACAACAACACTCTGAGAATGTGCACTAGACATAAAAAACCAGCACAAACTGAGCCCCAGATAAGAATTGTATGTGGGAGTATACCACTCGCACTTTACAAAGTAGGGAGTAAAATGATACTGGAGGAAGAACAAATGTACACATCTAAAAAAAAAACATAAAGAAGTAAAAACATGTTGGAACTGAAAAATGCATCAACTTGGCAACATTGAATTCTCAACACCTAGTCATTAATGGACATCAAAAGCAACATGTTCACTAATTCCAATCAGACACTCTAAATAACATTGTACACCTGTGGGACTATGTGCAGTACAGGCTCAAACCTATCCATGTTGGTGTGAGCATGAAAGCAGAGGCGCAAGATTCCACATTTTACATACATAATATGAATAGGGAGACTATGTACCCCTTATCAAAATTACCACTGAGTCTGGTCCAGTTTGTAAGTGACAAAAAGTGGTTGATGCACCCGAAGGACCTGATTCACAGAAGTACCAAATAATGGTGCAATCTCATAGTGAAATGCTCTGAGAATCATGCCCCTAATCTGTATGGCGGTGCAAAAATCATGAACACAGTCATAGCAACGTGAAACAACAGTGTCCATGTAGTACACCCAAAAGCGCACAGCATACGCAACAAAGTCCCTGACCACTTTCACATGGACAACAACTACTGTGCATGTAGACACCAAAACACACAAATGAGACCAGATGTAGGAAGGCATTGTACCAAATGGATACAGAAAACAAAGATACAAGAGGACAGAACTGGATCCGCAATGCGTGTCCCACAACAACAAACACGTTCAGTGGCCAACCCATTCCCTGACCAAAACTATGCACACAAATTACAGTCACAACAAAGCTGTCATGGTGATCCTGAAAAATGCAAGTGCACTTCAATAAATATGCACATCTCACCATATTTCTTGTGTGCCTGCACCACCTGCACTGTGCAATCAATTCATGACCCCCTCTGTCGGCTAGGAAACCACCATGCCATGATGCTGTGTCCTATACGTGCACACAGTAGCAACTTCATCCTTGCACCCAAACATACAGCAACATATGTCCCCCTGAGTGACATGCAACAAATGCAAAAAGAATCTCACCAGTCACCCAACACTATGTGTCCTGGCACCCATGCAGCCAGATCTACCCACATTCCGCCAATGTAACATGAACAACCACACAGTGATACCTTACACACCCGCAACACCTACACTGCAATACCCTCCAAGTGCCATGCAGTGAAGGACCCTGTAACACTTACCCATTGTCATGCTGATGGGACATTCTGACCACTCACATCTGGCCACAGTCAGTATGACACTAAGAGTACCACCAAAAAGAGACCACTGAGGTGATGGAAACCCAGGATCACCCTGGAAGTACTCCCAATTCCACAACATGGCATCCCCTCATTAGCGTGGCACATGAACAGTGCAGTAAACACTGGCAGGGGAGCCAATGATTTCAAGTCCATGGATGTGATTCCGAAATATCACTAATTTCACATAAAACAGGATCATGCAGAAGGCAGCACTTCACAGAGGCAGCTGTCATACTGGAAGGCAGGGCACTGAGGCAACTGGCATGAAACACATAGGCAGACATGAGAAAGCAATGAGAAACAAAGGTCAAGGACAAATACACACCAAAGGGAGCAGGCAACACAGAAGTGCAAGGGAAGGCAGACTCCACCGGGATGGGATTGCATTGGGGAAAATATGCATTGAACTGAAGGGAGCAATTAGATGCACTCAGCAGCTCTCAACAGTCATCTGGAAATGTGATTGTGTACCATGAACGGTACATGTTCACCATGGCAAACAACAACCCACTGGACAATGGTGTGTGCCTGGTGTCTGCGGTGAACATGTCATTCCACAAATGACTAGCAATGCTGTCATGTGTGTGGACTTGTCGTGGGACAGCACCCGCAGAAGAGGAAGAAGGACTAAGATTGGACTGCCTGTGTGGGTGGACATGACTATTCAAAAATCATTAAATGGGATACCATATGGCAGGCAGCACACGTGTGAAAAATGCAAGGAAACACTACAACCACATACCCATAGCCTACAACAACCAACATTCACCCCTGCTGGACACCACTTCAAATGTACTTCAGGACAACATGCAGCTGTTCACTCACCCCCCAACAGACCACACACCCAGAATGAGACTGTCCAGTAAGTGTGCATGGATCCCAGGGTGCACTCTCAACTCACAAGGGGAGAACAGATGAAGAAAGGCTGTGGGGAGTGGGCAATGCTACACATGTATGGGCATATAGAGCATAAGAGTAAACTGGTTACTCTTCCCTTAAGTCCACACTATTGGTATGGGCCAACGTCTTCATACTGTGTGTTACTTTTAACATGCAACTTTTTCATCCAAAATATTTTATTAAATTCTTAGTTAAAACATAAAACAATTAGTTCAAAATATGATGTAAACACAACTCCTGTTCATATCTGAATTATAAATAGGCATCAGAGAGTACTATAGTGGGTTTAGTACGACAGGTGACTATGGTTCTTGTTCAACATATACAGTGTTCTTTGATTGATCGAAAGAAAAAGAAAGCGACCAATGCCTAGTTTTTTTAGCTACTCCTCACTGATGAGCCCCAACCAGGGCAAAACATGTTTGGGGATGCGTGTGGTCTCGTGCAGAAGGAATGTGACCTAGCAGTTCGGGCTGGACTGCCCCTTTTAGGGTGGGGCCAAGCCTGATTTGCATATGGTCTTTCTCCTTCTGTAATGGCTTGGCAGGCGAAGAACGGTGGTCTGGAGGGTTGCCCAGAGCAATGCCAGTGGTTAAGATTCATTCTAAACCTTCCAGCCATCACCTCTTTGTTTTTGCTTTGTCACCCCGAGTGGGACGGGTATGCCCAGACGTGGGTCCCGTGCCTGCTGGGCCTAGAGACCCAAGCTACTCCTCACTGATGAGCCCCAACAAGGGCGAAACATGTTTGGGGATACGTGTGGTCTCGTGCAGAAGGAATGTGACCTAGCAGTTCGGGCTGGACTGCCCCTTTTAGGGTGGGGCCAAGCCTGATTTGCATATGGTCGTTGTCCTTCTGTAATGGCTTGGCAGGCGAAGAACGGTGGTCTGGAGGGTTGCCCAGAGCAATGCCAGTGGTTAATATTCATTCTAAACCTTCCAGCCATCACCTCTTTGTTTTTGTTTTAGTTTTTTTCTAAAACACTTCTTATTAACAAATAGTGACACAAGAAAACATAATCATGTGAAAGTCAATGCACAAGGTGTGTCAAAGGCCCTTAGGTGTGGCCTCAGAGGTAATTGAGGCTCTTAAATTTAGCCTCAAGGATGGTCGACATATGTTTCAGCTCCTGTGTCTTTTCAACGTTATCCCTTATGTTTACTGGCTGCTATTGTCATGCCTTCTTCAGGATGGTTTATTTCTTCGCAAAACGGCTCAGTCTCAACACCCCATAGTGGTTCTCTGTATCTTGACACTACAATACAAACAAATACACAATATTGTATTGAAAACATAAAAAGAATTGACTTGAGCTAGGTTGCAGGATAGTTATCCTGACATGTTGATCACAAACCTGAATTTTCGTGCACGCGGACTTGGGCTATGACATCAGAGCTAATTGCTTATATCTGGAATGGGCAGAAATTTTCTTCAATATTCTCTGCTAAATAAGAGGTGTTGCTTATTATAACCACATGTATCCGGAGGTAAGGTCTGTTTCTCATTTCTTCAACCTCTCAAACATCTTGTATTTTACAATTTGGGCTGTGTACTAACCTTATCTTGATTATTCTTTTCTAAGCAACAACAGAGCGATTTTTGATAAATACTCGTCATGCAATGAAGTGTTGCAAAAGATTGAGCGGTTTTTAGCAGTGTTTCCGTATTGGTATACCGTTTTCATGACCATTTCTTTTGTGAGGTCTCTGATTTGGACCACAGTGAGTGTTGATAACATTTCTCAACTCAATATTCCTTTTTTTAATATAAAAATTATATCTGTTTAGCCTTTTTGGCAAGCGGTTTTGTTGTTAGGGTTATTGTGTTTTAAGCTACCCAATTTTTCTAACTTGATGCCCCTGCTAGCGTTACACTTACATAGTTATACAGATGGAACTTTAACTTCATTGTATAGGTCTAGTCGACATTCTGCCATACGCGTGGAGATTGTATTCTGCATTTTAGGCGCTGACTTGCAAAAACACTGGGCTGTCTAAAGCCCTAGTGTCCCTGCAGTTACATTACTACAGAATCTCGTCTTACCTTCTTATGAAATTTGCTCGTGTGCTGGAAGAAATGGAGTTCTTTTATCTTGTTTGTGTTTACTTTTTTACTCACATGATTTTTTCGAACGCCAGCCCTATAACAGCCTGTTAATCGGCATCTATCATGAGGTGGACCACTCGTTTTTTTGATGGTGCGCATTCTTGTGTATTATTAGTCGCCATCTTGTGTCTGGTGCTTATGTGACTTCATAATGTTGCTGATGCGAGAAATCTGCTCTGGGCCTATTTTTTCCTTTTCTTCTTTTTATTATTTGGATAAATTCTGTCAACTGGCCTAAACGCAGCATACTTATGATGATACAGTGGGTGCCTATTAATTTGGGGACCCATTATTTTGTTTATTTTAAACAAATGTTTTTTCAATGTCAAATATTTTTCTGGTCTGAACCACCAGCATTTTCTCTGGATGGTGTCTATTTTACGGTTGTGTCTTTTATCATAGTACAGTGTTAATCACTTGGTTACTGTATATTCTTGTAGCGGCTCAGTATGATCTTAATGCAGTATTGGCTAGGTATAGGCAAGTGACGTCATGTGACTGCCGGAGCATGGTTAGGAACAACAAAGGGTATCCTGATTGAGAACGGATAAGATAGGAACTGGCTTGTATTTCCTCGAGGGGCAGAAGGTGTGTGGAGATGTTTTACATAAACAGACCCCATTCTACACAGGAATTCAGACTATTTTGAACTGTTTCCAGATTATAAATCCATTGCTGCTCTGCTTTTCTTAGTGCTTAATCACGGCCACCAGTTCTGATTGGAGCTGCAATTACCTGTATAATAAACCAGAAGATGTCTGATGGTTTATGATGGTGCTGTGTGAAGTGCGCTACCAGGGGTTTGTTATCTACCTTGTCTTTAACACACGATCCGCGTCTCTTTTTTTTACCAATATAAATGAGATTGCAGGGGCATTTTATTCCATACATTGCCCATTGTGTTACACAATTTGTGTAGGTATTTAAAACCCAATCTTAACCCTTCAATTCTATGGATTGTATATCCTTAGTGAGGGCACACAATGTGCACTCACTGACAATGCTGGATGAGATGAACAATTAATGCAAATCAAGAAACATGCAAAACACCCCGGAGTAGATAACCAACAGAAAGAAACACTGTACACAAAGTGAGCTCATTGGGTAACAGTCTGTCAGGGGTACACATGCGCCTATCTGTCCAACCCTACATGCAGCAAGTCTGATGGCTAGAATTGTGTCACTAGAGACTACGTCATGAAGCAGTGCTGCAGAGGATGCGCATACCTGACACTCAATGTGTGTCGTCCATGTGGAACAGTGGCAGGGCAGTGCAGGTCATGTAAGTTGACAAGGGAGTGGATGGTGAAGTGGCACAGGTCAAAGGGTAGTGTGCACAAGGTGTCCGGTAAGATATACGGTGCCAAGGGGAGTATAAGGGTGTCAGTAAGAAGACATCATCACGGTCAGTGAGGCAAGTGTTGGAGAACCAAAATACCCAGAGTGCATATGTCCGGAGAATGCATGCCCTAAATTAGGAGAGACATCCAGAATTAATACAATCTTGCCAATGGTTAAAGTGTGACAAGTGCTGCCCAATCGCTTCCATGAATTGTGTCAATTGTGTAAGTGCATCCACCAAAACAATGCACCTGCATCGAAGTGTAATTGCACATACACACACAGGAATGGGAACAGACACACATCTGGACAGATATTCACCATGACTCAAGGATTCCCCCCAACCAGTAAAAATGTTTCATGTATGCAAAGACCATGGGAACCAATAATACAGACACAACACGAAAAAAAGTGCACATGCTCACCTGCAGACAGAGCTGGCATGATGTGATTCCCTCTTCATCTCCACTGGGAACTGAACCTCTAAATATGCAAAAGGAGGGCCAGGGCAGGTGCCTAGCAGAGGCCATGGGGACTAGGGCTGTTAAAGGGTGCAGGGTGAACCTCCCATGGAGTGCTGTCACCGGATGAATCAGGATCACTGCAATAACATGAGACATTGCATTTCAAAAGCCATAGTTCTCAATCATACACCACACATGTGTCAAAATTACATATACCCATTGTTACCTGCACATTCCATCCTCTTGACCTCAAGGAAGCCATGCCAGTTGACACCACTGTGCATGGCTGCATGTCAACAACTGCTTTCATCATGCCATTGAGAGGCACGTCTCAATGAAAACAAAAAAATAATTAAAAAATAATTCCTCCTTGGAAAGGGCAAAACAAAAACACATGCCACCATCCGGCACAGGGTGATTGAAAACCAACCCAAAAAGGTCCATGCCAAATCAAGGGGCCAAACAAACCATAAAATAGACCACACTGGTCATGTACAAAAGAAAAGAAGAAGGTCCATCCTGGACTGGGGAGTGAGGGAGTCCAGCCTGGAGGGGGGGGGGTTTGCATGTCAATATCCACATGAGTGTAAACCCTCCCAAAAAATAATAAATGGGCTCATGGACCTCACGGCGATGGACCAGGAGGCTGGTGTGTGCTGGCACCCCCATCCTGCGGTTGATCAGCAGGTGGCTGTGGTGTTGGAGCCCTGCCACACAGTGTCGAAGCCTGGTCTTCACTGACCACGGCCAGCCATAACACGGTTAAATGCACCAGCACAGTTAGGGCAGTGAGGTCTCCATGCATGCCCTCACGGATGGCTGAAGAGTCTGAATGCACGCTCAATCGTGATGTATTGAGTTGCTCTTAAATTGTGTGTCTGAGGGCATCCACCTCCCCGTGGATCAGTATCCTTGTGGCTGCAAGTTTGTCATGGATTGCAGTCCTAATGGCCTGCATCTCAAGCCTCAGGTCCTCTCTGTGTGCCTGAGCATCATCAGGCAGGGACCCCTGCAGGCCTTGATGTTGGCCTCCATGCACAGTCTGTGGGAGCGGCATGAGGACTGTATGACCTGCAGCTGTAAATTTACCCGGGTCACCGGTGGGGTCATGGTCTTGGCCATCTTATTCATGTCCTCTGAAATGTTGACCAATATGTTGCTGTGTCTCCCCAGCCTGTATACGTCCACCACATGTGCGGTGCCCACAGCGGCCTGATGCAAGGGACCATGCCCATTGCTGTAGTCCCGTGTCATTGGCTGCAGGTCTGCAACCCTCCCTTCGACATCAGCCCCAGGACCTGATGCCAATTCATGGGAGGGTGTCCTTGCAGCCGTAACCACCATAGATGGGTGGCCCACCACAGACTGGCCTTGTGAAGCCAGCCTCAGGATAAGAAACTTCTCAGGATCGGAACCTTCATGCGCACAACTAGTGATGCGCGTTGCGTGCCTTATATCACCCTGGCATTGCCATGAGCCACATAGGTGTGCCGCATAGGTGTGCAGTGTCACCACACTCAGGACGTAACTTATGCATTAAGGACCTTTACTCTGCTGTCGACTGCTGCAGATGCAAGATGCACACCACTGTTCCTCCTGTTTCGCTACTGCTGGATTTGCCTCCTCTGGTCCTGCTATGCCTCCCTCACTCTTATACTGCGTCTGCCTGCTCAAGAGTGAGTGCCTGTTAGGGAGAATTCTCCAGAATGGGTAATTTCCCTTATGTACTGAGTCCCTCAGCAGCTTTGCTGGATTTCTAGGATTTATTTTGTTCACCTGGTAAGAGTGTGAGCCTTTTTTCCCACTCTTACATGTGTTTTGATGTATGTGTTTAACATTTTTGTGTTCATAGACTGTGGAGCCTCACCTACTCCATAGGCATCATCTTTTTACTATGTGTTACACAGCATCTTTAGTGCAGTGACACAGGGTTGTCTTTTTCAGAATTCCCAACTCTGACTCCATTTTCTGGGACTGACTACTGTCTCCCAGAACCTGTAAAGTTGCCATTGACTTTATAAGTCTTTTCAAATCCACAGACCCAGTACGAACTATCTTACATAGAGTTCTGGAAAGGGTTAATAGTTATCCATTTTTGTCTGTTGCTCATGGAACATTGTTTCATTCATATTTGGCTGGTGGCAGTGGTAACTACCCTATTTTTTCTACCGCGGTTATTTTAAATAGCCTTGGTATTGTTTTAGGCTATTTAGTAGCCTCAAACTTAAACCCGCTGGACCATATTTACTTTTATACGATTCCAGCTGGGTTTATTTGCCATTTCTTTTTGTGAAAGTATTTTTCCTGTTTTACTCTGCGTGCCAAACCAGGTTTGGTTCCTTTGGACGCCGTCCTTTGGCGGGATTCTGCACAGAAGCCCTCCTTAGTCACCTGAATGTCTGAGGGGGGCAGGATGTGAGGGAGGGGTTTGAGACTCCCTGCACAGGGTCTCTTTGGAGACCCATGTCACACTCTAATATGATTGGCTGTGGTGACTGTCCCGGCGGGACAGCTACCCTGCTGTGTGATTGACAGCCAGGCTTTGTGAATGGGGGAATTCTGCATAAAAAGCAGGCCTCTGGGACTGAGAAGGCAGAGTTGCCTCTGAATCGAGAAAACCGAAGAGAATCTGACAGAAGAGGTAGAGAAGCTGACAGAAGAGGACCTCTACCACGACTGAACCTCCCGGTGAAGCCCTGCTGCGGGTCTGAATCTTCAAACTTCGAGGACAGGTAAGATCTGCAAGGAATCTTCTTCCCTTGAGCTGGTGGGAACAACCAGTTCACCAAACTGCAAGCCAGACCTCCCTCCTGTGGTCGAATTTGCTGTGCACAGCTACAGTGAACCCGATAGCCAGGAGGATCGGACCCAGCTTGGGTTTTAAGGAGCACACCTTTTATTCGTTGCTTTGCTCTGCTGCTGGTTTTTTCCCTGGGCAGTGCAGGACCCTTCAGTCTTCCTACTTTGTGTCAGTCCGACAATCGCTTCAGGAACTGTGAGCCTGCAAGACCTGCCAGGAACGTCCGCCTCAGCTACAGCCTTTTTCTCCATTTAAGGTACTGTTCAAATCCGGTCGTTCGTTCCATCCAACCGCGGTAAAAGTGCTTGAAAGCTTTTGCCAATCCAAGGACTTAAAGGCAAACTACTCTGAACTGTGTGATCCTCTGCATAGACTCTGGTCCAATGACTTTGGCCCAGGCCGCCTGATTTGATTTCCTCACTGTAGTTACTTTTTCTAGATTGCCCTGCTGACTTACTTGTTGGTGCTGCTCAACTTTTGTCTAACTTTGTCTTTCCCTCCCTTTTAAATTACTGGAGTGCCATTTTACTCACACTTCATTTTGAGCTTAACTTGTCCAGAATCTATTGGATGTGGTATAGAGTATTAAGATTGTTATTTGTCAACTGCTTGATAATAGTGAAATGTTTTATAACTGATGTGTAAATAAATGTATATTCTTTTACTCAGAAACCGAGAGTCAGTCTTTGTTTGAACCATAGTAATTGCTGTCCTTTGTGTAACCATTGCTACTGCTCACTTTACTCTTGAGATAAGTCTGGCTGCTCAGCCATCCCTACCACTTTACAGTGTAATACAGGCTTGTACCAAAGGTGAATTTGTACTGTCACGTGTAGTCTTAATTCCCAAAGGGTACTGCATATGATTCTGCCTAACAGTGCCTGCCTGCAACCAAAACTTTCTTGCTGTGCCAACAGCCCCGCTTTTGTCTGGACTACGGTGTTGGGCCTGCAACCATCTCTTCTGTACTTGCTGGGACTTCCGCCTCTGCCATCACCACCAAAGCTCCACAGCACCTACCCAGGACCTAGGAAGCCCATACCTGCCTCAGGGGTGCCATGTCTGCCCCATCCATGTCATCGGAGAGAGTGCAGAACCCCTAAATTGAGGCAGAGGGCTGCCAATTTCACCAACTCCGAAGTTGGCATCCTGTGGATCGGGTCCTGGGCATCTATGATGTCCTCTTCAACCCAGCTACACAGCTGACCACCGACACAAAACTGAGGATCTAGGACGAGATCACAGCTGCCATCAACACAGAGGGGCTGGCAGTCCGCCCCAGGAACACGGTCCAGAAACATTGGGATGACCTCAAGACCCATAGCCATACCAAGGTGGTGGCAGCCCTCGACATGAAAAATGGAGTTTACCATGCTGGTTGCCACCGGTTCACTCAGATACAGCTGTGGGTACTTGAGAGGTTCTATCCAGACCTCCACTCCCAGTACTTGGCCTGGAGAAGTCATCTGGATGCTGCTGGTGAGTATCCATGAGGAACAATGCTCTACAGCGTATGTGTGGCATGCATGTTTGCAGAGGTCACACCCTGTTTGTGCCTTGTGTGTGGTGAGATGCAGCTGATTGCTGCCTCATGCCAATGCAAGCTATTTTTGGCATCAGACATTGTATACTGGCATTTGCATGAGTATTGGCGGATTGCGTATTCATGGCTTGTTGTACTTGGGCTCGTGCAGTGTGTGAGCATGGTGCAAGTGCTTGGACATGACAGATGTGGACATGTTATGTTGTGGGCATGTGAATGAAGTGCATGACATCTGAGCCCATGCAGGCACATCTGCTGCTAGTGACACATGTGCATTAATGCCTGCGTATGTGGAGTTCATACATTGATACCTGCGGGACTGGGATGTGACCTATCATCACACTGCATTTGTAGCACAAGTGTATGTTTGTACATACAATATTTATATGCTTGGCCAGCTGACATGTGCAATTTGTTCCCAGATATGTGTGGCTGTACTTGTTGCTTGCTTGCAGGTCATACTGTTGCATGTGGACATTGGTGACTGTGTTTGTGTGGTCAGGTGCCCTGGTGCTGTCCCCATGACCATGGATGCATATTATTCTTGTGTTGGTTGGTCATTGGTATGGTTGCATCGACTGTTTTAGGTGATGCATTGTTGGGCACTGTACGATGTGCTTTGTTCACATGTGCATGGGCCATGACTGTGATTGAGCCTTCACACTGCACTCATGCAACATTTGCAATGCAGTTTGCCAGGCACATACATGTGTGTGTGCGTAGTGTGTGTGTGTCAGTTCATGACTGAAACATGATGCATGATTTGTCATGTTTATTTTGTGTATTTCACACATCCATCCACAGTTGCTGCAGCTTGTGAAAAGGTCAGAGGCATTGTTGTGGAGCAGAAGGGCAGGGGAAGATCCACCAGACAAAAACGCACACCCTGGCCAGCCAGACTTGAGTTCACATCATCTGCGGGTGAGTTGGCTGAGGGAGCACAAGTTCCATTGGGCGGAGCTGCTGGGGGTACATCCCAGGAGATTGTTGTGGTGGGGGATTCCCCAGTGGCTGTGGGCCAGGGTGCAGAGACAGAGGGACATCCAGAGAGGAAGGTTCTCTGGAGTCATCCAAGGAGATGGACTTGGAAGAAGCAGAGGCAGATTAAGGCCATCACACAGGGTGGGTGGGGGTATCCAGGAGGGTGTTCAGGCTGCACCCCTGGGCCAGGGACAGGAGGATGTGCAGTGCACTGTGGAGGGATCTGCCCAACCTATTGTCTCAACTCCACCTGAGGCAGCTGCGACCACTGTCATGGATGCCTCCATCCAATCTGAGTCCCAATGTCGGGCCACAGTGATCACCCCTGAGGTATCTGTTAGTGATTTCAATTCAGCACTCCAACTAAGTCAATGCCTAGTCTAGGATACCAAAGGGAAGCCCTTATTTATATATTTTTATGACAAGTTCATAAATCTGGATGATAAACCCTTATTAAACGCCCCTCTCTAGGTTTCAGTGGTTCTTTTTATGTCTTTTGAAAGTGGGTGGGAAGGCTAACTTTCTATGCCCAACCCTCTAAGGATCCTGATAGGTTAGGGGATGTTCTGTCCTTTAACTGGATAACTGAGTTGTGAGTCAGAGTGATGCTACCCTTTTACAATCTATTGAAGAAACGCCCCTTTGCTTTTACTTAGAAAATGAATTTTTCATAACAAACAGGTTTCCCAGATACACACGTGGCTCATAATACATATACACATCACAGATTAATTAAGACAGGTCTCTGTTTAAGCCCCATGTTCCTGTGAGATTGGGTTCAGAAACAACAAAATTTTGCGTTTTAGTGGGTTTTGCCCTGGTCGGTTCGGCATCAAATCTTCCCCGGAGGTACACCCCCTCTCTGGGCACATTACAATAAGTTTTCAATTTTCTGAGATAACCACAGTGTCTGTAATATTAATAACCGCAGGGTTCGGTCTCAGAACATCACACAGAGTTGAGCTTAGTCTCAAATTGTGGGTACATTTTTCATATTAAGAGTCTCCAAATCGTACATTTCTGTCAGCTTGATACAATATTTTAGTAACAATTTAATAAAACATACATTTGCCTTCCCTGCAGTACACCCATTTGTCCCCGCCCCCGGGAACTTGGTGAGTCAGAGAGATCAGATGTCTTCCTGCCAGAGCAACTGTTGACAATTACACCTCAAATCAGCATATCCTATTCAGTTGAAAGAAGCTATTGTCTCTTTCCTCCAGGCTGCAGGGAAATTCTCCTCCCCTCCTAATTTACATGTCAAGGCGATATCCTGTGCTGTTGGTGGTAAGACGGGTGTGAATGCTTCCCATGGACAGAGGCCTCTTGAACTTTTAATTAAATCAGACTGCCTTCTGGTATAGGGCCTGGAAAGAGTAGGTGTGAAGAATTCCCATTGACCAGCAAGGATTTGAAGTCCCAGCTGACTCAGGTTCCTTTTCAGCTCTTGAAATACAGGTCTCCTGTCAGAGTTTAGATCGCTAGCGCCGGGCAGTGTCAAACACTGGTACTGCACCCATTATTTGGCAGCTGTCTTGAATTAATGCATTTCAAAAAGGGGATTTTTACTTGATGGCATATGATCCTTACTAACATTGTATTGATGTAGATTCTGAAGTAGAGTACTGTAGAACACCCAACCAGAAGTTGGATTTTTGTTTGGTGGTTTTGTGCCCATGATTTTAGCAATTTTTGACATCAATTAAAACGGATTTTGAACAGCACCATATTCATTTGCACTGATTTCGCTATGTGTGCAGCCAAAGGATAGGGTCTGGCAATGGTCTCCTGTATTAACTATCTCGCAATGTTTGAAATATGCATTTTGAGCTTGCATTCAGAGAAACAAAGGTGATTTCAAAGCGCTTATGAGCTAACAGGCACTGCTGTTTTTCCTTTGGCACCACGCTTCACTCATGGTGCTTCTGGCCCATCATGCTCGCACTAGTGGGTGGCAGGTCAGGCGACCATTTTGGTGTGTGCAAAACTGAGTGGTTTTTATGGGTTCTGGCGCAAATGTAGGCTTTTCGGCCATCTTGGATTTTCTAAGCCCACAGCACCAAATGTTGCAGCATAATAAATCGAACATGGGTCAATACACCTGACAAGCCCCCCGCCCGACTGCGCTTTGATTTCGAGTCGAGGGGGAGTCGGGTGCAAAGGATGTTTTGACCCACGTGCTGGGATGTCCGCATCATCTTCTTCCGATTCCGCCGATGGCAAAGTTCAGCATCTTTTCCTCCATCAGGGTGGATCGATCGGTTCTCCTTGCCGGTCCTGTTGGGAGTATTGGGTGGTACCCGGGGCCCCTCAGATCTTTGCTCCCGGTCCCTGGGTTGTCCTCCTTGGTCAGTCTCTGTGGTTTATCTCTCCTAGGATGACAAAGCAAAGCGGCAGAAACATATTCGTAGACATTTCCCCACCACTATTAATGGTGGGCCGAACATATACATTTTTTTAATCAGGAGACATTTGCATTCTTTTCATGGTATTTCATACACTATATGTGGCATATTTTAGGGTTGGAAATGTATTACTTTGGAGCGGCCCCCTCTGGGATTGCAGAGGACTCCTCCAGTTGATGCAGAGTGTGCCTGGGATGGCAACACTTTAGCTAATTAATATGGACCCACTTGTCTTCCCCTTCCGCCAAACTGCCTTTGCGGATGCGGATATTGTAGGCGACTGGTGAGATCTTGTCTACAATTTCAAAAGGTCCCTTGCATGTAGGTAGACTTTTCCTCTGTTTGGCCTGGTTCCTTTGGAAATTGTATAGATAAACCCGGTCCCCTACATTGTATTCTTTCCTAGTAGTCTTTAAATCATAATGAGTCTTCATGCTATCAGCTGATCTTTCTAGCTTTCGCTGAGCATAGGCAAAAGCATGTTGAAGATGTTTCCTTAAATTTTCAACATACTCATGAGTTGTGGAGGCATTGATCAATGTTTGCTCTTCGGTCCTGTAAAGCAAATGCTGGGTAAGCACCATCCTGCGTCCAGTCATCAGCTCAAACTGTGATATTTTAGTTGCAGATGAAGGGGTAGATCTGATGGCCATTAGGACCAGAGGTAATCGGCTATCCCAACTTGGCCCAGAATCTGCCACAAACTTTTTTAAGATGCTCACAATGGTTCAGTTGTAACATTCTTCTGCACCAGAAGAGGCTGGCAGTTAAGCAATGTGTAGCTTCCTTTCAACCCCCAGTATAGTCATTGCTTCTCTGGTAAAATGGCTAGCTCTTTCTGACTGAATCCTTTGGGGTAGACCAAAACGCGAAAAGATGTGGTTGATCATCAGGGCAGCTGCTGTTTCTGCCTTGCAGTTTAGTGCCGGGAGACATTCCACAAATTTAATAAATAAGCATGTCACCGTCAACATGTACTTATTTCCCCTAGAGGAGCGAATCACGGGGCTATGAAGTCAACTTGCAAATCTGACCATGGCAGTTTCATCCCCCTCTTTTGGAGAGGCGCATGGTGTGTGAGGGATGTTGGCTGAAATTATGCACACACAAGACACCCCTTCAAGTATTGGTCGAGGTCCTGCCCCATGTGTAGCCAGTATGCAACCTCTCTTACAATCTCAAGTGTTGTATGAAACCCTCTATGACTGACAGTGGCCACATCATGGGCGTGACTTAACATCAGGCTTCGGAATGAGGTAGGAACCACCCACTGATTATGGCCAGCTTGGGATTTCCTTACCAACAAACCGTCTTGGATTCGGAACATTTTTGGACATTTCATCAACACTCTGAGGTCCTCTTTCTCAATGTAATCGGTATCCGTCAGGGGGAAAGTTCTCAGGGTCTTCAATGTGTTGGTAAAACTTACCAATTATTGGATCCCCCTTCTGAGCCGTAATGAAATCAGCATCTGGGGTCTCCTTACTCCATTGTGCAGTTGAAAGATCATTGTGAGCATTTGTCTGGGACCTAGGAATAGCAGTGACCTGGATTTCCCCCAACAGGGACTCAATCTCTATTAGATCCCCTTGGATGGCCCCGGTTTCGGCAAGCTGATCAGCTAAGTCATTTCCAGTTTTGTCTGGTCCCTCTATTTTGGAGTGACCCTTGATCTTCTTCCAGTAGATGGTCATCCCATTCACGGTGACCAGATCATCAATGTTTTGAAATAACTTCCCATGTTTCAGGGGTTTGTTATTAGCACATAACATGCCTCTGGTTTTCCAATTCACCAGGTGCTCCACGAACCCGTTCCGTACATAATCCGAGTCTGTGATTATGACCAGTTCGCAGAGTTGATGTTGGACAGCAGTGAGGATGGCCTGATGCACAGCCATCAACTCTGCCACCTGACTACTTTGGGGACCAATTTTGGCCACCAGTTCTTTTTCCCCGTTGTTGTGAACATGGTAAGAGCATCCGTCCACATAGACCGTGGGCATTCCGTCACACTTGTCTTCTTCAAAGACTTTGTGTGGGGAATTAAGGTATGCCTCCATGTTGTCCTTGATTTTTAGACTTTCTCTGGCACAATCATGCAGGTCAGCCAGACCTTGCGCGAGGGTACTCTTCTTGTTTTGGCAATATCTGACCTCCACAGGAAAGCCTTGCATTGGAAGTATCCAGGAAGTAATTCGGGAATTACTCACATTTCCGGCCCGGATTCTGTCACTTTGGAGATATTGCAGAGGCTGGTGTGGAGTCTCCACTATGATGTATTCCCCCTGGATAAACGGGCAGTAATTCTTCAATGCCCACACCGTTGCCAGGAGTGCCTTCTCACAATTGTTGAATTTTTCCTCCACGGAGGATAAAGTTTTGCTCGCATAGGAGATTACTTTATTGACCTTGTCATGCTTTTGATATAATACTGCAGTCAAGCATGTATTAGAGAACCCTGTCTCAAAGAAAAACCCCTTGTTTCTGACAGGGTAAGCTAGGCAAGGCGCTTGTGAGAGGCTTCTTTTGAGCTGTCTTACTGCCTCGGATTGTTCTGGCCCCCATTCCCACTTGACCCCCCCCCTTCAAGAGATGAATCAGGGGTCTGGTGATCTCTGCGTATCCCTCAATGAACTTTCTGCTGTAATTAGTCAGTCCAAGGAGGCTCCTTAGTTCCCGCAGAGCTGTGGGGTCCTTTAGTTTCTGAAGTGCTTCCACTTTCTTTTCCTGGGGACAGAGACCCTGAGGAGTAATCTCATGCCCCAAGAAATTGACACGGGTTCTACACCACTGTGCTTTCTGAAAGGAAAGTTTTGCTCCGGTGGCCCTCAATTGGGTCAAACATAACTGATCTCCGCTATGTGTTGCTCCACAGATGAACCTTTGATGAGGACATCATCTTCATAAACCAGGTTACCCTTTGCACCCAGGTCGGGCATGGCCTTGTGTAGGAAAATGTTGAATTCATTGCCGGAGTTGAGGTATCCGAAAGGAGTCCGGGTCCATGTGTACTGCTGGCCCCCAAAGGTAAAAGCCAGTTTGTATTGGTCCTCCCTACTGACAGGAACAGTCCAGTATCCATTGGTCAGGTCTATTGCAGTGAATACATGTGACCCCTGGATCTGGGCCAGCCCTTGGTCAATCTAGGGCAGAGGCCATCGGGAAGTATGGACCCGTTTGTTGAGCTCCCTAAGGTCGGCACAGAGTCTCCACTGGCCGTTTGGCTTCAATATTCCCAGCACCGGATTATTGAAGGTGCTGTGGACTGGACAGATTATCACCCGGGACTAAAGGTTCTTAATTATTTCAGTAAGAGACTTCATTGATGCGAGAGGCAAGCGATATTGCTTCACAAACACTGGAGTCATACCAGGGTCCGTGGGAATTGTTGTTGTGTGGATGTCAGTGCGACCACAGTCATATGAGTCTACCGCAGAGAGATCTTGAAAATCCAAGAAAACTTGTTTCAACTTTTGCTTCTGTTCCAGAGTCTCACAGGCATCAGCTAGGTTGACTCTCTCTTCAACCATCTGCCTGAAGCCTGGAAAGACTTCTGGTTTTGCTATCTCAGCGGCCTCCTCCAGCTGGGTGGAGAAGTCCCTGGTCAGGGTGCTGATTTGGACTGGAGGCTTCAGGTGGGAAAGGCAGCCCTCATGGACCTGGAAAATCACCTCATCCCTTCTGAAGTCACAAGTCACATCTTCCTTAGCATAATGGCAAGAAGTGTACACCAGGAGGTTCCCCCCATGCCGGGTAAAGATCCTGTCTGGTGTTGTATTGTCATCACTGTCACTGTCAAAACAGTCCCTGGGGATTGATCCTAACAGTTCATTTCCTAAATCAATGGAAAAATGTCGGTCATCAACCGCCATTCCAATAATGGTGCCTGCGGCTAGAGTAATACTCTTTAAGTGGCTGTTATCCACCTCTATTGGAATGGTGTCATGTTCTATTTTGACTAATGGTGTTGGGTTTACCCCCAACCCTTGCTGTTGAGAGAAGCATTTAGATGAATATAAGCATCAGGGTTTTTCAATTTTTGTCCTCTTTTAACTTTCACTTCCAGGGAGAATTGTCGGGTCCTTTCTGGGATGGTGACTTCCTCTTTAATATGAATTTCAACTGCATAAGGTAGCAATTGAGCTGACCTAAATGCTTTTTCTGGATCATCAAAGCCCATGGGATTATCTGCTAATCAGGACCAAGCTTTGAAGTTTATTAGGTCCAAACTAATGGCAAAGCAATTGAGAATATCACTGCCTAAGTAACAGGTGGCAGTGACGTCTCGCACGATCCAACAATTATGGACTATGCTCTTGTTGCCAATGGAGATTTTGAGCATACACCTGCTTGGCAGGGGATGTTTGGAATTGGGTGTTTCCAGATCCATTTCCCAGTTTGAATGTGGGAATGGCTGGATCTTTTGGGAGTTGGCGGAACATGGCTTCGCTGATGAAGCTCTTACCATTGTTCACACACACTCGGGCGAGAACAGAGTCCTTCCCATCATTTAACTGAACAGGGATGAACAACTGCTCTCCAATTTGCTGAATATCAGCCAGGCTCTGAGCTGATTTCACATATTTTGGAACTATTGGAGTGGGACTGTCTGATTGTGGATTAGTAAAGAATTTCAGAGTGTTTCCTTCCAGTGTGGAATACCACCTTAAACTGGAAGGACGGTTGATTTTCAGAAATAGAGAGGACCCACCCATCACCAGTCTGTTGTCCTACTGCTATTACTGTCACGTCTGGAATTTGGTTGTTCTGGAAGTGAAATTCTACTTGGTCAGATTTTTGTTCAACCATGTGGCATGTGCCGTTTAAACTAACATGGTTGACACTCTGTTTTAATTTTATTGGTCGGCTAGTCTGGGTCCAGAGGACCTTGTTTATGCAATCTATTAGGAGTGACAACCTTCTCAGGAGGTCATTCCCTAGTAAACAAGGGGTGCCCTCTGAAGTCACTACTATGACCGGGTGTTTCACTTTGTGTCACCCAATTTTGATGTCCAAATCTGCAGTCCCCTCGACGGGAATTTCCTTCCCGTCAAAGTTCTTAAGTTGTCCAGGAAGAGAGATGAGAGGAATTTGGTAATTCTCCCACTTCCTGCATTTAGTTCATCATAGGCCCTTTTGGACAAAAGGGTAGCTGTGGATCCAGTGTCCACCAGTGCCAAAATTGTACCCTGCCCCTGTACTTGAACCGGGGCATAGTATCTTCCCTCCTTCTCCTCAAGGGGGCACAGATAATGCACATTTTTGGACAACTGGTGGGCTAATTTTTTAGTTTTAGACATTGCGAGAGAAGAGATCTGGGCAGAATTCTGTGGAGAGTCATGGGAATCTGCAAGAAAAAGTTGGCAACTGGAAATCAGAGCCGTTGTGGGTTCCCCTAATTCCGGTTCTGGGCCACCCCCCGTTTTTGGAGGCAGTCACCCGGAGGGGTTTGAACCAGGGGATTTTGATGCTGTTGGTTCTGGGATGAGATGATGGGCGGTGCTAGCTCAGTCCCCACATCTACCCAGTCTGGATTTGAATCCCTTGGCACCCATTTTTCTTTGGGAGGAGTTCCCCCATCTCTGAAGGAGAAGATCCTTTTCCCAGGATCCTCTGAGGATCCCTCTCTCTCAAATTGGAAGCTCTGTACCTGTAACGCTCACCTGATTCCCACAGAGGCGCAGGTCTGGCTTCGAGTGCTGATGCTTCTTCAATGGTGAAGCGCAGGACTCTGAAGATGGACAGGAAGGGCCCTCTACTCTGGCTTCTCCGGCTCGCAGGAATATTCCCCTGTGCGTGAAAAGGGAGTATTACCTACTGACTGAGTTATGCTCAAGCCTCCCACTCTCTTCCAACCCTCCACGATACCCTTCCACGATTCCCCGTGCGAGCTCTCCATCCTGCTTCTGACACAGGGGCACGTTGAACCCAGTTACTTCACTGGATTGAGGTTGGGTGGGAGTTCAGGTAAGCTTGATTATACTGGTAAGGCGCTGTAAAAGTTCTGTTGCAAGTTCAAAAGTTCAAGCTTTAAATAATAATGTTCATTGTCTTTTTTCAGGTGATGAATGAAGATTCCTTTGGAGACTTCTTGCAACAAAGCGCTGATGTTGATGTCTTTTCCCCATAGGGGCCGGGGTCCTGCTTGGAAGCAGCAAGACCCGAAATGAAATGGGAATGACCCAACAGGTAAGTCTTAGAAGGAAACTGAGCTTTTCCTATTCCCTTCCTTCTCTCACCTCTTATTCTTGTCTTTTTCTCTAAGCTCTGGGAAGTGGCTGTGTATCCGGATGATCGCTGCTGAAGATGGAGGAACCCAGGAAAGGTGAGTGAAATGCAGCGCCGCAGCGATCGTAGCGAAATGCTTTTAAAAATGATGTCTTCCCTTTCAGGATCGTCGGTGATGTCTCCGTGGTGCAGATTAGCTGGTAGGTCTCTTGTCTCCCTTTGCAGGTGACCCAGTATGCTGACAGGCGTGGCTGAAGTCCAGATGCAGGAGCTGACACGGTGAGCTTCCAGCTGCGAGGAGCAGAACAACGCGAAGCGTGAGTTGCTGATCGGGTGTGGTTTAAATAGCTTTGGAAGAAGTTCCAAGTGTGTATCCTTCCTCCGATCAGGTATGTATCCTTCCCTGACCACACCCGGGTGGAAAGTAGTCCCACAGGTAAAGTAGTTCCTATTCAGGCCTCAAGAGGGCCTGGATGTGGCAGCATGGTCTGCATCAGGTAAGTGCACATTAAAACACTTGAACACATGTCTAGCTTTATGAGCCTGGCGCCTAAGGCGCCAGGACAGAGGTCCAACATGAGCCTGGCGCCTAAGGCGCCAGGACTGCGTCCAAAGGGCCCCAGCTTGGGCCCGCTGGCACTCCCCTGGGGGAAATGATGCCTGCCTCTGGGGTTGCTGGGCCAGACCTGGCTCCTTGGAGGTAGGCATCATGACAGTACCCCCCCTCAAGGCCCCTCCCAAGGTTCTTCCCTCCGGGGGTTTGGGCTTGTTCGGAAATCTCCGGTGAAACCTTTGTACTAATCGAGGTGCGTGGACATGGCTACTAGGCTCCCACGATCTCTCCTGAGGTCCATATCCCTTCCAGTCAACAAGATAGAAGAGTTTCTACTTTACCACCTTGGCGTCTAAAATGTCTTTAACTTCGAATTCTAATTCCCCTTCAATTTGAACTGGATCTGGAGGCTTGGACAATCGGGTTCCTGGTTGTACTGGCTTCAAAAGTGATGCATGAAAAACTGGATGAATATGCATGTTGGACGGTAGATCCAGTTTACAGGCCACTGGGTTGATTATAGCTTTGATGGGATAAGGTCCTATGAATCTGGGATTGAAGGTTCGCGGGCCCTTGAGGTTTAAATGTTTAGTTGCTAGCCATACCTGGTCTCCGACTTGGTAAGGAGGAGTTTTACTTCGGTGTAAATCAGCGTTTTCTTTATACTTTTTCTTGGCTTGCTGTAAATGAGTTGCAGCTTCTTTGAAGGCTCGGGTTATTGTTGAATGCAGATGATTTACTGCGGGCATTTCCAGGGTCAGAGATGGATCTAGATCAGAGGTCCGAGGATGGTGACCATACAAAGTATAAAAGGGGGGTTTGTCCGGTTCCAGAATGCACTGAATTGTTGTATGCTTATTCTACGATCCAAAGGATGTCTTTCCAATTTAACTCGGAATGGTGTAACATGCACCGAAGATATTGCTCGAGAGTCTGATTGGTTCTCTCGGTTTGTCCGTCGGTCTGGGGGTGGTGGCTGGTGGATAACCGCACATCTATTTGTGCTAGTTGGCAACACTTCTTCCAAAAATGTGAGATAAATTGACTTCCACGATCCGAGACTAAAATGGAAGGGAAACCATGTATGCAAACTATATTCTCCAGGAATTCCTTGGCCAAGGTGGAAGCTGAAGGCAAACCCTTTAAAGGGATAAAGTGGGCCATTTTGGAGAATAGGTCCACAATTACAAGGATTGTGTTGTAACCAGCACAAGGAGGCAGATCTGTTATAAAGTCCATTGACAGGGTGTGCCATGGTGCCGGTGGAATATCCAATGGTTGAAGTAGGCCGGCTGGCCTTTTCTTTTGAGCCTTGTTTTGGGCGCAAATTCCACAAGACAGTATAAAAGACTTTATGTCTTTTCTCCAAGAAGGCCACCAGAAGTGGCGTTTGATTTTTTCCTCCGTTTTAGCGATACCAGGGTGTCCTTCCATTAAAGATTCATGATGATGGGCAATAACAAGTTCTTGCAATTCTTGACTTGGCAGAAACAACCGCTCCTGGAAGTAGGGTAAGTCATCCTTAACGGTGTAATTAGGACCCTTTTGACTCCATTCCAGTAAGGTTGAAGAGTCTAGAAGTTGTTTTACTTGCGTTTGGATATCCTCAATAGATTGCAATGAAGTTAAGCCTAAGATTCTTTGCTCAGGTATGATGGGCACAGGTTCCAAGTTCGAATTAGGTTCTTCCATGCCAATCCGGGACAAGGCGTCTGCTTTTCCATTCTTGCAGCCAGGGCGATAGGTAATTACAAAATCAAATTCCGCAAAGAATAGAGCCCATCGGAGTTGTCGTGAAGATTGAGCTTTGGCCGTCTTTAAATACTGTAAGTTTCTGTGGTCCGTAATTACGGTGATGGTGTGTCTTGCCCCGAGAAGGTAGTGACGCCAAGCCTTGAAAGCAGATTTGATGGCTAGTAACTCTTTATCGGTAATTGCGTAGTTTATTTCAGGAGGAGAACATTTTCTGGACCAAAAGGCCACTGGGTGTAGTTGGTTAGTTTTTGGGTCTCTTTGCGACAGGACAGCTCCCATGGCCGAACTGGAAGCATCGGTTTCCACTATGTACGGGAGATCTGGGTGCGGGTGCTTCAATACAGGTGCAGAGGTGAATTTGGTTTTCAGGTCCTGGAAGGCTTGTTCGGCCTCAAGAGTCCATTCGAAGCGTTTTTTTTTTTTTAGGAGAGCGGTGATGGGTTGGACTGTTCGGGAAAATTCCGGGATGAATCTTCGATAGAAATTGGCAAAGCCGAGCAAGCTCTGAACTCCCTTCACCGAGCTTGGAGATGGCCATTTGAGGATGGCGTCCACCTTTCGCGAGACCATTCGGACTCCTTGAGGTGTCAGGATGAATCCGAGAAACTCAACTTCTGTGGTATGAAAAACGCATTTTTCGAGTTTTGCAAATAGTCTGTGCTGGCGCAGTTTCTCAAGAACTGCCCTAACATGTTTTCTGTGATCAGATTCTGAAGAAGAGTACACCAGGATGTCGTCAATGTAAACAATGACGCAGACATCGATAAGTTCCCGAAGAACATCATTCATAAAATGAAATGAAAAGGCGGCAGGTGCATTGCACAAACCGAAGGGCATCACCTGATATTCGAAGAGCCCAAATTTGGTGCGGAATGCAGTCTTCCATTCGTCGCCTTCTTTTATGCGCACCAGGTGATAAGCTCCTCGGAGATCTAACTTGGTGTACACACAAGCGTCTTTCACCTGGTCGATAAGCTCAGGGATCAAGGGCAGAGGATAACGATTCTTAATCGTTATTTGATTTAGGGCGCGATAGTCTATACATGTTCTAAGGTCGCCTTCTTTTTTTGGCACGAAGAACAGAGCTGAAGAGACAGGAGACTTGGACGGGCGAATAAAACCATTGGCTAGGTACTGATCTAAATACTGATGCAAATGCAGGTTCTCAGGTTCCGTAAGAGCATAAATCCTACTACAAGGTAGTTGAGCATTGGGTACCAGATCGATTTGGCAATCATAAGACCGATGGGGAGGTAACGTGTTAGCCTGTTCTTTCTGAAAAACGTCTTGGAATTCTTGGTATTCTGACGGTAGCTGTACAGGGGTGGAAGTTGCTGTGGCTAGACCCATAGCTGGATTTCTTGGATAACAAGTTGGTTCACAATTAGGAAAACTTATCTTCTTTGCTCGCCAGTCAATTATGGGATTATGTGTTTCTAAACAAGGAATTCCAAGAATTACTTGAAATTGTGGGGCCTTGATCACATCAAACACGATTGCTTCCCGATGTCCATCCTGACCCACCAGTGTCACTTCAACAGTGGAATGTGTTACAGGCCCTGAGGCTATTTCGGTTCCATCTACTGTAGTAATGACATCTTGGGTTACTTTCGGGCGGAGAGGAAGCTTAATCCTGGAAGCCAATTCACGGTCTATGTAATTTCCAATAGCTCCACTGTCGATGTATGCTTTTATAGCATGCAACTGCTGAGGCTGTTTTGGGTCCACGAGCACCATTGGCATGACGAAATGCGAGGCCAAAGAGTTAGTTTTCAAGCTCGGCAAGCGGACCCCTACGCTTGCCGGGCTAGGTCGTTTCCCGAATCAGGTGTCACTAATTCGTTATCAGTAGCTCCAACCACCTTCTTAAGTGGTTTAACTGGACAATTTCGAAGAAAGTGACCGGAAGTCCCGCAATACAGACAAAGTTGCATTTGCCGCCTTCTCTCTCGTTCTTTCTGCGTTAATGGTCCTTTAACACCACCGATTTGCATAGGTTCAGATACGTCGGTACTCTTGGAGGTAGCGTGGGTTTTGATCGGTGTTCGGTTTTCATACTTGAACCGATCTGCTTTTCTATTTTGAAGTCTGTGATCAAGTTGAACCACCAAGTCAATGTAGTCTGCGCAGACCTGGGGTGGGTTTACTATCTGAGCTAGAACATCCTTAAGCTCTCCGCGCAGGCCTCGATGAAACAATGTGATCCTTTTGCTTTCTGGCCATCCAGTTTCCACAACCAGTCTGTTAAAGGTGGCTATGTAGGACAGAAGATCCTGATTACCTTGTCGTAAGGATAGCAGTTTGTTATCAAGGGCCTGTCCTTGAGAGTGTCGAGCGAACAATCTTTCCATGCTGGCCTGGAAGCCCTGAAAATTCTGGAGAATGGGATCATCCTGATTTACCAATGGAATAGACCAATCGGCAGCACTGCCACTGAGGTAAGATAGTATAAAGGCTACCTTGGTCTGGTCGTTAGGGAAGGCTCCGGGTCTGCATAGAAAGTTTAAATGACATTGGTTCATAAAGACGGCATATTTCTTGGGATCCCCCACAAAAAGTTCAGGCGGAGCCAAAGGCATGTGTCCAGGTAGATTAATTTGTACCGGGTTACTCAAACCCATTGATGTGGAAATGTCTCCGGAATTAGGTAAAGGAGTGTGCCCTGCCTGGGCCTGTAATAACCTTTTGGCTAGGTCATCAGTTCTTTCCTTAGATAAGATCAGTTCTCTTTTGAGAGCGTTAGTCTCCTGGCGGGCTGAGTGCACCTCTGCCCATAATTCCCCCAAAAGCTGGGCCAGCTGGTCAGTCTCGGAAGTCTCCATAGCGCCCGGGTGGGAAATTGTGGGTAGGCTTCGCGTTCTGTAACGCTCACCTGATTCCCACGGAGGCGCAGGTCTGGCTTCGAGTGCTGATGCTTCTTCAATGGTGAAGCGCAGGACTCTGAAGATGGACAGGAAGGGCCCTCTACTCTGGCTTCTCCGGCTCGCAGGAATATTTCCCTGTGCGTGAAAAGGGAGTATTACCTACTGACTGAGTTATGCTCAAGCCTCCCACTCTCTTCCAACCCTCCACGATACCCTTCCACGATTCCCCGTGAAGTCTCACCTTAGGGTCTGAAAGGACGAGCTCTCCATCCTGCTTCTGACGCAGGGGCGCGTTGAACCCAGTTACTTCACTGGATTGAGGTTGGATGGGAGTTCAGGTAAGCTTTATTATACTGGTAAGGCGCTGTAAAAGTTCTGTTGCAAGTTCAAAAGTTCAAGCTTTAAATAATAATGTTCATTGTCTTTTTTCAGGTGATGAATGAAGATTCCTTTGGAGACTTCTTGCAACAAAGCGCTGATGTTGATGTCTTTTCCCCATAGGGGCCGGGGTTCGGAATGCTGGAGATATGGCGCCGACCCAAAGTGAAACGTGAAGTTCCAGTAAAGATCTGGTAAGTCCTAGATGAGCGCTCAGGTAATGTTTTTGCATTCGCTCATCTAATGTCTTTGTCTTTTTTCCCCATAGGGGCCGGGGTCCTGCTTGGAAGCAGCAAGACCCGAAATGAAATGGGAATGACCCAACAGGTAAGTCTTAGAAGGAAACTGAGCTTTTCCTATTCCCTTCCTTCTCTCACCTCTTATTCTTGTCTTTTTCTCTAGGCTCTGGGAAGTGGCTGTGTATCCGGATGATCGCTGCTGAAGATGGAGGAACCCAGGAAAGGTGAGTGAAATGCAGCGCTGCAGCGATCGTAGCGAAATGCTTTTAAAAATGATGTCTTCCCTTTCAGGATCGTCAGTGATGTCTCCGTGGTGCAGATTAGCTGGTAGGTCTCTTGTCTCCCTTTGCAGGTGACCCAGGATGCTGACAGGCGTGGCTGAAGTCCAGATGCAGGAGCTGACACGGTGAGCGTCCAGCTGCGAGGAGCAGAACAACGCGAAGCGTGAGTTGCTGATCGGGTGTGGTTTAAATAGCTTTGGAAGAAGTTCCAAGTGTGTATCCTTCCTCCGATCAGGTATGTATCCTTCCCCGACCACACCCGGGTGGAAAGTAGTCCCACAGGTAAAGTAGTTCCTATTCAGGCCTCAAGAGGGCCTGGATGTGGCAGCATGGTCTGCATCAGGTAAGTGCACATTAAAACACTTGAACACATGTCTAGCTTTATGAGCCTGGCGCCTAAGGCGCCAGGACAGAGGTCCAACATGAGCCTGGCGCCTAAGGCGCCAGGACTGCGTCCAAAGGGCCCCAGCTTGGGCCCGCTGGCACTCCCCTGGGGGAAATGATGCCTGCCTCTGGGGTTGCTGGGCCAGACCTGGCTCCTTGGAGGTAGGCATCATGACAGTACCCCCCCTCAAGGCCCCTCCCAAGGTTCTTCCCTCCGGGGGTTTGGGCTTGTTCGGAAATCTCCGGTGAAACCTTTGTACTAATCGAGGTGCGTGGACATGGCTACTAGGCTCCCACGATCTCTCCTGAGGTCCATATCCCTTCCAGTCAACAAGATAGAAGAGTTTCTACTTTACCACCTTGGCGTCTAAAATGTCTTTAACTTCGAATTCTAATTCCCCTTCAATTTGAACTGGATCTGGAGGCTTGGACAATCGGGTTCCTGGTTGTACTGGCTTCAAAAGTGATGCATGAAAAACTGGATGAATATGCATGTTGGACGGTAGATCCAGTTTACAGGCCACTGGGTTGATTATAGCTTTGATGGGATAAGGTCCTATGAATCTGGGATTGAAGGTTCGCGGGCCCTTGAGGGGTAAATGTTTAGTTGCTAGCCATACCTGGTCTCCGACTTGGTAAGGAGGAGTTTTACTTCGGTGTAAATCAGCGTTTTCTTTATACATTTTCTTGGCTTGCTGTAAATGAGTTGCAGCTTCTTTGAAGGCTCGGGTTATTGTTGAATGCAGATGATTTACTGCGGGCATTTCCAGGGTCAGAGATGGATCTAGATCAGAGGTCCGAGGATGGTGACCATACAAAGTATAAAAGGGGGGTTTGTCCGGTTCCAGAATGCACTGAATTGTTGTATGCTTATTCTGCGATCCAAAGGATGTCTTTCCAATTTAACTCGGATTGGTGTAACATGCACCGAAGATATTGCTCGAGAGTCTGATTGGTTCTCTCGGTTTGTCCGTCGGTCTGGGGGTGGTGGCTGGTGGATAACCGCACATCTATTTGTGCTAGTTGGCAACACTTCTTCCAAAAATGTGAGATAAATTGACTTCCACGATCCGAGACTAAAATGGAAGGGAAACCATGTATGCAAACTATATTCTCCAGGAATTCCTTGGCCAAGGTGGAAGCTGAAGGCAAACCCTTTAAAGGGATAAAGTGGGCCATTTTGGAGAATAGGTCCACAATTACAAGGATTGTGTTGTAACCAGCACAAGGAGGCAGATCTGTTATAAAGTCCATTGACAGGGTGTGCCATGGTGCCGGTGGAATATCCAATGGTTGAAGTAGGCCGGCTGGCCTTTTCTTTTGAGCCTTGTTTTGGGCGCAAATTCCACAAGACAGTATAAAAGACTTTATGTCTTTTCTCCAAGAAGGCCACCAGAAGTGGCGTTTGATTTTTTCCTCCGTTTTAGCGATACCAGGGTGTCCTTCCATTAAAGATTCATGATGATGGGCAATAACAAGTTCTTGCAATTCTTGACTTGGCAGAAACAACCGCTCCTGGAAGTAGGGTAAGTCATCCTTAACGGTGTAATTAGGACCCTTTTGACTCCATTCCAGTAAGGTTGAAGAGTCTAGAAGTTGTTTTACTTGCGTTTGGATATCCTCAATAGATTGCAATGAAGTTAAGCCTAAGATTCTTTGCTCAGGTATGATGGGCACAGGTTCCAAGTTCGAATTAGGTTCTTCCATGCCAATCCGGGACAAGGCGTCTGCTTTTCCATTCTTGCAGCCAGGGCGATAGGTAATTACAAAATCAAATTCCGCAAAGAATAGAGCCCATCGGAGTTGTCGTGAAGATTGAGCTTTGGCCGTCTTTAAATACTGTAAGTTTCTGTGGTCCGTAATTACGGTGATGGTGTGTCTTGCCCCGAGAAGGTAGTGACACCAAGCCTTGAAAGCAGATTTGATGGCTAGTAACTCTTTATCGGTAATTGCGTAGTTTATTTCAGGAGGAGAACATTTTCTGGACCAAAAGGCCACTGGGTGTAGTTGGTTAGTTTTTGGGTCTCTTTGCGACAGGACAGCTCCCATGGCCGAACTGGAAGCATCGGTTTCCACTATGTACGGGAGATCTGGGTGCGGGTGCTTCAATACAGGTGCAGAGGTGAATTTGGTTTTCAGGTCCTGGAAGGCTTGTTCGGCCTCAAGAGTCCATTCGAAGCGTTTGTTTTTTTTTAGGAGAGCGGTGATGGGTTGGACTGTTCGGGAAAATTCCGGAATGAATCTTCGATAGAAATTGGCAAAGCCGAGCATGCTCTGAACTCCCTTCACCGAGCTTGGAGATGGCCATTTGAGGATGGCGTCCACCTTTCGCGAGACCATTCGGACTCCTTGAGGTGTCAGGATGAATCCGAGAAACTCAACTTCTGTGGTATGAAAAACGCATTTTTCGAGTTTTGCAAATAGTCTGTGCTGGCGCAGTTTCTCAAGAACTGCCCTAACATGTTTTCTGTGATCAGATTCTGAAGAAGAGTACACCAGGATGTCGTCAATGTAAACAATGACGCAGACATCGATAAGTTCCCGAAGAACATCATTCATAAAATGAAATGAAAAGGCGGCAGGTGCATTGCACAAACCGAAGGGCATCACCTGATATTCGAAGAGCCCAAATTTGGTGCGGAATGCAGTCTTCCATTCGTCGCCTTCTTTTATGCGCACCAGGTGATAAGCTCCTCGGAGATCTAACTTGGTGTACACACAAGCGTCTTTCACCTGGTCGATAAGCTCAGGGATCAAGGGCAGAGGATAACGATTCTTAATCGTTATTTGATTTAGGGCGCGATAGTCTATACATGTTCTAAGGTCGCCTTCTTTTTTTGGCACGAAGAACAGAGCTGAAGAGACAGGAGACTTGGACGGGCGAATAAAACCATTGGCTAGGTACTGATCTAAATACTGATGCAAATGCAGGTTCTCAGGTTCCGTAAGAGCATAAATCCTACTACAAGGTAGTTGAGCATTGGGTACCAGATCGATTTGGCAATCATAAGACCGATGGGGAGGTAACGTGTTAGCCTGTTCTTTCTGAAAAACGTCTTGGAATTCTTGGTATTCTGACGGTAGCTGTACAGGGGTGGAAGTTGCTGTGGCTAGACCCATAGCTGGATTTCTTGGATAACAAGTTGGTTCACAATTAGGAAAACTTATCTTCTTTGCTCGCCAGTCAATTATGGGATTATGTGTTTCTAAACAAGGAATTCCAAGAATTACTTGAAATTGTGGGGCCTTGATCACATCAAACACGATTGCTTCCCGATGTCCATCCTGACCCACCAGTGTCACTTCAACAGTGGAATGTGTTACAGGCCCTGAGCCTATTTTGGTTCCATCTACTGTAGTAATGACATCTTGGGTTACTTTCGGGCGGAGAGGAAGCTTAATCCTGGAAGCCAATTCACGGTCTATGTAATTTCCAATAGCTCCACTGTCGATGTATGCTTTTATAGCATGCAACTGCTGAGGCTGTTTTGGGTCCACGAGCACCATTGGCATGACGAAATGCGAGGCCAAAGAGTTAGTTTTCAAGCTCGGCAAGCGGACCCCTACGCTTGCTGGGCTAGGTCGTTTCCCGAATCAGGTGTCACTAATTCGTTATCAGTAGCTCCAACCACCTTCTTAAGTGGTTTAACTGGACAATTTCGAAGAAAGTGACCGGAAGTCCCGCAATACAGACAAAGTTGCATTTGCCGCCTTCTCTCTCGTTCTTTCTGCGTTAATGGTCCTTTAACACCACCAATTTGCATAGGTTCAGATACGTCGGTACTCTTGGAGGTAGCGTGGGTTTTGATCGGTGTTCGGTTTTCATACTTGAACCGATCTGCTTTTCTATTTTGAAGTCTGTGATCAAGTTGAACCACCAAGTCAATGTAGTCTGCGCAGACCTGGGGTGGGTTTACTATCTGAGCTAGAACATCCTTAAGCTCTCCGCGCAGGCCTCGATGAAACAATGTGATCCTTTTGCTTTCTGGCCATCCAGTTTCCACAACCAGTCTGTTAAAGGTGGCTATGTAGGACAGAAGATCCTGATTACCTTGTCGTAAGGATAGCAGTTTGTTATCAAGGGCCTGTCCTTGAGAGTGTCGAGCGAACAATCTTTCCATGCTGGCCTGGAAGCCCTGAAAATTCTGGAGAATGGGATCATCCTGATTTACCAATGGAATAGACCAATCGGCAGCACTGCCACTGAGGTAAGATAGTATAAAGGCTACCTTGGTCTGGTCGTTAGGGAAGGCTCCGGGTCTGCATAGAAAGTTTAAATGACATTGGTTCATAAAGACGGCATATTTCTTGGGATCCCCCACAAAAAGTTCAGGCGGAGCCAAAGGCATGTGTCCAGGTAGATTAATTTGTACCGGGTTACTCAAACCCATTGATGTGGAAATGTCTCCGGAATTAGGTAAAGGAGTGTGCCCTGCCTGGGCCTGTAATAACCTTTTGGCTAGGTCATCAGTTCTTTCCTTAGATAAGATCAGTTCTCTTTTGAGAGCGTTAGTCTCCTGGCGGGCTGAGTGCACCTCTGCCCGTAATTCCCCCAAAAGCTGGGCCAGCTGGTCAGTCTCGGAAGTCTCCATAGCGCCCGGGTGGGAAATTGTGGGTAGGCTTCGCGTTCTGTAACGCTCACCTGATTCCCACGGAGGCGCAGGTCTGGCTTCGAGTGCTGATGCTTCTTCAATGGTGAAGCGCAGGACTCTGAAGATGGACAGGAAGGGCCCTCTACTCTGGCTTCTCCGGCTCGCAGGAATATTTCCCTGTGCGTGAAAAGGGAGTATTACCTACTGACTGAGTTATGCTCAAGCCTCCCACTCTCTTCCAACCCTCCACGATACCCTTCCACGATTCCCCGTGAAGTCTCACCTTAGGGTCTGAAAGGACGAGCTCTCCATCCTGCTTCTGACGCAGGGGCGCGTTGAACCCAGTTACTTCACTGGATTGAGGTTGGATGGGAGTTCAGGTAAGCTTTATTATACTGGTAAGGCGCTGTAAAAGTTCTGTTGCAAGTTCAAAAGTTCAAGCTTTAAATAATAATGTTCATTGTCTTTTTTCAGGTGATGAATGAAGATTCCTTTGGAGACTTCTTGCAACAAAGCGCTGATGTTGATGTCTTTTCCCCATAGGGGCCGGGGTTCGGAATGCTGGAGATATGGCGCCGACCCAAAGTGAAACGTGAAGTTCCAGTAAAGATCTGGTAAGTCCTAGATGAGCGCTCAGGTAATGTTTTTGCATTCGCTCATCTAATGTCTCTGTCTTTTTTCCCCATAGGGGCCGGGGTCCTGCTTGGAAGCAGCAAGACCCGAAATGAAATGGGAATGACCCAACAGGTAAGTCTTAGAAGGAAACTGAGCTTTTCCTATTCCCTTCCTTCTCTCACCTCTTATTCTTGTCTTTTTCTCTAGGCTCTGGGAAGTGGCTGTGTATCCGGATGATCGCTGCTGAAGATGGAGGAACCCAGGAAAGGTGAGTGAAATGCAGCGCTGCAGCGATCGTAGCGAAATGCTTTTAAAAATGATGTCTTCCCTTTCAGGATCGTCGGTGATGTCTCCGTGGTGCAGATTAGCTGGTAGGTCTCTTGTCTCCCTTTGCAGGTGACCCAGGATGCTGACAGGCGTGGCTGAAGTCCAGATGCAGGAGCTGACACGGTGAGCGTCCAGCTGCGAGGAGCAGAACAACGCGAAGCGTGAGTTGCTGATCGGGTGTGGTTTAAATAGCTTTGGAAGAAGTTCCAAGTGTGTATCCTTTCTCCGATCAGGTATGTATCCTTCCCCGACCACACCCAGGTGGAAAGTAGTCCCACAGGTAAAGTAGTTCCTATTCAGGCCTCAAGAGGGCCTGGATGTGGCAGCATGGTCTGCATCAGGTAAGTGCACATTAAAACACTTGAACACATGTCTAGCTTTATGAGCCTGGCGCCTAAGGCGCCAGGACAGAGGTCCAACATGAGCCTGGCACCTAAGGTGCCAGGACTGCGTCCAAAGGGCCCCAGCTTGGGCCCGCTGGCACTCCCCTGGGGGAAATGATGCCTGCCTCTGGGGTTGCTGGGTCGGACCTGGCTCCTTGGAGGTAGGCATCATGACAGTACCTCCTCCACAAAATGGGTCTGTTTGCATCCTTTGTTTCTCCTACCTCCTCTCTGCTCCTTGGGTGGCAGACTTTCAGGGGTAGGAGATTTTGTTTCCGGTTCCTGGGTTTCCAGGGGCTGTTTACAAGTGGGGAAGGAAGCTTCCTCCAAGGCTTTACACCCCCCCTCCCTCTGGGCCTCCTCCCTGGGAACCGGTGGGTTATCGTGGTGCTGCCCCCGTCATTGTTCTGGAGCACCGGCCCAGAGTTTGGGGCATTCTGCACCGGCATGCTCATCTGAGGGTTCTGTTGAGCCCTCAGCATGGGACCCAGAACCGGTGCCATATTTTGGACCTGGCGATCTAACTGTAAAACCCGCTCAGGCTGATACGAGGTTCTGTTTTCTCCCCTGGGCTGATCCCGGGAAGTGTAGCTATCCCTTCTCTGGGTACCCCTCCACCCTTGGCCTCCCCTCTCCCAGATTTAGTGGTCTGGGCTCAGGGAATTGGGGAAAGAAGGGTGGATGACTTTGGGGTTGGAAATTGGGTGGATACCTGGGAAAAAAGTTCTGCCCAGTATTTGGGGAATTTCTGCCCTCCTGTGGGAAGTTAGGAGGGGAGTTCCGTGGGTTAGGTGCTTGGCTGGATCCCCCCCCCTTGGGCTGGAGGAGTCCACACATAACCCAGGATGAGTTGGTTTCCCTTGTAACGGGGATTTACATAATCAGGGGAATGAGGGATCCCATTTGTAGGACTACTTCCTTAACTCCCTGTTTGTGACTAGCCCGAGGGCCTTCTGGGCTTAGAGTTATTCGCGCAGGCAAGTTTTTAGGCCCCCCATCTCCAAATCTAAAATGGGGGCAACCTTTACCTCTGCCACCTTAGCAGCAGCAGGGGTGCTGGTTGATTAGGGGCTTTTCTGGGTGTTATTTTTATTTTCTGTGGGCTTCTGCACCTCATAGATCTGGGTAGCCTGTTCAATGACCCAGTCTAGTGACCTTTTCTCATGAAAATCTCTCACTAGCTGGGTCATGATGTATTTGGGCAAGGCATGGAAAAAAGTGTTAACAAATTCTTTGCTGTCCGTGCCCACGCTTCAATTCCTGCACAAATTCTTGTGGGGCCTGATCCTCCCCACATTGCAAATTGTAGGCTGCCTTGCGAGCCCCTTGGGGATTCCAGTGAACAGAAAAATGTTTCAAGATGGCCACCCTATATGTGGACCATCTTGAATGGTTTTGGTCTTCCAGCCCCGCAAAGAAACTGGAGTATTCTGGGGAGAATGTCCATTTTACATATTGAATGCAACTACTGCTGTCTTTCAAATGGAAAGTCTCCATCATTTGCTCAAAGAGCTCAAAGTGTTCCCAAACAGAATACTTGGAGTTCTTGTGATAAGGCGTGATGACACTCCTTATTGCCTTAATCTGTTTTAAGGGGTCCTTAAGCAAGGCCATTTTTGCCTTATTGGCCTTTTTGGTTCGGGTAACCCTGGTCCATTCATCCTCTGACTCAGAAGCACTGCTCCCAGAGGTGCCCATCTGATCTTCCAGGTTTTCCCGGATTCTGCAAGCCTGGGAATGGCTGGCAGAATGTGAGGACCTGGTCTCCTGTGTCCTGTGACGTTCAGATGAGTCTTCAGATTCCTCGTTGCTGCCCGGATTTGATGGGTACCCCCCCCCCACTGACCTAACTGGGCAGCTGTTTTTAGGATGCCCTTAGTGGGCCTACTCTCCTGGGGTTCCCCACTAAATTGTACTGTACTTAGGTACCCATACCTGGATGCCCACCCATTCATTCCTGGGTGGTACTGGCCTATGAGCCCCATACTTTTGGCTGGATAGTAATCTGCCATCCATGTGGCCCTGTGCTCATGTGCGCCAGGGGACATGGGGGTGGCAGAGTCCAGGGACTGGGAGAGGTGAAGGCTTCTGGTACTAGGGCTCCTGAGGTTATGCTCAGGTGTTTCCCTTTCCCAGCGAACCTCATCTCTATCAGCCCCTGCTCCCTGTTGCAATACAAGAGCCTGTGCTTTCAGTTCCTCAACCAAGGCCTTACTAGACTCTATCAGTCTCTCCTGCATGGCTACCTGTTGCTGGAGCCTATCATTGTGCTGACAGAGAGCCTCATTCTCTCTCTGTGCTTGCTGGTTTGTCCTGGGATACTGGGCCAGTCTTTGCTGCAGGGGGGTTACCTCCTGAGTCCCATCCCTACTGGCCTGCTCCTTTCTTGCCAGAGCATCTTCCACCCTCCTGGTGTGCTCCAACAAGTGTCGATGCTCTTTTTGGAGGTCACCCAGTCCCTGCAGGGCCAGGTGATTTTCTTCCATTTTTCTTTTTAAGTGGCAGACTTCCTGGCCTAAGGTGTCCCTTTCCTGACTAAGAGCCTGCCTCTGTGCCGCCAGGTCGTCCCTCTGCCTTTGAAGGGCACCAGCTTTCTGGCGCTCTTCCTCAAATTCTGTCTGGGTATCCAGGGCTTTCAGAATCAGTTTGATGCTCTCTGCCTTCTCCCTATCTAAGTGGCTTTGCAGGGTGACTACCTGCTCTGCGCATGCCCTATTGAAGTCCAGTTGTAGCTCCAGCTTTTTCTGGCTCTGCAGTAGGGAGTCCAAACCTTCTTGGTACTCCTTCTGCAAGGCCAGAAATCTGGTATCCTGGTCAGACTTTTCCTGTTGCAGGATACCCATATCCTCTTTGATTTTAATGAGATACTGTCTACTCTCATTTTCTGACTCCTGGCTCCTGTACAGCCCCTGCTCAGAAGAGACCTGGTCAGATTGGGCCTTCTCTAATGCCATCTGGCCTATTTGCCAGATCTTTGAGTTTTGGCTCCCATATATAAATATAAATATGCTGCTATCCTGACAATCCTGTCGTGCTCATCTTTGGCTTTAGGGGCCATATATAGTTCACTGAGGGCCACATGTAATGGACCCTGATCTCTCTATATGTCTGACCCTGTTGCAGTGATCTGGGGTGCGATTGCCTGCAATCACACCGTCTGGTCTTGTTCCGTCCATTCGCCTCTCACAAATAGCTTATGTAAGAGGTGCTCTCTGGCTATTTTGATATCTAGCAAGGTCGTCATTCTGGAAATTGATTTCCTTCCTGACTTACAAAAGTTTGTATTTTATTTTGCAAAACATACCGTTTCCTTAGAGCGTCCTTCTTTTGAGGGGTGCTTTTACAGTGTAATACAGCGTGGTGATCCAACAGGATTTATGTATCCTTTCAGTTAGCACACTGTATTAAGCTGCACAAGTGGTAGGTCTAATCCAGACGTCCCGGCTCCAGCCCCCACTCTGTTAGTGACTTCAATTCAGCACTCCAACTAAGTCAATGCCTTGTCTGGGATGCCAAAGGGAAGCCCTTATTTATATTTTTTTATGACAAGTTCATAAATCTGGATGATAAACCCTTATATAACGCCCCTCTCTGGATTTCAGTGGTTCTTTTTATGTCTTTTGAAAGTGGGAAGGAAGGCTAACTTTCAATGCCCAACCATCTAAGGATCCTGATAGGTTAGGGGATTTTCTGTCCTTTAACTGGCTGAGTTGTGAGTTAGAGTGATGCTACCCTTTTACAATCTATTGAAGAAACGCCCCTTTGCTTTTACTTAGAAAATACATTTTTCATAACAAACAGGTTTACCAGATACACACGTGGTTCATAATACATATACACATCACAGATTAATTAAGACAGGTCTCTGTTCAAGCCCCATGTTCCTGTGAGCTTGGGTTCAGAAACGACAACATTTTGTGCTTTTAGTGGGTTTTGCCCAGGTCGGTTCGACATCAAATCTTCCCCGGAGGTACACCCCCTCTCTGGGCACATTACAATATGTTTTCAATTTTCTGAGATAACCACAGTGTCTGTAATATTAATAATCGCGGGGTTCGAGTTGAGCTTAGTCTCAAATTGTGGGTACATTTTTTATATTAAGAATCTCCAAATCGTACAGTTCTGTCAGCTTGATACAATATTTTGTCAACAATTTAATAAAACATACATTTGCCTTCCCTGCAGTACACCCATTTGGTTGTCCCCGCCCCCGGGAACTTGGTGAGTCAGAGAGATCAGATGTCTTCCTGCCAGAGCAACTGTTGACAATTACACCTCAAATCAGCATATCCTACTCAGTCAAAAGAAGCTATTGTCTCTTTCCTCCAGGCTGCAGGGAAATTCTCCTCCCCTCCTAATTTACATGTAAGGCGATATCCTGTGCTGTTGGTGGTAAGAGCAGGTGTGAATGCTTCCCATGGACAGAGGCCTCTTGAACTAGTATAGGGCCTGGGAAGAGTAGGTGTGAAGAATTCCCATTGACCAGCAAGGCTTTGAAGTCCCAGTTGACTCAGGTTCCTTTTCAGCTCCTGAAATACAGGTCTCCTGTCAGAGTTTAGATCGCTAGCGCCGGTCAGTGTCAAACACCGGTAGTGCACCCATTTTTTGGCAGCTGTCTTGAATTAATGCATTTCAAAAAGGGGATTTTTACTTGATGGCATATGATCCTTGCTAACATTGTATTGATGTAGATTCTGCAGTAGAGTACTGTAGCACACCCAACCAGAAGTTGGAGTTTTTGTTTGGTGGTTTTTTGCCCATGATTTTAGCAATTTTTGACATCAATTAAAGCAGATTTTGAACAGCACCATATTCCTTTGCACTGATTTCGCTCTGTGTGCAGCCAAAGGATATAGTCTGGCAATGGTCTCCTGTATTAACTATCTTGCAATGTTTGAAATATGCATTTTGAGCTTGCATTCAGAGAAACAACGGTGATTTCAAAGCGCTTTTTGAGCTAACAGGCACTGCTGTTTTTCCTTTGGCACCACGCTTCACTTCTGGCGCTTCTGGCTCATCATGCTCGCACTGGTGGGTGGCAGGTCAGGCGACCATTTTGGTGTGCGCAAAACTGTGCGGTTTTCCTGGATTCTGGTGCAAATGTGGGCTTTTCGGTCATCTTGGATTTTCTAAGCCCACAGCACCAGATTTTGCAGCATAATAACTCGAACATGGGTCAATACACCTGACATATCGCACCCCCTGGTGGCTGGGATTGCAAAGTGGATGGACTTGATTCGTGATGATGTGAGAGAGATTCCTACAGTGCTCTCACATCATCACGAATCACTGTGTCTCTACCTGGGCCAGCTGGCACATGTGCTGCTCTTGGGTGGTCTCTGTGCGCTGGTGCCTTCAGCTGCCCCCTCCTCCTCTACTTCCTCAGTGCCCTCCTGGGGGCTTTTCTTGCTGTATTCCATCACAAACCCCTCTATTCCAATCCTACTCACACCGCCCAGTCTGGTGGTCAGCACGTCCCTGCCTCAGGTGGAAGTCCCGGCAAGTACAGTAGAGGTGTCACTGTGCCTGCCCAGGCACCTACACAGGAACAGGCATATGTGTGGCAGCTGGCACAGCCGGACTGTGCTGTACTGTTCCCCCCATCGTGCAACATCCAGATGGCACAGGAGAATGCGCAGGGTCTGCTTGTCCAGGTAGCAGCAGTGTTGAAGTGGCCATAGGCAATTATCGCAGGGCCCCACAACCTCTGGGAGGCAAGCAACACAGCAATGTTCGGACACCTGGCAGGAGTGTGCCGTCGCTTTAGGCAATTGGTGCGTGTCTCTATGGAGTTGAGGATGCAGCTGATGGCTGAGAGGCAGCGAGCTAGGAGGGGATGGGTGGCTAGGGCCAGGGCTGTGGTGGTGGAGAGAAAGACTCAGAAGCGGGTTGCCACACTGGAGGAGGCTTGCAGGGATGCAGGGAGGAGGTGAGGAGGATGAGGGGGAGCCTGCAAGCCATCCAGGACCAAACGGTGCCCTGCCTCCAAGTGGAGGACAAGGAATGCGACTCTGCCATGGAGAACATCATAGAAGACTACCAAGCCCACTGCCTATGTATATATTTAACTGTGTGCTTTTGTATTTTTGTTAATTTTTTCCCTTTGACATTTCCCTTTTCCACATGGTATTTTTGGATAGTATAAATATTGTTAATACAGTTTCTCATTAATCATCAGACAGTTGTTGTCTCTTTGTTCATGCGCTGCATATTGTTTACTTTGATTTTGCTATGCATTTGTTATGTGACTGTCATGTGGGTTGGGGGCCTAACTGTGGATGTGTGGCATACGCTCATCAATTATGCAGTGGGAGGGGTGAAGGTGTGCGATTCACAATGCATGAACACCCACCAACACACATCAGCTACCAATCAGTAGGTGCTCTCATGTCATGCAGCACATCTGCCACTTCATCACATGTGAGTTTGTTGGCTGTACCTATTATCCATCTGCTCGGCTCACAGACTCTCAGACCTCCTTCGCATCACGTCAAAACATGCCTGTTCAACTTATGTTAGTTGCAGGGGCTTTGAAACCTATGCTTTCCTACCAGTCCCTTCATTGATTGATTGTCGTTTGCTACTGCACTGACATTACATGTGACTCTGTCCTGACAGCGATGTTTTGGACTTGTGTCCTCTTAGATCATTCAACTACGGCAGTTTGAGGCAATTGCAATGGCATATGGGTACAATGATACATCACATTGCTTTACTGTGTGACATCTACGTGGTGCTTTCACTGTGTAGCTGCTGCTTGATTCTACTGTCCTGTTGCTCCGCCACTGGTTGTGATGTACTAGGGAGTCCTGTGATGAGCTACAGACATGGATTCTGTATCAGTGCACCCAGTTGCTGGGTATATGGGTGGGTACTTGCTCAGTGGGCTTCATGTTGGTGGCAGGCCAGTGGAGTTGAGGTAAGATGTTGGTAAACATTGCACTGGTAGGGGGTGATGTGGCAAGGCCAGGCTGGGTTGGTGTTGGAGTTGAGGAGGGCTGGTGGGTGGTGTCTGGACCTAAGGGGGATACCTGGGGTGATGTAGGAGGTGAGGGGGCCTGGTGGCTGGCGTCTGGACCTGAGGGGGATCCCTGGAGTAGTGTCGGAGGTGAGGGGGGCTGGTGGGTGGTGTCTGGACCTGAATGTGCTGCTGTGCAGTCGCGATATATGCCAGCAGTTTGTGTGCTGTGGGAGTAGGGGGGACGGTTCGCAGGGGTGCAGCCATTACTTATGTGGGAGACCTCGCCCAGAGTAGCTGGGGTGCAGCCATTACTTACGTGGGATCTCGCGCATAGTAGCTGGGGTGCTGGATGTTGTGTCAGAGGTGGACATGGAGCTTTGCGGAAAGGTTGGTCTACGGCTATGTTTTTGGTTTGCATGGGGGCGTAATGTTGGCGTTCCTCACGCAGCTCGATTCCCTTTGCAGGTCGGGTTGAAATGCATGATTGAATCCATGAAGACGGGGAGTGCGCAGATTTCCTTCTGCGCGTAGGCTTGCGCACAGTCATTCTCGGCATGCAGACTTTCCGGGGTCATTGCGCACAATTCCCGGAATCGGGCCCAAAGTTGCAAAGGTGTTTCAATCTTCATTTTCATGCATAATGGTGGTGAAAGGTATGGCTCCATGATTTCAGATGTGAGAGTAGTGTCAGAAACAAGGAAAGGGGTGCTTTCTAAAAATCAAGACAGTAATGGATAAATTGCACCGCCGCCGTAGAATGTTCTTGAAATAACCGTGTGTCACACTAGAATTGTAATTTTGGTGGCATTAGCGGTAAATAATCTTCATTGGTTATAATCTCAGTTCATTGTAGCGATGCTCATCGGCTAGTCGAAAAAGAACACCCAAATGCTGCACAGTCTGCTAGTTCGGACCATGCTATCGCCTTAATTTGAGAGAAATGCTGTTCTCATGCATGCTGAGTGGAGATAAAGCCCATTTCTACAGCTCGAGCCAATGCTTCCATAACCAACTATGCCTCGTGGGAAGGTAGGAGCGGCAGGGGGCAGTGTGGCTCTGCGACTCCGCCAAGGCTGATATTCGCTGGCTCAAAAGGACTGACAAAGTAGTACAGAGCTAATGCCGTGCAGATTTTAAATGTCATAGATTCAGTCTCGAGCCTTCCCCACCGTCTTCGCAGCATTTTTGGCTGATCCACCTTTCGGAGAGGGGATTTCAAACCACATAATGTTTCATGAGAGACTTGACGCACTCCCTGCTATAAAAGCACCGCTTAAAATGCCAGCCACTGACAGCTTTCTTGTAGCATTTGATGTTGTCAGTGCCCATCACCGGGAGGGTAAGCACGACAGCGGCTTCAATTCTAGTGGCTAAGGTGAAGACTCATTAAATGTTTGCTTTGTTGAACGTGGCTGTAAATTAACTTGATGCATGGAACATGTGCTGCAAATAGCGTAATGCCATTTGATGATCACAGATTCCAGTCCTGCCAGTTCAAAGTCAGTTATGTGTCACCTAAAATAGCACCAGCAAAGCTGAACAACAAAGGTTGCAGATGACGAACAACAGTGGACCCAGCTGTTTGCTGGACTGTTTGTGACAACGAATATTAGGATGACTTTATCACACAGATTCTTTAACTGTGCGTTTCAAGTGCAGAAAGCAAAGTGATGTTAAACAGAGAAAATGTGTCTGGCCCACATTACTTCGCATTCTGGGACTTGAAGTGTTACATTCAGGATTTGACACAAGTTAAACTGACACTAATTTGGGTTAATAAGGTTCAATAAAGGATTGCATACTGTAACATTGATTTAGTATGTGGTTTGTGTACTTTGCAAGTTAATTCGAAATGATCCTATTATTGTAATTCCTGATAGCCAACACTATCAACTGGTATGAATACAAGCAAAACATTTGAAGCATTATGGGCAAAGCCAAAATTAATTTCCTTATGTGGGGACTACGTTCTACATTGCTGCATCCAGCATGGACATGTTTCCTCACAGTGACATGAAATTTCTAAAGGCATTAAAGGAAAAGTGAATATTAGTGGTCTAACATTGAGGTACTGGCCTATATTGGTGCAGCCATCATGGACCTGTTTTCTTGTAGCACCACTAAAGACATTATGGACAATGTATGTTCTTCAGCATTCAATTATATGAGTTTTGTGTACCACTGTCTGGGGCTGAGTTTCCCTTAAAACAAACTGTTTTGGTGCAGTCCCAGAAGCTCCTTTTGATCTCTCTGGGAAGGCGTGTCACCTTCCCAAGAAAGTAGCATATGACACCAGGGGGTTAGCTGGGAATCAGGGATTCAAATGCAAGGTCAGGCCAGGTTGGTAAATAAGTTATGTCATGATGATATATACTGTACACTGCTGCCATTTGCATGGTTTCCAGGCGCTCACGTTGCTCTGTAAGAAAAGTGGGTGTGGTTGGTTGGTGAAGGACTAGGGCTAGGATAGAAGTTTTGCTCTTCTGTTGATGCTTTCAGGAGAAATTGGTGTCTGTGTGTGTTAGCTTTCTGGCTGTGCTTTTTTGTGTGCACTGGGCTTGTGTCCGGCAGGGTAGAGTCCAGTGTCCGGGTTGTTTGTTGTTTACAACTGTTTGTTCTTGTGGCGTGATTAGTAGTGGGTGTGTGGTTTGTGTGCATTTTTATGTGTTCTTGTGTGTAGTTTTAGTTATAGAAGAATGCGGTTCCTGTGAATACCGTTTTCTCATAGCGTTCCATTTTTATTTGGACCCTGTTGCTCAATCTTAGGTTTCTTTCTGGTTGGTAACAGTTGATTTTAGTTTGGAGAAATTCGGTTCCTTGTCCGTGTAGTGATATGTGGGCGATCCAGAGGGTTTTAAAGTTAATGCATTTTTTTTACTGGTAGTCAGTGCAGAGTTCACAGCGCTGGTGTGATGTGGTCTCTTCTATTTAGTGCAAAGGGTAGTTTTGCTTCAGTATTTTTGATGTGTTGTCATTTTTTTGTGAGACATTCTGGTATTCCAAGGTAGAGGCTGTATGTGTAGTCTAATCTCGATAATAGCAAGGAGATAATTTCAAGGGTCCTGTGTGGGAAGTTTAAGTAGGGGAGTATTCCTCTTATTAGTCGCATGAGGTAGAAGCATTTCTTTGCTATTGGGTTGACTTGCGGTTCTAGAGAAAGTCTGTTGTCCATGAGTCTGTTGTTCAATGAGTCTCATTGATGCAATGCAAAGGAGAGGGGGGTTACAGTAGCACCAGAGAGAAGTTACCATCAGGAGAAGGGCCCTACCATCTTGGAATTTCTTATATCACTCACACTTCCTGTACCCACTCCCCATTTCCTGCAGTCAAAGAAATCTTAGACTCACATCACCAGTAGATTCTGGTATATATTGGTGCTGTCATCATGGACATGTTAGAACAAAACAAGCATGCAAAGGCCTTTTTCAACAGCAAAAATACAGGCATTTTACTGTGGGCAAGGGCATAAAGAAAATGTGTTGTTTGGAAATTAGTCAAGTGCACTGTTGTTGACCTGGAATCTATTGGATTTATGAGTATGTTCCTCCGCACAACTGATCGCAAGCTGTTTTGCCTGTTTACCCACATTTTTCTAAAAATAAAACAGTCTGCTGTAAAATAAAATTCGTCATTTTCACCAATTATTTAAACACTATCTATAACTTGTTTAATTAAAAATCAAATGTTAGTACCCATGGTCCTCACCATATTTGCAATTTCGCACACATCTTTTGAGGTATACTTTTCCTTCAGGGCACCAGATTTCTGCAGGCATCCATAGTTCTAGGCACATATGGCCTCCTTATGAGTTTGGCAGTGGTTTGGTGGTAAATCTAACAAATTACTACCAAATTTTTTACCGTACCACCACTCGGGCTTATGGCAACAGGATTACGAGTGGTGGCAGGAATGTATAAATCCAAATCGTTTGAGTCCTTAGGACCCCAAAGGGATTTTGTCAGAATTAGTACGAGCGGTAAGAACACTGCAGTAATTCTGCCATTTATGTAGGTAAAATGGTGGTAAATCTTCCACTTTATCTCAAAACTCGGAACTTGGCAGTGCTGTAAAAATGGAGTAGGTCCATTACCATTAAAAATGTGTTGATAACTGAATGACTGCCACTTGTTTACTTTACCGCCAAACTCATACTGAGTTTCTCCATCAGTAGGCAGGCAAGGCAATAGATTAGCTGCCTTCAACCTTTGGCATTCCAGATGTGTTTGCCTACAACTCCCATCAGACCTAGGCAGCTTAGTCAATGGAGAATGATCAGGGGATCTCTAGCCCAAACCTGCTAAATGCTTGGTGCAGGCCCCTGCATTGCAACAGCACAGAGATCCCCACTGTCACTGGTGATGGTCAAGATATAGGGTCATCCATCTTTGGTCATCATTGCAGGCAGGACTTTTTGAATAGCTTTGCATATTTTTTGTCAATGGGTAAAGTTACCTAAGATGCCACAGTGAAGGAATTTTATGGATGGAGTTTCAAGCTCTGTTAAGTTCACAATCCTATTTATTTCCAAATCTGACCATCACTCTATGTATCAGCAGTCTGGAATGACTAAAGTTCCAAGTGAGTTTGTGATTTCAGACTATGTATCATGCCACAATTAGTGTTGTAATCTAAGATGGCTAATAACTTACTTCCTGTGGATCAGGCCTCCTCTCTCTCTGGAGACTATATCAGAGTGCCTTTAATCTCCAGTTTGCAGGGAGCACTGTGGGGCCATAGCATTGGATGCTATTCATCAAAGTTGGAGGCACAAGTCAGTCATGGGTCTCCTCTTGGACAATAGCTACAAATAATCAGTTTGATTAACACCTAACCAACAAGTCGCTCATTAATCCATTTGTAAGGATTCTGAGAGGGTGGGATCTGCATTTGGAGTTAACTAGCGGGCACTGATTAGAATTTGTAAGCTCAAGTGTACGTCAGTGTCAGAAAAAAGTATTCTTTAAGTCAACGTTATCAGAATCCTAATTCATATTTATGAATTTTAAACTGTTTAAAACTGTTTGAAGTACATGCAGAAAAGGTGCAGTAAATATCTACTGCCACTGAACAATTAGGCACATGTGGTATGAGGAATTTGACCATGCACAGGGTGGTGGTGCACTCGCCTGGACTTTTTTTTAAATGTTTCATTAAATATAATGATGGTCAATCAACCTCAGGAAAATGAGTGTGGCTAATCTACACACATGTTTATATTCTCACAGCATGACAAATGCATAGACCTGTGTACTCTGGGTGGAAAAAGCCTACAGGCACAGTCCACCCATCATATTTAGTTGAGCTATGACAGCCAGGGGTACATAATGCATCTCGAGAAGTGGGGGATCAAATCTTTCCCCTGCCATGGTCAGTCTGATTAACCAACAAAGGCTCCATGGATCCACCCTGTTCTTTTGTTGGGCGCTGCAGCTGGTGGCAGGGATTACCCTATGAATAGGGTATACCTCAATCAGGCCCACATGGGGCCTGGCTGCAGAGGTTAAAAAAGGAGACATGAAGCCCCAACAACTTTTCATATGCAACTGTGTCAACCTGAGGTCCGCTCCCACCCTCAGTATCGATGGCAGTGAACTGTCATTCCTGGTACTGCGTGTTTACAGTACTCCACCCTGCAGGGGGACCCTATTCATAAGGTACGAGAATGTGGATTGCAGGAGCCAGAGACTCTGATCACACCGCAGCTTCAAGGGAGACCTGCTGCTTTAATCAGGAACCACAGAGAGCTCCATTAACCAGAGAGATCCTTTGATCCACAAAAGACCGGAAGATGGGTGGGACTTAGTATTACATGTTTTCACCCCTTTACCTTTTCTTTTGCAAAGCACTCTGATTATGACCTCAAACATACAGGATATTGTTGGTGGAGACCCCAGGATTATTTCATTAAGGTAGGCTTAGCCTTCATCAATCACTGTGGCCCATTTGGCTTTAAAAGAGGGCTGAGCCACTCTTTTGGCAGATCATCTGAAGACTGTGCAAGGAATAGCAAGAAAAACTCATCATTGGATCCTGGCTGAAGGTACAGCCTGCCGTACATCTTCTGCCAATGAAGGATGGCTAGGACCTCCAAAGAGGGAAGCAAGGTCCCTCCCCTAAACATCTTCCAGGGAACAGAGGGAGGTACTGATTCTAGAGTACCCACCTACCACTCCAGAACCGGTACCCAGTCAGCACAAGGTGTGCCCTGCTGGGCTCTGCAGCAAGCTTCCCAGGTAGGAAGTGGAATGCCTCCGAACCCGAAATCAAGGACAAGGCAGCTGCCTGCAACACACTCATCAGCTTTGCGCTGTTTGCCTTAAAGGATGACACAAGCCCAGTGAACAAGCTGGGAGAAGTACAACCTACTGCAACACTGACCTTTGTTATGCTGCAGTCGCTTAAATACATCCAAGACTTCTCTTCCAGTACTAATAAACCACGGTCCAGAAGTGAAACAATGATTTCTGACCCCAAGCCGCTGTCTAGGCCAGCCTGCAACTGTTTGTCCAGCAATCGCTTGCTGAACCGTCTCACGCCTGATACTCGCAGCTGACTCCCCTTTTGAACTCTGTCACAGAAGCCTGCAAAGTGCACTGAAGTCGACTTGACCCTTTTGAGCACCAAGAACAGCTACAGCACAAGGTACATTGTAGTTCTGTCCCCCTGGTCCTTCCCAGAAGGCCCCTAGGGACATTATAAGACCTATTGCTCCCTTTGTACTGAAAACACAAAACCATAAACTGTTGTGGTTATTTACCATACCGACTATGCTCCTGTCCGTATCCAGATTGCATCGCTTTTCCTTCTTTTAAACTATCTGTCCTCTGTATTCCTTTACAGGGTGGGTTGTATTTTGTAATGTTACTGAAACTTTGTGTTGTGATAATAATACAGTAGATATTGGTATACAGTCGTGACTGGACAGTTCCTTTTATCATTGGGTAATAACTGTATTTTCGCTGTGTTGCAACTAATCCCTGATCCATGACCTTTCGGAGATAAGCCTGCCACTCCTTCAACGTTACGAAAATCGGACAATGAGGTTTTTAATTTGCTTGTTTCCAATCTGTTTAGATCCCTTCTGGTTTACTAGAGGTGTGGGGCTGATTGATGGTTTAGAAACGATATTCATCCCTGGACCACTTGTGCCCCGGAAGTTTATTTGTCCCATGTGGCTGTGCTCATTTTAAGAGCACTAAAATATGGAGTTCTCACCTGCTAATTTATGGCTTCTGTGCCACTACTCACTGCTAGGGCAAAGTCCAAAGGGCGATAAATGTAGACACCCATTCCCACTCAACTGGTCTACTGATGGAACTCCATAAATGCATTCTTGGGAGGATTGCTCTTGAGAAAGGACCAAAGATCTGCACCAGCATCCTTTGATGCTCTGAAGCAACTGACAGCAGATCTCTGGTTCTCCAGCCACCTAGAAAGAGGCCTCCGTAGCCCTCTTTTCCCTACATCCAGTGGCAACATCTGGGTCACAGTTCCTGCTTGAAGGCCTTGTTTTCCTGAAGCGCCTGATAGTGCTTGCATCACCTGACCCAGAAGCAAATGCACGTTATTTGCCAGTACCTCTGAAGACTCTCTGTGCCACAATGGCCATCAAGCAAGCACCCTGCTTCCACCTCTGTCAAACTGGGAAGCGTCTAGAGGCTATGATGCCTTTGCTGCTGCAACTGTCGGGCTTGCTTAAGCGGGGCTTCCTCCGTGGCTGGCTCCTGTCTTGTGTAATTTCTTCAACATTTATTTAGTATTTGTACTTTTCTTTCTTCAGTTCACTCCAAGCTGACTCCGTCCTCAGAAGCTCAATCTTGTGCCCGAGGCCGAAGTGGAAAACCTGCGTTGAAAGATACTGTTTACTTCAGTCGATTCGCCTTCCTGCTCCTCTGGCTGGGAGCCTCAACCTGGGAATCCCTACATTGTGAATAATTGTTACTCCTAAGAGTCTTGGGGTACCTCTTGCATCACCCCTCACCTTTGAATATGCTGACTACGGCTGATGGGAGATGTAGTCAAAAACATCTGGAGAGCTAAAGGTTGCCATAGAGTGAGTATAACTGCACACACTCTTTTACACTATTTGGGTCCCAGTGGGAACCGATGGGGGAAAGAAATGCGAGGAAGTCATGTTGTCAGATATTTGATATAACCACTGTGTTAGAGGCAAAGGGAGCGCTTAAATCCAAGGTCGGAAGTTAATAACCGACTGTGGGAGATTGTTTCATGACTGTAGTTTCTACACATGTTGAAGAAGAAAATGAGGGGTGAATTCTATGTTCCCTTTTCAATGTCTCTCTGCGTACACTGGCCACTTTTCTCTGCACGTTAATTCCTGATTCACAACAGGGGGCAGGACTTGGTTGAGTGCAAGGCAGTGGCGGCTGCTATCATAGGGTGGCCGGGCGCCGCCCCCCCAGAAAAGAAGGAGAAAAGAAAGGAAGCTAAAAGAGATTCAATCTGAGAATTTCTCTGATTGAATCTCTTTTAGCTTGCATTTCCTTTGCCAACAGCGCGGGGGCGCTGTGGCAAGGCAACAAGAACAAAGGGCCGGCCCGGCTGCTTTTATAGCGGGGCGTGTCCCATTTTACGTCTTCCTCTTTCAATAGTAGAGTGCGTGGAGCTCGTAGCTCCACGCACTCTACGTAAGCCCCTTTAATTAGAAGGCTGGCGGGGCGCTTCAGGGGTGGCCCCGCCAGTCTAAAATGTGCGTAAACAGCGCACTAGGGTCCGGGTCATCAATGAAATTCCCTCCCCTCCCCTGCATGGACACAGTAATGTCATTGGTTGTTTGCCAGCCAATGACAACCCTTGCATTGGCTGGCAAACAGCCAATGACATACTGTATCTATGCATTGGTACGACGGCAGGAGTCACAAGTCGACGTGAGCTCAGCTTCCTGGCCCTGAAGACCACCACCAGCCCAGCAGAGACGGCCTGGACCCTGCTCCACGACACGAGTTGCCGGTGGGTAAGTAGTAGGTCCCAGCATGTTGTTTGTGTTTCCCAGGGCCCGGGGACATGGTCCACAGCCGGCCCAATCAGCAACGCTGAAAGACGTGTAGGCCAGGGCCTACGTCTTTCAGTGTTGCTGACTGCCGTCAACTCATTGGGGCATGGGGCCTTGTGTCTCACTCGAGTGAGTCTCCCGCGGGCCTTGGTGGTAGCGGGCCCGGGGCCACCTGGCCTGGACCTTTACCCCCGGTCCGCCCACGCGGACAGCAAGGCGCAGGCAGGCGTGCTGCTGCCCAGTGCGGACCGCTGCCGCGTAGAATCTCGACTCCATCCAAAATGTGCCATTTTATATTTTCTGCATTTTTCGATAAAAAATGGCGAAAATATAAAACAGCAAAGTAAGTCACCAGGGAGAGCCCTGGCAGCGTGAGGGAGAGGCCTGTCTGCCTGGCACAGTGGTACCAGCACCACGGCTGGTGCGGTGCCTGCTGGACAGGCCTAGCACAGATGTTCAATGATACTCTTGGAAGCTGGGGTGGTAGCGGTGCAGATGTTCACTTGGCAGATGAGGGTGGGGGTTGATGCGAACAGATTAATGGCTCTCAGACTCATTCACTTTTTAAGCAGTGGAGTTTCTTTGGGAAATTTAAAAATAAAAATGAATTGATGTCCGGCAAGGCCTACTCATTGGGTTGGAGAGGGGTGCCACTTTCAGACAAATCCCTTATTCGCCAACTCGCTCTTTACGGCCACTTCCCCTGTTCATTTGACCCTCTCGTCTCTCTTTTACCCCCCTCTTTCCTCCACCTCCCTTTCGCCCCATGATGTCTCTGCATTCATCGTCCTCCTGTCTCCATTACCCCTGCCTTTTCTCTCTCCCTCTGCTCTCCCCCTTCCCCCCGTCCCCGGGTTCCTGTAACAGAAGGGCTCAGCAGGCGCTGCCAGGGGTCGCCCAGGTGGATAATATCAGAAAAGACAGCCTTTTTGCTGCTAAGCCCATGTCTCCTCCAGATCCGCGTGCATTAGCAAGGGGAGCTTTTAAGGGATTTGAATGCACTCTCATTTGAGCGGGATTCTCTCTCGCAGCCTGGCACTGCCACAGGGCTGCCAGCACCGGGGAGCGCAGCGAGGGTGGGAGCAGGAAGGCTGACCCTCCCACCACCCTAGTGCGGGCGGGCGGGCGGGCGGGCGGGAAGAGAGAAAGGGGGTCGCAGCCCTCCGCAGGAGACGGCCTTTTCCATCAAAAAACCTGGGCAGGAGAGAGAGAAGGGAAGAAAGGGAAAGCGGGAAAGGAAGGAAAGGAGCCGCAGAATGGAGAGAGGGAGAGCGAGGCGAAGAAAAACAAGCGAGAAGAGAGAAGTAAGGTGAGAGAGGGGAAGGCGCAGGAGGGAAAGGAAGTTCTTGATAAAATGGGGGAGTGTGAAAGAAACAGGCAGAGAAAAGGAAGGAGGGAGAACAAAAGAAAAGAGAAAAAGAGGATTGGAAAAGTAGTGGGGAGAGTGCGTTGACAGACGGAGACAAAAAAAGGAGAGACAGGATGCAGAAGTAGAGAGGGGGTGGCAAGTAAGGAACAAGGGAGAAGGGGAAAGGGTGCACAGGAGAGATAGAGGAGAAGACCAAAGGGGAAGTGGAAAGAGCGAGGACCAGAAAGAGAGAGACAGTGTAAACAGGAGGTGTCTAAAGAGAAGGGAGCCAGAAAGGTAGGCGGTAGGAGACGAGACACAGCTAAAAAATACACAATACAGCCGAGGGCTGGAACGAATTGACTAGAAGTACTGGGACTAAGAGTAGCAGAGGGGGGCATTAGAAATAGAGAGTTACACAGGAGAAGAAGAAGAGGGAATGCAATGAAGAGAGAAGGGACCGTGTAGAAACGTGAGATAGAAAATGTGAGAGGTGAGTCGAGAGATACCCGTCCCTGGGCCAAAATCTGAGCGCGGGAGTTCGGCAGTCACAGGGGATTGGGGAATAATATATCATGCATAGAGAGCAATACAGAACCATTGAGAGGGGTCTGATGAGCAGGAAACAATAACGAGGGGAAGTGGGTAAGGGGTGGGTGGGAGATACAGAGGGAAGAAGATACGGATATGGCTTACAGTGGTAAGAGAGACATAGTTTATAATGGATGACACGTGAGTATGGGTCAACAGAAAAGCGAGCAGCCTGCAGGGTGAAGGGAGCAAGGGAGCAACCAGTGGGAGAGCGAGAGAGGTAGCAGAGAGATAGAGAAAGAGAGAACACAAAGGGGATATCGTCAGAGCAGAGGAGCACCAGTCAATATAGAGAAGCGAAAGGGTAGAGCAGAGGAGTGAGAGTGCGAGCAGGGGAGAGGGGCAGCAGAGGAGAGAGGGGCAGAGGAGAGAGAGCGCAAGCAGGGGAGAGGGGCAGCAGAGGAGATGGAGCGCGAGCAGGGGAAAGGGTGAGCAGAGGAGATGGAGCGCGAGCAGGGGAGAGTGGTAGCAGAGGAGAGAGGGGCAGAGGAGATAGAGCGCGCGAGCAGGGGAGAGGGGCAGCAGAGGAGTGAGTGGCCAGGCCTAGCACTGCATGATGCGGGACTCAGAGGGGTCGCAGGCCGCGGCTGGGACAAGGCCACCTTACTTTGCCCCCACAGTTTACCATTTACGTGAAAATGAATTATTCCCATTGTTAAATCCATGGCCGAGAGACTTCTCAAAGGAACAGGAGGGAAACGCTGCCCTCTTTGTACACTTTACTGTACCTTATTTGGCAGCCGTGTGCCAGTGTTTGACATTGTATTTATTTATTTGTAATGCGCATAGACCGGGCAGAACAAACTGCATCTGGACGCAGGTTTTACGTGGATTGCATTAAAGCTTTATTAAAATATGCATGGTGGTATTAAGAAAATAATTTAGAGAAATGTATCAAGGCAACGCAGACTGATGGGGCCCAGGGGCCAAGACTGAAAGATTCCTGTCTCCTCGGCGCACAAAAACGTGATGTTGGCCCAGCCAATATATATTAGTGAGCAGAATGGAGGTCCCGCTCCCACAAAGAGCCATTAGCCATACATTCGATTCTTTGCCTGACGGGCAGGCAGTGCAATGATTTCCACAGCAGGGAGATCAAGGCTGATTTTAGAAGATGAAAAATAAGTAACTGCAGCATTTTGTGCTGCCTGGAGATGCGAGAGCCGTCGCCGGGGTATTATTGAGGGTTCATTTCGTTTGCCATCCAACTATCGCCATTTTAATCATTCCTACCGATATCTGTGTAATAATTGATTGCATTGCACTGATTCGGCCCCTTGTGCCCCTGGCTTTGTCATCAGCTTGCCAACCAGCAGCAGGGGCAGTGTTTGCATTATTTTCCTTGGACTAGACCTCGGCTGAGGGCAGCTGCTGCAAATGATATGATATGGCATTTGTAACGCGCCTATACACCAGTGCATAGAAGCCTGAGGGTGCTCTTCAGCCTAGAGGATCAAGCCAAAAACAGCTTAACACTTGAAAGATTGGACAAATTGCTTTCCAATGCTCCGAGCCTCAGAAACCCTTGACTCGTGCGAGTCGCAACCGAAACAGCAGGGGCAACCAGTAACGGCTGCATAACAAACATATGTTTTCATCATTACTGACTATATAATGAATTTCTTTATGCATACACCATAGTACCAGCTATTCTCAATACAAGCTGCTGTAAAATACACCATCACACTTGCACACGTAAGAATAGTGTACCACCATTAATGTGTAAAACCGAATGCTTTTTTCATATTTCAGTGGGTTTTTGGGACAGTAAATTGCACATTTTTTAGGCCATTTTTCCCAAAATTTTGCGGGGTATAACCCCCACGCAACCCCCTTGGGGGGTGGGCTCGCGCGCTGCATGCGCTCGCTACTAAATTCGCCCTGGGAAATTTACGCCCCACCAGCTTTCAAACGCACCAGCCGCCACTGGTGCAAGGGACTGGGAGACAGCCCTTCATTGCATATCTATGTGTCTGGTACATTCCTGACACGTAGGCATGCCCTGGCTCACCGGTCGCGCGGTGGGGTGATGGCGGACTTGGACGGGAAGGTCGTTTGCAGTAATGTGACTTAAATGACATGTCACTGCAATTACAGCATGTACTTTACCATCTATGGCCCAGGGATGGAACCAACCATGAAGCCGTTGAATTCACATTGCTTTGAGAAGCTAAAGTCCTGGTTTGTTGATGTCGCAGAGAAATAAAGTATAGCACATTTTAAAAACTGGGCAATTTTATCTCAAATGGCTATTACTGGGGACGTTGAACAAATAGCATGCTTTATTACATAGGCAAAACACATCACAACAGTAATTACAATGCTGTTTGCAATTAAATATACGGCAATGCAAATGCCATACAGCTGCCTGACCTTGAGTTAATAAAATACGCAGGTAGGCTTTATGCACCGAGTTGTTTGACCTCATTTTCGAGCACTGTGCGTTTGAGAGCTAAGAGACCGGGTTGTGTTCACTCCAGGGCCCGAAGCGGAATGGCGCAGTGAAAACCCTCCACAGAGCGAAACGACGCATTATCGAAATACACGACGCGTTTCAAGGGGAAAAGAAAAGCAAAGAAAGCGGGGGGACTTTTTTCATTACAGCTCGAGTTGCAATTGGTTCGAATGATTCCACTGCGTTCAGAGCGCAGCTGACGCCCCCAGTCAAACCTACGTGGGGAAACTCAGTGCACAGATAAAGTGAACCTATTAGATAGAGGATACGCTTTCCGAGACGCCAGTAGCAGTGACTGACTTTGAAGGCGGTGGCGTTTTTCATCTTCATAACAATAGAGGAAAGGACATATTTGTGCAGGCTCGCGCCTTTATATAACCAGTTGCCTTCTCTCCCCGTGTAATGCCTGCGCTAATGCCAAGAGAAGAGCAGTTTATGTAAGCTACCAGCTACGACAAACACGATTTTTCAAAATGAGGATAAAATGGAGCCAATTTGAAACATACGCTTTCGTTGTCATCCGCGGCACATGACATAATCAAATCACGCTCACTGTAATCTGTTCTTGGCCACTTATCCATAAAGTGCCCCTGGCTGTCGCTATTCGTAAAGCTGCGTAAGTGGCCGTGGCGTAGGCCTGGGACGAGCAGTCCAAGCCAAGTGCAGAAGACCCGGGGAAATAAAAAGATTATTTTGTATTTTACAAGATTAGAGTACAGATAGGGAGAAATGGCATATGATGCGCATAGCTTGAAGGTGTTGTTTGAGATTTTTGCCCACCCATTGACTACTCATGGCCATGCCAATCCCTATGTCCAGTCCCACCTAGTTCCTGCCCATGCACGCCCAAAACACTTCCTCATGAGAACTCTTTCAGATCACTTTAATCAAGTCTTACCATGAAACTTTGCACTTGAAGTACCTGCCAGTTGTTTTTTCAAAGCAGTCTTCTGAGAGTAAATGACTTAACTGGTGTTGTAAAAACGCTTCTGGTGTAATAAAAATGTCTATTCCAGCTCTGCCTTCAGCCACTCAATTTATAAGCACTTTATATGTCCTTCATTGCAGTCCTGTCAAAAATAAGCATTGACAAAGCCAACAGTTTTGGCTTGTGCATAAGTATTAGACATTTGCCAGGCACTGCTATTATATGCCCAGGTACACACATCATTTAGCAGTGTGGAATGTTCTAAGCATAGCACTGATTGTACAACGGAAATGTCCTGACGCTCTTGTGAATGAACACATACCTGTGTGGGCGAGCCCTTCAGTGCTGACTTTTGGGTGCACTGGTGTTAACATTAGTGACCTGCAACCTGAAAGTTTAGCTCCCTGCTCTTCTTCAGTGTGTCGAGGCGGCCTTACTGTCTGTGTGATTGTGTGTAAGGATGGTTGTGTGTGCATAAGGATGTATGCATTTGTGTCTGCGTGCGTGGATGATATGTGGGTAGCTGGATGGGTACTTATGAGTGTGGTGGTTGTACAGGTGGGTTAGTCAGTGGATGGCTGCACTGATGGGGGCAAAAGTTTATATTTCTGTTTGCCTGTGCGGGTGCGTCACGAGGAGGATGGATTCAAATGTCTTATTTCGATATTCTCTTCAGCTCACTGTTGTGTTTACACAATATGAAGAAGAATGGGGTTTAAAGGGAGGTTTATTCCTTTATGTTCTCGTGCAAAACAAACATGCACTTTTTGTTTGGTTGAGTAATTAAATTAACAAGCTTTGGCAATGCCAACAGTTTGGGCTTTTGTGTAGGCATGGGAAGGGCACCTGCCAGGCACAGTTCTAGGTGGGATCACGGATGCGGGCTACAACAAGGCAATCGGACCTTGCTGTAGGAGGAAACCATTAGAAGAAAAAGAAGATTCATCAGTTCTGCCATTCAGAGCACAACTTTATAAAAAGAGACTGAATATAAAGCAATTGAAGTTAAGGAATCTCTCTGAGGAACCACAGCTAAGGTGCAAAAGGAAATGTATGAATTAAATACATGGGAGACCACAATAATGAAAATAGCACAGAATTAATGTGCGAAATGGAATTATGGAATGTGCAAAATAGAAATGTATGAATGTATGAAAGCAATACATGACAAATACATCTACATACAAAATAATGTATTGAAATATTGTCTGGCATTCATTTCGGGGATCGCATACCATAAAAGTACCAGCATTGAAAAAACGTTACAGTTCTAGTTGAGTAAGTATTTTTCAAGTTCAGAACTCAATTTGTTCTAGACAAAAGACAAAAATCCACACATGCTAATTAACAGTGCTATTTTTAACAGAAAATGAAACGTTATGGTCTGTTTCTGCCTAAACAATAGGTGTTTCTAACACCCAAATCCAAACCCTTTGCTTTACTGACTTTGAAAGGACGAATGCAAGGTGAGCCGCATCAGATTAAAATCTGTAGTCAGAGGTTTGCATGTAGAACTGTCATGGGTATCAGGCAGGTAGTTGGGGCAAGCTGGGTGGAGGCTTGGCAGGCCTGGCATAGGCACATAAAGACCCCATAACAAATCCCTCCTTTCATTCCTTCCTAGTGTTTGTAATAACTTCATGGTTACCACTTCCTGTTGCCAAACAGGAAGTGCATGATAACTCATGAGCTCTCTAGTGTTTGGGTGTGGCTGGCTATATAAGCCACACCCTAGCTTTGTGTTGCTTACTGTGTGCTGTATCAGCAACACACTTGCCGTACTCTGGATCAGCCAGCATCTGCTTACCTGCTCCGGATCATCCTGTTTCTGCTTACCTGCTCCGGATCATCCTGCTTCTGCTTACCTGCTCCGGATCATCCTGCTTCTGCTTACCTGCTCTGGATCATCCTACTTCTGCCTACCCGCACTGGATCATTCAGCTTCAGTTTACCTGGTTCTTACTCCACGCCGCAGCTATCTCCAGTCAAGAGGGGACTTTTACACCGGCACCTGTAAGAACAAAGAAGACCAGCGTTAACACACGCACATTAGTAACGCTTCGCATACTCACCGAATCTTCCCATGATGCTGGAATCCAGGTTAGTTGCACAAGCGCACAAACCCCTGTAAGAAAGAAGAGACATTATTCATTGCGCTCGCTCCAATAACGCTGACACTTATTTCACTCCGCTCTCTCTCTCTACATGGTGCATACTTACCAAAAGCCTCTGTGCAAACTTACCTAACCACCAAGTCTCCAGTAGCGCCTAATCCGGACTCTAGGTGCTAATACCATATAATTTCACCTGCAAGGGAAAGGAAGAGACATTAACAGACACGCTCGAATTGAAGGCTCTGCGCAAACCTACAAGCAGCTAGCTTCTACACACAGTGCTACTCACCCACAAAAATACCGGCAAACAAAGACAATACGGACAATTTTGGACACTCAACATTCTCCGCGCAACGTTCACTTGTGGGAAGGACTTTCTAGCCAGTGAAGAAACTGGCACTTTGAACTCCCGGCCTCACTGTGAAGGCATAAAACAGCGTTTGGCATCTGAACTCAGCCTACAGGCATTGGCACCAATCACATGAGTGAATCACACCCCTGCAAATGCAGGATGGAGTGCACACCCTACTAAAGATCAAGGTAAGCCCATAGGGGGACATCACAGCACACAGTAAAGAGAAGGGAAGGGACCAGGGAAATCGGGTGAATTCAGGACTGAGTGTACACCATGTATTTGACAGGTATTCCTCCAGGTGAAACAGGGGAAGTGAAAACTGGGGGGTCAAGGGAGGCTCGTCCATCGCTCCTGCAGAGACACAGGTGAGTGTGACAAGATCACTGTAGCAGGTGCTCAACCCACCAAGCTATCTTGCCATATTTTAATAACAAGCTCCTTCATGACAAACTAAAGACAAGTTTCCAAACAGGTTTCAAACACTAAGGGCCCGATTCATGGAATTTTCGACATTGAATATAGGGACTTTGCATGCCAAACCAGGCACAAAATCCTGTTTGTCGATTCCTGGAATCAACTGCGAAGTACTTTTTTGTACTTTGCAGGGACTTTGCAGAGGCTTGGCATGTTTCTCTCTGCAAGTGGCCGAATGCCTTTTGCGTGAGACACCACATAGAGCATGGGCGTGGCTTGCACAGAGGGCAGACTAATAGGTGGAACTCGGAAAATGACGAAAAACAAGGGATAATGTGGGTTTTACGAGGGATGGCCTGCAGGCAGTCCATCGCACGCCCACAAATGCACGGAACAAGATGTATTTGTGGATCTGACCGTGCAAATTCTTGTCGGGGAAATGGCTGTGCAAAGCCCTCATTCTATCTGCCACCCGAAGGCAGGCGCACAGACATTTGCACATAGGATTCCCCGCACAGAGGTGAAATCGCATATTGGATTTTGGGGTGGGTGTATGCAGCCGGGGTTCGATCTAAATTAGGGGTCGTGTACGCAGTGTAACAGGGTGCAGGAACAGTTTATGGGGGTTCGCATGCAGCTTTTTCTGAATTTTATCTGAGTTAGAGGAATTTGTACGCATCTTGTCGGGATGCCGGAAACAGTTATGGTGGACCCTGCGCAGTGTCCCAGAGGTGCAGATAACACAACTGGAATACATTGCCCTGCAAATGTAGCAATAAATCTTCTATTCCATTCACCACCAATTGTGGGCAATATGGTCCGATAGCACAGCGGGTAGAGCGCTCGTTTTCACATCCATGCAGAGCCTGCTGATGCAGGTTCAAATCCCGGCAGCGCCAAACTCAGCCTTTCATCCTTCCAAGGTCAATAAATGAGCACCACACATTGTGGGTAATAATAAGCAGCGCTCAGATGCCTGAGGGTTTGTAGCACTGTATAAATGCTAAATTGTTATTGTTGTTATTTGTTAAATGGCTCCAAACAGTGATGTTTACAAATCCTCAGCCTGCACAGAAATGTAATTAACAATCCTGACAGTATCTACAGTGTCTCGGGGATAAGAGAGAAATTGGACCACAGTCCAAGAATTGTTGAATTCACCATAAACACACTCTAAGAACAAGGGTTTCACCACCCAGAAAAATGGGCTAGCCTTAGTCCAATCATGTGTGGTATTTTGCCTTTTAAAAGAAGGGGTCTCCCATTCCTTCTTTGGTTCACTCTTTAACAAAAACCTGAGAAGAATTTATTGGATCTCTGTTGGGACAGTTGATCTTTCAAAAGTCCTCTGCCAGTGAGGTGAAGACTGAGGCAGAGGGAAGCTCAGTCCGCTAACCCTCTCCCAGGGACCACTGGTGGTGAACTGCTGCTGGGACAAGACCTGTCTCTCTGCCATGCACAATGGTACACATGACTTTACCATGTAGAAGGACCCCTGCAGTTGTGTGTCAGCCTCCCACTGTTTGGGAGCCTGAGGTCAAGCACTAACCTTACCCTAGAGCCCCTGTATTGGCACTCACTGCATCCTGAGAGCCACGACAGTCAGGTCCCTTGTTTCATTGCATCGAACCGGTCAAACAGCTTTTGAACTTGGGCTCACTGAATCCTGAAGCACAACACCTACCTTTAGCAGTGAACCGAACCCTTCGAACCAGTGTGATTGCATTTCAAATTAGCTTGACACTACATCTGCCTCGCAGAGCTCCTCACCTGCTCGGGTCGAATCAACTACTTATCGCCAGACACTGACTCGAACCGCTGGATTGTCAGTCAAGGCTCAAACCAGCCATTACACAAATTACTTGAAACAGCTTGACCTTGAACTACCCCTTCATCGAACCCTAAACCAGAGGATCAGGATCACTGCTTTGAACCATTGTTGACCCTCAACTCGAACCACAGGAGTGTCACTCGCCGACCCTACCCACAGGTTACAACCCAAATCAACCCTGCTTGATCTTAGTGAATGCACCAACCTGCATCACTCATACGTCTCCTTCTAAACTGCTCTGGGCTATAAGATGCACCCCAACTTGACTCCATTTCACTGCTTGGATAAACACGACACTGAACTCAAATTTGACTCGAACTGCTTGAAGACTGGTTTGATGCTGTCGATTTGGCAAGATACACAAAAAGGTACTATTGACTGCGAACTGCCCCCTTGCTCCACTTTTGGTCCTTAGAGAGTGGTTAGGCCACAGTAATCTCTTTTGCACCCAAGAACTTATGCTTTTAAAGAACATTATGGCTTTTACTTGCCGTTCACTGCTGATTCATTACCCAGAGGGCATCAACTTTCTATCTTTGCTGATTCTTGGTTCCTTAGGTGGGGGTTTTCTATTTAGTTACTATTGCATAGGGTGTGTTTGATTAAAGTATACATATCTTTATTTACTGAAAAAACTTTGTTAAAGGGACATTATGGTAAAGTTGCACTGATAAAAAGCTATGAAATTCATGATAGAGCTTCTGATCCCCCCTGACATTTTGCTACCAACATTATAAACACTACCCCTTTTAGGGACTATTCATGACAATTATTTTAAAATGTGATGTTATCAGTGATGTCTTTCATGTACGTGGTGTTTGCCTTACAAATGCACAGTGGCGGCGCAAGTTATGGTTGCTTAGCTTAACATAACGGTTGAATTTCTGGGGGTTTCGGTTTTACTTGTAACCATAATGTCCCTTTAACAAAGTTTTTTCATTGAATTTCATAGCTTTTAATTAGTGCAACTTAATGATAATGTCCCTTTAACAAAGGTTTTTCAGTGAATTTCATGGGGATTTACCAGTGAACCCTAATTTGCTACAACCTACTAATATCATACTTACCCTAATATAGCAAAATATTTTTCCAATTTGCAAAGTTTCACCTTAAAACTCTGCCATTCCCCACCTTCTAGCATAATTTTTAACACTTCTATACACTTTTTGTCACTTTTTCCACTGTTTTTGTGTTTGTCGACGTTTGAGAACGTGACATCATTACAGACTTTTCAGACAGTGTCACGTGACCATGCGCTCGCGTGCAGCATTATGACCTGTCCGCCCTTCACAAATGGGACTGTGCTTCGCAAACAGTATGGAACTGCATTTTTCAGCTCCTCTAGGAATTTTGAAGCTCAAAATGTACTCTTGCACAGGTCCTACACCTATTCTTACTCATTATCCTTTAACAATCTAGCAAACAGCACATCCTTGGAAGAATATTAGGAAAACTGCTATTCATCTTAAATACAGCATCAGCTATTGCCATCCCACCTCCCCAAGAGCCACCACCACCAGCTGGAGGACCTACACAACGAAAGAAGCACATTACTTCAAAAGACAATCAAGAAAACCAGGAAGATAAGGTAGAAGTGCCTACCCCTAGCACCCACAGAGAATCATGGGTGTGGCAGTTATTTATCACTGTTGGAAATGTACCAAAGGTTAAAGCTACCAAAGTAAAATGCACTGAGTGCATGCACTCAGTCACGGACAACCTCACCAGTACTCCACCAGCACCATCTCCATACACCAGCACACCAAATCCAACCACTGCAATGCTCTCAGAAAGGCTTTTCCTTTCTTGGGAAGTAGTAGGCAGTCTTCCTCTACCTCATGTTCCTCAACGAATCCTGTATCCACACAGCCTACTTCTGTGGGGCATAAAATCCCACCAGGTACCTTGCAAGCAATAAAGAAGACTGCTGATCCAAATCTTTCAAAAACAACAGCAATCTGTGTATACTGCAACACACCACTCTGCAGGGGGGATCAATTTCGAAGTGTTTTTGAAGCTGTAATCAAGGAGCATGAGAAAAACTGCTTTTTTCCTTAGATTTAACATATGCACAACATTTTCCCCTATCAACCCGCCCCTCCATTTGTGTGGTTGATGTCCCTTCCCCCATTTCCCTCCCCATTTTACTTTCTGTGCTCTCATAAACATAAAAAAGGTTCCTTTATGAACCACCTTTCACAGTAAAAACAAAAGAACTAAAAAAATAAGCTTATAGACTCCATCTACTTTACATTTTCAGTAAAGTAGTTAGATTCAATAAGATTCTCCAATATTCCTATTACGGTTTTCTACTATGCCAATGGTAATAATGGAGAATTGTATACTAGAGAAAAAGAAAAAAGTACAGGAACATGTTTCTGTCTGAAATTCCTCTCTCTAGTATACAATAAAATTCATATTCCATTGCTGTGTATAACTATCCACAGTCTCTGCATTACCCAGTCTAGCCCACGCCTTATTAGAAAACCCGAATTGCACATGCACACTATCACACAAAACTCCCATTATACTATTTTTACTGTTATGTTGGTAACCCTCTATCATTGCCTGTTTTAAAACAATCACACATATATCCACCAATCACTGAAAACACTCTGCATATAGCCTATCAACATATTAAACTTCCACCCACCAACTGCCAATTAACAATGTTCTACAAATCTTTTGCATCTACATTTCCCATACTTATACCAAAAAACTGTACATATTGCTTGTATAAATGCACATATGATATGATATGATAGTGTATTTGTATGGCGCCTATACACAATGTGTTTCAAAGCGCTTCAAGGCAAGGGAGGGAACAAGGGAACAATACAAACAGTGTACATTCTTACATGGCCTTGAACAATAAGAATGTGAAATTAAATATTGTACTTGGCCTGACAACATTGCAAAAGATAAGACACAGCAAGGAAGGGAGGAGGTGGGCAGGAAGGGAATGTGAACAGACAAGCAACTCACATACTAGGCCTGACGACATTTATGATAGAGCCAGAAGATTACAAGAGGAGAGGATGAGGGGGAGGAGAAGGAAGGAGAGGGGTGTCAAGGGTTTTCACCAATGTTGAATTATTAGACGGGGTAGATGTGGGGATGAGCTGTAGCCGCCCATCATTCTATCCCAGAACAAAACTAAATCAATAAACTGGGTGGATGTGGGGATGAGCTGTCGCCGCCCTTCATTCTATCCCAGAACCAGGAAAACCGCGCGGTTCTGCGCACACCAAAATGGTTGTCTAACCTGCCACCCACCAGTGCCAGCATGATGGACTGGAAGCGCCAGGGGTGAAAGGTGGTGTCAAAGGAAAAATAACAGTGTTGTTAGACCAAAAGCGCCTTAAAATCACCTTTGTTTTCCTGAATGCAAGCTCAAAGTGCCGATTTCAAACATTGCAGGATATTCAAAAATCTTACTGAACACCAGCAGACATCTGGCAGAATGAAGTGTTGTGTGCATACAAAATCTGGGAAGATGAAGAGCCCAAAACAATGTTTATAACAAAACTGGCTGAGCTGTGGATGTCAGCAGCTTAATTGAAATTGGATTTAAAACCACTAAAATCGAAATGTTTAAATTAAATGAGTGACCTACTTTTGAGTGTCACATAGTTTGCAACTGTTAAATGTCATGGTTTTGAACTTAGAATCAGCATTCTAGCTGCATGTGTGGAAAAATTGTAAGTTTGATATAAACTGGGAAAAAAAGGACATTTAGCTGAAGCATGGCTTAAAAAAAATTAATTCTGCCTGACAACTACCCCTGACAGGAGTTGAACTGGCTCAACAACTCTTCCAAGGCCTGGCTGCATCCTGCTGCCCCCACCAAAAGGAGATCACACCTCTCTGATTGAATTAAGGGAGGGGTACCTGCAGACTGCAGGAAGTTGAACAAAGCACTGTCCTCGGCTCAGGCAAATGTTATATTGGGGGGGTCATAAAATGGCTTCCTCTTGGGAGAAACTGGGAGGGGCAGTGCCTGTGAGAGCCAGCTGAGCTTGGGAAAGTGTATAAACCAGTTATTCCACCATGTGATGTGGGAAGCCACACCACTTTTTGACCAGGGCATCATTTTAAAAAGATAGATAACTGTCTTGATATGGGAAAAATCTTCCTCGGGGCCAGCCCTTTGAGAGCAAAAATACCCAATTCAGCCCAAAATACAGGTTCTATTGTGCTGAGCAGTGATCTCATGCTAGTGACAAATGACACCCTCAAAGTTTTAGCATATTTATTCTAAGCAGTGAATTTCATATACATTTGGGATTCAAGTTAAAGAATATTACAAAGCATAAACTTAGAACAATGCAAAATATAGTGAAACATGGAACTTAGATAAACATAGAGAAATATAGAGAAATATAGAGAAACATAGAGAAACACAGTCTTACGTCCCTTTAATCAGCACTGGGAGACCTGGGCTTTTCATAGAAAAACAATGCTGGAGGACACCGTGAGAGCCAATTCCGGGCACTTAACTGTACACGAATCAAGTCCACAGGACGATCTCCCCCCGAGTCATGTGTGCATGGATATTTTATAATCTCGTGATGTCAGTCACCATGACGCATAGTTCCAGAACTTTCCCTGTGCAAAAATATGGGCTGGTTCATGGAAAAAACCCAGCTCTCTCTGAGATGCTCCCTGCTCGCTCCTACCCCCTCCCTTGGAGCCCTCTCCGCGAACACTGGAATGTCCTTATCAGTGCCTTCCCAGAGAAAAGCAAGATTAGCTTGGAGCCAGGGCTACCGTTAGTGAGGCTGAATATTCTAAGGGAAGCAGGGATGTATTAACCCCATCTGCAAGCTCTAAAAGGCATGCACTCATAGCTTAGTGTTTATAGCGCTTAAGACTGGCTATCTAAGCGCTATATAGGTGCCATAATGTTCCAAACACTCCAAAAATACCTATTAGGTACAGAGCTAGGGGCCCTCCCTGCCTGTCTATCAACAATGGTTAATGTGACCTATTTCATACTAGGCCTGCATATTCCTTGTAGCTCACTACTGCATAATGGAAGTGCTACAACAGACTACTGTCAGCATTTTTAGCACATACCTTGAATACACTATTGGCTTTCAGCGGCTAATGCTGTCATCTAAAGCCCTGATTGGCAAGGTTGCAATTTCGTGTATCACTACATTCCACCCCTATTCAACGTTTGTGCGACAAATGCTGACTAATACCTATCAATATAGTATTTAGTGCAGTGATAAAGACCTTGGGGCTTTGCAAGAGGTTTAAGCAAACTATCTTCTAGCGGTTAGTTAGCGTGGCATGCAAGGTAAAACACTACCTAAACAAAAATGTACACAAAGTGAACAGTGACATATACCCTTGCCAAAACCTGGCCTACACAAAAAATACCTACACCAAGTGAACATGGACATTTACTCTAGCCAAAACATGGCCTACACAAAAATACCTAAATCAATTTTGTATAACTGATTGTCAGTTAAAAAGCAGCATGCAGTTAAAATGTCAAGGCAATCCGGTGTAGTCTAATCTACAATGCACTATTGCATTTATGTATGGTTACCAATTCTAAAACCTGGCAGCCTTTCACTCTAAGGGCTTACCCTCCCCCTGATCCCAGGGCATTCAAGCGTGACTATGGGCTGTGTGACTAGACACTTCCCCCAGGTAGGTGGAACCCAACCAGAAACCATCTAATTTCGTGAACAAGGTGAACCCATGGGCACCAGGTTATCTAAATAAAAACAATTCTACTAATTTACATCAAGCATGGCATGTGTTATTCATGCAATCAAAAGCAAGCAATTCAATCCATATGTATGCTGGTAACTGTAGCTCTGCGTGTCAGTGTGTGGAGGATGGTCGCCCCCACCCAGTAAAAAGCCAACACCTGCTGATTTAACAATGTTTGCCATACAATGCATTGTGTGTATTTAGCAGTCTTGTTGACCTGCCCTATGGCAGACAAAAATGTCTTCATACCTAAAATTCTGCCATCTTCAGTGGTTGTCAATACTTGTAGCAGTGTTGGGCGTATCAATGGGCCCCACCAGGCCAGAAGTTCTATAGCAGAGCTGGCATCAGAACCCATAGTGGCTAGCTTATTGTGCACAGTTTCTATGTCACAAGCATATAAAGCTCCTGTTACTCCCCGCTGCTCCTGCAATTAATGAATTTAGCTCCCTAGCTACGCGCACTCTAGTAATGGGCCATAGAAATTGACTCCATTTGTAGCAGCTTGGTAGTACTAAGGAAACATTGCCTCATGATAAACCTATGTCTAAGTGTATCACTGTAATAATGAAGGTGTGCATTACCAGTCTACCTATTGTGACTTGGAGAATACTCTTCTTCAAGTGGGATATCTACCATATACAATATTAACTTTAGCCACAAACACCATACTACTATCCGGCAGTGGCTGTTTCATCACACCATGGTAAAATGCCTTAGTCAAGTTATAGTCCATAAAATCTTGGCGAGAAACTCGCTGCAGTTCTTGATCAGAAAAACATCACATTAGACAAATTAAACAAATCGTATCCATTCAGTGACAAAAGATGCCTGACAATGTGCCAGGCCAGCACGCTAGCAATTCCATGTGGATACTCATTTGTAGCGCTTTTCCAAAGAATTATTCCAAATGTCTACAATCAAAAGGTGACTCTTTGCATTAGTGTGCTGGAGACAGCTGTCCCCACAAAAACATGAAACTGGTTGGTTTAACAAAAACCGTGTCACACTCTGTGTCATAAAATCAAACATCAAGTCAGTCATGGTTTCATTTACCTGCCTTAAGCTGGCTGTAAAAGTATCCAGTGTTTCAAAGATTACCATTTCAAATTATAGCTCATACACTTGGCAGCATTACTTCAATTAAGAATCTTAACCTACGCACAGGTGACTTTGATGTGCGCACTCATCTTATCTCAAAATAAATTACGCTCCTGCTTGCATAATTCTGCTGCCCCAACAGTTCATAAATCATTCTCCTGCCTACGTGCAATGTAGAATATTTTTTTTTTCTTCAAAAAACAAAACATCTCTGGTTAAAGCCATTCAGTTGGAAGAGTAAAACCATTTCGTTTTTTCAGATTCATCTGAACAGTGCATTTAAAAACCATTTTTCAATGTGTTAGCATTCAATTGCTGTGTCACACAGCTGTATGTGGTGCCTGATGTTACAGTCCACAACTCATTGTCCATAGTCCTTTAAACAAGAAAGGGCAAAACATGTCAATTAAGTTATTTCCAGCAACTGAGTCATTTGAATGTGTAGCATCAAATACTTGATAATTAGCCAAGTCTGCATCGTGCCAGTTCAGCAAAAGTTATTACTCTGTTGGACACTTTTCGCAGGTTGCAGCAGCGTTGTGCGGTGCAGGGCATGTTTAAAGTTGAAATAGCATGTCGCAGTGGCTCGCTTTCTCTGAGAATGCGTCTGACCCTTCTTTGATCAGTGTCACCCAGCATTTGCACACGTCTACCCCCCAATCTATTTCTTGGTTATTTGCCTAGGCAAAATACAAACAGAAATGTTAGGATTTCATCAAAAGTTCAATATCATTATTCTTCATGTTAGGATGTCATCAAAACTTCAATATCAGCGTTATCCACCCCTTCCCATAATACCACCCCCATCTTCAAAAAGTCTCATCAGGTAACTACACACTTTATCATTGCTACTGCAATTATTTATCACCTTTCTGCATGTTTCTGGGGGCTTATTTACACTCAACCATACGGGGTGTGGCTGCCTAATCACAATCTCATTTGTGCAATGCAATCATAGCTGGTCAATGGTACCTCAGACTGATCTGTGCTTTTACAAAGCCATATAGTAAGTACCCAGGTCGCACAATGCTTTTCTTTTTCACCAAAGCGATCACAAATGCCAGGCGCCAACTTTCTTCCAGTGTCTCATGATCTTGATTTAGTTTGCCCTGCTGGCATCACTCCATTTTTCAAAGGTAAAGTCTTTCAGTCCAATACCGCTTACAGTTGCACAAGCAGCTGTTTATTTTTTTTTTCTTACAGGCAGTGTCTTTTCAAGCCTCTGGTTTTTTCACTTGTCATTTTTTCAAAGGGTGTTTGCTGTTTCCTGAACCACCCCTTTGAGTGCGATAGTCTAAGTCAGTTTCTTTTGTTGCTTCAACAAATCATTCATTCTTGCACTAAGCCGTGTGGCTTCTGGATCATGGCTAATGTGCAGTGTTCATGTTGTACTTCAAAGCCCCGCTCTGCATGTTGTCTCTTGCAAAACGGCTAAGCACTTTTGTCAGTTTTGCTTCCATCTGGAATGCCATAATGTCTTTGTCAGTTACTCCATCCCCTGGCAATGTAGCTTGCAGTTTGCCAGATGTGTATTTTCTCTTCTCAAAGCGCCTAGAGGTTTCTTCTCCAGTGCACAGTGCTTTACTTCAGTTCACATCACATGGAGCACTGGAATGCAGCTTGCACAGCAATAGCGTTTCACTTCACATCACATCACATCACATTGGAATGCGGTTTGCACAGTAATGTCTGTTGGAATGGGCAGCTGTCTTTTCTTGGCCCATTCACAGATGCATAGGTAAATGTTCAGATGTGATGTGCCCGTCTGCCATCCTGCATGAAGCCTTTGCTCCCTACCACAGTTTACTGGGCAAATTCTTTACTTCTGAACAGCTCTCTGTCTTTGCTCCCCCTTCCTCAGGAATGCAGGCATGTTTATCTTTCGTGTGCACCTGGCAGCGCCATGAGCACGCAGCTTATCTCTTTTGCCTATAACTCTTATACTGTGGCGGCTTCAATGGGAAGCACTCGTTCAAGACAGTTCATCCAGATTAACTCTTTCTTGTACTGTTTCTGCTTTTGTTTGCCTTCCTTTCGCGCACCTCGCCCATAACAGCTTCAAGGCACAAGCTCTGCACACACAGCAAGACTCTTATTTTCAAAAGAGGCACTTTTCTTGTCATCAGATTCTACTCCATGTAATTTTGCAAAATGTTAAAGCGTCTTTTTTTTTCTTGTAATGTGCGATCTTTCAAGAGAACTCACAACCCATTAAATCTTTGTGCTATCTTATCACACACAGATGTCAATTCTGTTGTACCATTGCCAAACTATAACCACTCATTTCAGTGCATTTAAAAAATAAAAATGCCAATGTTTAGTGCAGCTCCCTGCACGTTTTCCTGCAAGAGCAACCCACACTCTATTACTTGTGGGCTGTTTAATGTGTCAACAACATTTTTTCACCATGTATCACAGTCAACAGGTTACTATTTCCAAATCATACATCACTTATAAGGCAACAGCACAAATCCATGGCATAGCGTGGGATCAAAAATACTCCAGGGGCAATTTAGAAAAATATAAATTGTTTTTCCCCCCAACCATTGCAAACTGATTCTGCAAATTCAAATCAATACACAAAAATCGAAAATCCAAATAACATTCACTCACTTTCCTTTTAAGTGAGTCTCTCACCCATTAAAAGCATGGCACAGCTTAAAATACAATATAATCATTTTAGTGTGTTTCCTTTAAACAAAATTCGCCACCACCAGCACATGGAATTTTACAGTTGCCAAAAGAAAAACACAAACCCTTTAGGCTCTCAGCACAGATGTTACTCATTCTCCTAAGCATGGCTCCTCATTATTCAGGAATGCCAACATTCAAAAGCATACATCAAAAAAAACGAACCTTCGCCTCCGAACATTACAGCCCCCACTCGCTAGCACACTGGGGCTGAGTCAATGGTTAAATCACTATTCATAATTTGCATGTCAAATTCTTGCAATTATTTTTTTCCTGCCCTCATGACAGAATAGAGATGAGAACTCCGTCTCACTATGCATTCCAAATTACAACTTTAAACTGGGGAAACCGCATGATAAAATTCTTTTCTAATTGAGCATACATCTTTCTTAACCATTCATCGGAGTGCTTTAAACAAAGCCATTTCCCGCTTGTTTATCGCCTTGTACTCCCTGGCACCAATCCCATGCAATAAGTCAGTCACGACTGATTTACTGAAGGGAGTCTTAACCACACAAGCTATCGGCCACGGCAAGCCGACACAACATTGCTGCCTTTTGAAGTCTCAGAGCTGCAGTGAGACCATCAAGGAAATGCGACAGCCTGCTCCCCACTCTACACTGTGTTCTCTCACACACTTTGTCATGTCATAGCATGGCACTGCTCTTCACAAATCCCACAAAGCTGCCACCAAATGTCTTGATATGGGCAAAATCTTCCTCGGGGCCAGCCCTTTGAGAGCAAAAATACCCAATTCAGCCCAAAATACAGGTTCTATTGTGCTGAGCAGTGATCTCATGCTAGTGACAAATGACACCCTCAAAGTTTTAGCATATTTATTCTAAGCAGTGAATTTCATATACATTTGGGATTCAAGTTAAAGAATATTACAAAGCATAAACTTAGAACAATGCAAAATATAGTGAAACATGGAACTTAGATAAACATAGAGAAATATAGAGAAATATAGAGAAACATAGAGAAACACAGTCTTACGTCCCTTTAATCAGCACTGGGAGACCTGGGCTTTTCATAGAAAAACAATGCTGGAGGACACCGTGAGAGCCAATTCCGGGCACTTGACTGTACACGAATCAAGTCCACAGGACGATCTCCCCCCGAGTCATGTGTGCATGGATATTTTATAATCTCGTGATGTCAGTCACCATGACGCATAGTTCCAGAACTTTCCCTGTGCAAAAATATGGGCTGGTTCATGGAAAAAACCCAGCTCTCTCTGAGATGCTCCCTGCTCGCTCCTACCCCCTCCCTTGGAGCCCTCTCCGCGAACACTGGAATGTCCTTATCAGTGCCTTCCCAGAGAAAAGCAAGATTAGCTTGGAGCCAGGGCTACCGTTAGTGAGGCTGAATATTCTAAGGGAAGCAGGGATGTATTAACCCCATCTGCAAGCTCTAAAAGGCATACACTCATAGCTTAGTGTTTATAGCGCTTAAGACTGGCTATCTAAGCGCTATATAGGTGCCATAATGTTCCAAACACTCCAAAAATACCTATTAGGTACAGAGCTAGGGGCCCTCCCTGCCTGTCTATCAACAATGCTTAATGTGACCTATTTCATACTAGGCCTGCATATTCCTTGTAGCTCACTACTGCATAATGGAAGTGCTACAACAGACTACTGTCAGCATTTTTAGCACATACCTTGAATACACTATTGGCTTTCAGCGGCTAATGCTGTCATCTAAAGCCCTGATTGGCAAGGTTGCAATTTCGTGTATCACTACAATAACCCATAGTGCGGACTGGTCAAAATTATATAAATAATATCATTATTCTTGGGATTTTTCCGTGCACATTTTAAAAGGCGTTAGGACTCTGTACCATGTTCTGAGGCAGAACCCCGCTATTTATTGATATTGCAGACACTGTGTTTAAGCTAGACAAATGAAAATTTACTGGAATGTGTGTCGAATGGGGGTGTACAGTTGTGTCAAATCTGGAAAGGTTTAAAGGTCGTTATCTGGATGAAAAGGGTCAGAATTCTGTCAAAAGTGGACACGACATCGTACAAAAACAGGGATCGGATGGTTTGGTACTACAGAAAATATGTTAACTGGACCTATAATATTAGAAAAATGGTACATAGATAAATGTGTGTTTGGATCAAAGATAGATTTGTGTGCAATTTGACCAGGGGAGGATCCTCTGACCCATAAACAGACCACATCATGATGACAATCCATTTCCTTCCCCCAATCATGGGAAAGGGGAGAATTGGGCCAATGATAAGTGAGAGGGGCAGGCTTAGCTAGGCCCAGGCACACACCCATTTTCAAAACACATAAAAGGAACATTGAAACCCAGGTAGGGACATTCACTTTCCACTTTCTTGCGGGACGCTTTGCCGGGAGACTCCAGATTTCGAATCCATCAACCTCCAGAGACCAGAGATCCAGAGAGACCAGAGATCCAGAGAGACCAGAACTGTGCAGTGCTGAGAGCAGAACCAGAGACCAGACTGCTGTGAAGAACCGCTAGCAGAAGTCCAGCCAATCCTGACCCGATCGGTGACGAAGCCATTCCTGTCCAAAAGATAGTGTGAGTACTCTAGGACTGTGCCAGACTAATCTCTTAGTTTAAAATAATCTAATTAAAACTATTTTAACCTATTTAGAACTACCTCATAGGAATCGTGTGTGTCATTCTGTCCTTTTTAAAGCTGAAAACTGTCACCTGTCATTTTGAACTTTTAAATTCAAAATCCGAAAAACTACCTTCACAAAATCGTCCGTATCTCTGGAACCGTTTGAACGAAATTCAACTGTCATTTTAAAGCTTAGAATCTAAGCGTTCCAACGAACCTAGAACCGACCTGCTACTCCTTATAGGGCCTCCGTAATTACGCTCGACGCACGCAATTAAATTTGCAGCGATTTGACATTTTGCACAATTTCGGCCACGTGTAAAAATCAGCAGCTCCTTCCTTTCCTTTGCTAAAATTCATTTTAACCTTCTAGTTACTCATAGAACATTGCTAAAGTGAGCCTGAACTAATATAAACTAGATATCACCCACCCTGAACCTCTAGAGGGAATTAAAAGCATTTTTAGCACATTTCTCACTTCATTGTCATCACATTCAAAGCATTTTGGGCCTGTGTTTCAAACTTCTACCTGTTTTCCTCTAAGCTTGCTAGGGGGGAACTGAATTATATTGTTTGCATTCCTGAGAACTGTATGCTCTCCTTTTCATCTCCTTACATTGCATAGGGGGGGAGTGAATTGTTCAAGAAAAAGTGATCATATTATCTCTTGGTTGAAATCATCTCAAGATTATTTCTGTGTTGTATTCTGTCTCACCTTGCCTTTTCTTGAACCATATAAAGTATTCTTTGCCACCTTATTCTTCTTGTCCTATTCATAAGTAACCAAGAACGGTGCTACTGTAGGATTACCTATTGCTGATTACTGCTCATATTCACAAGTGTGCTATCCATTATCAATTTATTTATAGAAGTGTGATATATATATATATTGTTTAATTTTTCAAATAAACCTTTTAAATTTGCAAAACAAATCTACTTCTTGGCTCAGTGGGGTCAGGGGGATTCTAAGAGAGGGGTGTTATACAAGGGTTCATCATCCAGATTATAACTTGCCATAAAAATATATCAATAAGGGTTTCCATCAGCTTCCCAGACTAGGCATTGACTTAGCTGTAGTGTTGAATTGAATCCGCTTACAGGGGCAAAACAAGTGACTATCATACTAGGCCTGGTGACATTTCAGATAGTGCTGGAGAGGGAGGGGGAGGAATAGAAACGAGAGGGAGGAGACATACAATGTAGCTATCATACTATGTCCGAGGACAATTTTGATAGAGTAAGTGCATAGAGTAAGAAAGAGATGGGGAGAAGAGAGAGGGAGAAGGAAGAAGGGGGAAAGGAGAGAACAAGAGTAAGCAGTGTGTGAGCGGGCTGAGGCACCAATTTGGCCAGAATGAGACGCCATGGACTGTGGACAGGCCCGTTCCTATGGACCTCGACAAAGTGAGGCAGGAACATGGATTATATAGAAAAGCTGCCGGGTTACTGAATAGCTCCCACAGCACGCTGCCGTCCATAACAGGAACCGCTCATAAGGAACTACTGTCCTCCAACCTCCTCATTACACAGTAAAAAGAGTGGAGAAGCAAGAGGGGACAGACAATATAGTTGCAGGAGTCGGTAATACACATAGTGTTGCAGGGAAACAGCAGATGAAATCAGAATTCAGGAAGAAGATGGGCACATCATGATACAAGATCACCTTGAGTATGTGTATCAAGACAATCGCTGGAGTGGAATGATGAAAGGGGCAGAAGGATAGACAGGAATAAACAAGACAGGAAACACATGCATACAAGAGGGGGGTGGCAAGGGAAGGACATAAAACACCACAGGCAACCATGGGTGGGCAAGGAAATGCCAAACCTCACCACAGGCAACCATAGGGTGGGGCAGGGTAATGGCAGACAACACCACAGGCAACCATGGGGGACAGGGGAACAGCAGACAACACGAGAGGTAACCACGTTGGGAGGGGGAATCGGGCCAGACAAAGGAAGAAGCAAGCCTGAAACATTGTGATCCGGCCATTTTGAAGGACAAACGCATAGGTGAACAAATAGGCAGATGTAGAATGAGGTCGAAAAACCCATGAAAATGGGTTTAATCCACCAGATGATTGCTCTAGTTATGATCGTTAACGGAACAGTACATTTTTCCAATTTCATTTGAAAGTTTTCCAAAAATGCATGCACCGGCACGGTAAGCAACAGAATGTCACAGCTTACCCCAACAAACTGCACTGTCCATAGGTGAAGCTTCTAGGATAGACAAGGGCTGCCGGAGCAGGAAAACAAGGCTACGGGTCATTGTGAAGAGAAGCAGGAATGAGTGAACACCTGATGCTCAAATGCAGTCCTTCCCTACATATTGTAACATACACTTCCAAAGTTAGTTATTTCAAGAACTTCAACCTCAAAAGGGAAGCACTTACAAATATATAAAATGCATGTGCCAACCTTGAAGCTGTATTTCAGTGAGGCTCCAATATATCTGAACTTCAAAACTGCAATTGTCAGCCAGTGGGTCTGCATCACTGTTTTCATCTGAGGCTGTTTCTGGTATGGTCATTGTGTAAGAAGTGCAAGCCTTTTTATCCCTTGAATGGCCCTCAAGGCCCCAAACCATTAAGTAGTGCCTTCCACATTTTTCCTGCTCTTTCCTGAGCTTTCTTAATGAAGATTTTGAAAGATGGTTTTCTGTTGTGGAGATATTACAACAAACGCTCACCTAACATGGAAGCACTTAACATGTATAAAACGCAGGTGCCAACATTGAAGCTGCGTTTCTGTGAGGTTCGAATATATCTGAACTTCAAAACTGCAATGCTCAGCCAGTGCGTCTGCATCACTATTCTCATCTGAAGCTGTAACTGGTATGTGCAGTGACAGAAGTGCACAAATAAAATGGGCAATATGGATGGACAAGTGCTCATTGGAGCCCAGGAGGGAAGTGCCAAAGGGTCCCAAGGTGGGAGGCCACTAGCTAACTGCTGGGCCAGAGGAATCTTAAGGGCGGGCTACATCTTAACCGTAACATCCCTTTAATAAAGTTTTTTCAGTCAATTGAATATGTTTTCATAAGTGAAAATGTTTAATAATGTTACATCACTTTATATAAGTTAATAATAATTCCTCTTTTAACAAATATGAACAAACTATACAACTCCTTTAACAAACATATTGTCTGCAATGCATACTTATGTAAGTCGTTATCAGCAGCGCACACCCAAATAGACAAATCATAGTAGACATTTGTCCTTGCCGAAGGGCAGGCGTTATATCACTATTTTTTGTACTTTTGTTTCGACAATTTCAAAAATGTTAAAAACAGGAGAGATTTCCAAAGCATCCTTTCAGGTCCTTGCTGATGTTCTTGCATATCTTTCTGCAATCTTGTCTACCATTCTAGGCTGAACCGCAAGCACATTTTTTTCTCCCATTTCAACCTACAGCTTCGGCCATGCCGCATGCCCACAACTTTGCTGCAATCCCTTCCAGCACTCTGGGCTGCAGTCACAAGCAGATTTTCTTTCCCCCTTTTAAACCTACAGCTCTGACTATGTCCCATGCCTCAATAAGTAACTCAGAGTAGGCATTCGTCCTAGCCGAGGGACAGGGCCACGGTCCATGCATCAAACCTATATCACTATGCTTACATTTCGACACTTTGGAAAAATAAATCACAAAACAGATTTGTAAAACCATGTTTTCAGGTCCTTGCTGATACTTCTTGTGCAGGTTTGTTGTCATTCAGCACAGCACTTCAGGCTGTAGCCACAAGCAAAATATTTCATCCCATTCAAACCTAGGGTCCGGCCATGCTGCATGCCCCAAAAATCAAATCAGATTACACAATTATCAAGTAATTGCAGGGTGGTAGAGTGGGTAGGTCACTGCGCGTCATCTAGTACTTTAAACAGATAACCATGCTGCTGGTAATGGGGTTGTTTTGTGAAGGTGCCCTTCTTTCTTCAAGTGTTAGGTTTCGAATAGGAGAGTGAGCCCTCTTCACCTCAGCACTGGGTTATTCAACAAGTAACTGTTGCCCTAATGAAGCAGTCTTTAAAACAATTCTTGATACCATATTTATTGTTGGAAGTCAGCCGACATGTAATTTGACTCTCTAGAGTCTTTCTCAAGTCATGTAGATTGTGGGCCAGTCGTTGCTGCAAGGTTGTAGAAATGAGTCCAGCATCCAATCCGAATATCCTCTCCCACTATGGTCGCAAATAAGGGTGGGTAATGGTTCAAGGGGTGGTCTGGTGACCACATGGGCACCTGGTTTAGTGTGCTTGGTAATTGTCTGCTGATTAGTATTGTCTTGGAGCGATAGTCACTGCAATCTGTTGATGCTATCATGTGCAGCACTTTGAGCTGGAGCCACAGACAGAATGTTAGCCATGGTCAGTATTTATTTTCCCATTCAAACCTATCCCGATTTTGAAAAACTTCACCACATAGCCAGTTCCTGGTGGCCATGCCCACTTTATCCCCATTGCCAGTCCCTCATGGTCATGGTCAGTAACCAGATTATCCGAGTCATGGCCTGACGACTGCCCATGGCCACAGCCATGATTCCGACAATATGGCCACTGCCCATGAACACTGGCGCTATACCACAGCCACCGATGGTATATCACTAGTTTTGTACTTACATTATGACACTTTTCAAAAAATAAAACATGGACACATTTGCAAAACCATGCTTTCAATTCCTTGCCAAGGCTCCTTGCACAACTTTCCTGCAAATTCATCCATGTTTTATTTTTTGAAGTGTCAAAATGTATGTACATAAAATAGTGATCTAACTTTGCTCCCAGTTCTTAAAATCCATTTGGACTTTGCAGAAAAATGAAAGGTTCAGTCTATAATCTTTCTAAAATCTTTTGTGCACATTCGTCAAATGACATCAAAGTTATAACCCATCTAAAAATGTTGAAACCCCCCTCAAATTTTGTCCCTCTTCAAAAATCCCACCAAGCTTAGCAAAAACATTCAAATCAGGGTCTTAAATCTTTTTGCAAATATTTGTGCCGATTCATGAAACTGCACCAACTTTATAAGCCTTTCAAATATTTTGGGACCCCACCCCTGTAATTTTGCTCCTTCTTGGTAAAACAGCATCTATAGAATTGTAGAACCATTCAAGGTCACATCTAGAACAATATCAAAACATTTCATACAGTTACATTGAGTGGTGCCAAAGTTATACGCCATCCAAAAACTGCTTTTCACCAACCCTGTAATACAAAAACATGTATGGATGCCTGTGACATGTTCGCAAACATCACAGAGCTGACCTGGACTGTTTATGGACTTCGAAGGTGGAAGACCGCTAGTTTTTTGGCTTCTTATGGCCATATGCCACCCCATCGTCATCACCCCACACCTTCACAGAGATTGTTTAATTAGTTTCACAAGTGCAATGTTGTGTTTTCTACCGCAATGTTTGCAGACAACGGGCGCTGTCCGCTAATCCAACACGGTGGGCCGTTTCCTAAAAATATAACGCAGCTCACGCTTTTCACCATCCAATCATTGGGTACATCTGATGTCCATGGTCCTCATGCCTCCCCTCTGGGCCAATCGAAGGACCGTCTGCAGACCAAACAGGGAAGTGAGTCTGCGGACCAAACCCAGATATCACTAATGTATTTGTACCTGCTTTTTGTGATTTTAAAAAAACGACTGGACAGATTTACACCAAATGTACAAAAGCACGCTTTCGGGACCAAGTCGTCGCTCCTGTTGATGAAAATCCATCCAACTGTTTAGGCTGTAGGCATGAGCAACATTTTCCTTCCATTGCTTCTATGGTAAATACCACACATTGTGGGATTCCCCTATAACCCCCCCCCCCCGCATGAAACCTCACCAAACCTCACAGTATCAATTTGACGGGCCCTATACTTTATTTTACAAAGATTTGTGAGGAATCGTCAAGGGGGGACAAAGTTATAAGATGCCCAAAAAGTGCTCTTTCGATCGGTTGAGCAACTTAACCATAACTACAGGGCCGAAACCGCAGGCCCTGTAATAAACACTTGATTGGACATTCCTTTCTTTTGGACTGCTATACTTTTCTGGGTAGCTACTGAATTCCATCCACATCCCTCTTGAGAGTGTAACCTTCTCTCAGCCCATATTACCACAAAAGGTGAAGTAGGTACATATCTTAAATATGCCTGTTTTACCTTTATGATTGTGCTGGTTCTTGCTTTGTAGTGAGCACGTTTCTACAGCTATTCCTAATTTGCCGTGCTGAAGTCAGTTGGAATTGTGCTCTTTCTTAAATCCTACATATTGGGTTATTAGTGAGTCCCTGAATTAAAACAGATGTGCCAGTTTTTGGGTGATTTGTGAAATATCTGCATGATATGAATTCACATCAGTTTTGGAGTGTTTGTTTGAGGGGAAAAACAGCAGCTTGCTATTGGCTAATTTACAAATTTGGAACGGTTCCTGAAGATAAAAGCTTGATTTGGTGATTATTCATATTTTAAAATGTAATTGTACATAATTTGTCAGCTTTATTTTATTTTACCATTTTCTTTATATTTTTAAAGTAGTAGTGTTAAAGACTTCAGTGTAAACAACACAAAACTACAATAAGACAAGCATTGGCAATGCCAAATGTTTTGGCGTTTGAAGTTATTTATTGCATTTTACAATTAGCTTTGAGGAAATGAAAAAGGAATGACAGCACAGGGAGGTAGAAACAACAGTATGGGAGGAAAGGATGGACAGCACTTGGGGAAGGGAAGAACTGTGGGGAAGCAATCTCTCTATATATAAAAGGGAAATGTGTGGATATGTGTGTGTGGTGTCTAGTCAAAGGATCGAATCTAAAGGGTCGACAGGTCAAAGTATCGACACCAAAGGGTCGACAGGTCAAAATATCAATTTTTTAAAAAAATTATATATATTTTTTTAGGTTTTCGTTTAGGGAAAAAAGTGGTTTTTAGCAAAAAAAGGGGGTTGGGGGGACCCCCCCCCAAAAAAAAATATGTGAAAAAATAATAATAATTCGATCCTTTGACCTGTCGACCCTTTGGTGTCGATCCTTTGACCTGTTGACCCTTTAGATTCGATCCTTTGACTGGCAACCTTTGCGTGTGTGTCTGTTCGAAATGTTCAGCATACTTCCCAACATGCTATAAATCTGAAATGTGGCATGTGGGTAGGTTCCATGGTGTAGAAAATGTAGAATGTATAAAATATACATTTATCAAATTATTTATTCTTTTAAGCGTTTTTTAAGCAGTCTGCAATATTTGGATATATGTGTGTGTCTGTTCGAAATGTTCAGCATACTTCCCAACATGTTACAAACCTGCAATTTGGCATGTGGGTAGGTTCCATGTTGTAGACAATAAAGTATAGAATATACATTTTTCGAAATTTTCTTTAAGCGGTCTGCAATGCTTACCCCTGCCATATGGCTCTTTATGCCGTAATCCTGTCATAGTTCTGCGTTCATTGTTCCTAAAGTTCATCAGTTCATGAAAACTTCACCAGTTTATTGTTCCTACTATTGTCTACAAAAAAGCATTGGTTCAGTTGATTAAATAAACTTCAAACTGGGACTGAAGTAGGGATTACCATGCAAAGCCCTGGTACACTAAGAAATAAATGGCAAAATGAGAGCGAATAAAACAATCCAATAGATGAAAACTCAGACAGCAACAGTACACAGGTGCATTGTACAACATTTGAAGGAAGGAATGACAGGGCAAATGGGGGAAGGAGCGACAAGGCAAGTGCTGGGAAAGAGCGACAGGGCAAATGGGGGCACTAGCTACATGGCAAATGGGGAGCAGGAGTGACAGGGCAAATGCGTGAAGGAGGTACAGGGAAAATGGGGCAAAGGAGTGAAATGGCCAATGGGGGAATGAGCAACCTGTCAAATGGGGTAAAGCGCGATAGGGCAAATGGGGAAGACGTGACATGGCAAGAAGGAAGGACTGACAGGGCAAGGGGGAAGGACCAACAGGGCAAGGGGGAAGGACCAATCGGGCAAGGGGAAAGAACGCCAGGACAAGGAGGAAGAAGCGACAGGGTGAGGGGCAAGGAGTGACAGAGCAATGGGAAAGGAGCGACAGGGAGGGAGAAGGAGCAACAGGGAAAGGAGGAAGGAGCGACAGGGCAAGGGGGAAGGTGTAACAGGGCAAGGGAGAAGGAGGAACATGACAAGGGGAATGAGTGACAGCGCAAAAAGGAAGGAACAACAGCGCAAGGGGGAAGGAGCGACAGTGCAAGGGGAAGGTATAAAGCTGTATGTGTTTGGGGAGCATAGTAGTGAGGGGTAGTTGCCACTGCAAGTATGTCGTTAGAGCAGTATTGATGAAAATTATTTTTATCAAAAATTGTGGCATTTAGTAAACAGACATTGTATAATAAAAACGGATCAAGGAGAATGATATTCCCCAAAAGCATCAGTATGCATGTGAGCAGTATCAAATGCCATATCATATCATATCAGTAGACCAGTAAGGCATGGCAGTAATTGAATAAGGTCCCTTGTGGTGTAGGAGGGGTGAGGAATCCATAATCTTATTCTCCAGTTTTCAAAATTGCATGAATACGTTAAAAATATATAGATCATATAAGCCATTTTTGAAATAACATGCTTGCTAGATAATAGGCTTAGTGAAGAGATCTGAAGGTTGGGTGTAGGTCACAAGTAATTGAGGCCCATGTTTAAAAGAAAGAAAGTTCTCGCATTTTTAAAGCGGGCCTATTGTGCAAGGGCAGGAGCTCGGTTGATATGAAGGTCCATTGTGAGATGTAATTGTGTGATTGCAAAGTTTGGGGGGAAAGGGAGCTGGTCAGATATGTGAACGTGATGTGACGAACGTAAAGCATCCTTGAAAAAATGTAGTGGGTTGCAGCAGTCTGGGCTTGTCAACTAAGGGCACGAAACATATGCCTCTTTCAATCCCCCGCCCAGGACAAAAACACTGGCCAGACGGAAACAAAGCAGTTCAATACAATGTCAATTACATAAATGCAGTTGATTTATAATACTTGTAAAGGTGAAACGACTTGAGCCGTTCTTCCTAATTATAGGTCTCTGGCTGATTGCATGGTTACCAGGCATGCCCATTTGCCACCTAAGTGATGAAAGCCTCAAGACAACAGACATGGTGACGTTTCCCAACTTCCCACTGGGTAAATATACACCCAATTAATTAACAAACTGGCTCAAGGATTGCAGACATCGTGTGTATGCCCCCTGGCCCCACACCTGCATTTATAAGGAAGACCATTAAAACAAGGGAGAAACACCCCCGACCCCCACCCCGATCACGCACAGGCCCCGGACTACCTCCAGCAGGGGTGTGTTTCTTGGTAGAGTCCTCAACCGGTTTAAGTTGCTAAATTAACAGGAGCTGGGACTAAAGGTTGTGAGGCCGAGCAGTTAAGGGCGCTCGCCATATCCCATCTAATTGATCGTGTTGTTATCGTGTGCTTCATGTACATGCTGAATTGTCATCAACTGCAACGTGGCACATGGCACCTGGGGAAAAATTGCTTTCTTGATGGAGTGTTAGTGTTTCATTTCCTGTCGGCCAACAACATGAGGATTTAAAAAATATATATATAGCTCGTGCATTTATTGGTTAGTGACATTTGTTTTCTAATATTGGAAAAGTATTGGAAAGGCATATGGTTTATCCTTTGGGTCTAATTTGGGTATTGTTAAATTACATATTTTTAGCCTAGCTTAACTGCTCCTCTGAGAAGATGATTCTCAGGGCCCAGCATGAACCACTGTACCAAGCAGGGCGCACAGCCTTCCATTGTCTGCTAATTTCACAGGGATCGCCTGTCAAAGAAGAGTTTATTACTGGAGCCTGGTGGAGGGGCCTCAAATTGCCTTGCAAAGAAACTGTGGTGACCGTCTTGAGAAATGGCACTGAATTTCCCTGTTTAGCCACCTCACAAAATCCATTCTGCCACCCCACCAATTCCTTTCTACAAGACGTAACTCAATGTGAAACTATTACTTGTCAAGAAACCCACACAACGTTTGTTTTATAATCAGCCTAAAACGTCCGGTATGGTATGGTTACATCAGCCAGGGCTTGCACAGTGACTTTCAATGGACAGCCATTTCTAAACCAAAAACATTTCCCACAGGGCTAAATAAACAAGAAGGCTCACACGCAGATCTCTTCCAAAAGATAAGAATAACCTGCTGAGCTATTTTACTGAGATTCGCTGAGTAGATTCGGCGGCATGTGTCATTCCCAAAATGTCCGTCTCTGTAACTTTCAAATGCTGATGGCTATGTTCCCGTCCAGTGCGTGTCTTACCTGCCTCACGTTTGGAATCCCATATTCCATCAGTAGGTGAAGTAGTCTGGCCACAAGCCACAGTGAGCCACAATGAGGTTCATAGAGGCATCGTCACGTTGTTGCCCAGGTATCTTATTGTCTGGAAAATCTCACTTTGCCAACTCAGGAGCCATAGCAGTGTGCGTTTTCCTCTTTGTCGTGTACTCATGCTGCCTCTTCTTCAAAGCCTCTGATGAACCTTGAACATCCCCACTTGAAAACCACAGACTCTAACTGTTTTAGGCAGAGCTGACTGACAAAAGAATTAAGGTCATGCTCACCCTCCACCACCATGTCCCTGTCTCAGCCCCCCTTAAAAGCTGTTTCCTCAACCTTATTAGAAAATCCATCAACAATGTAGCTCATTCGAAACATGAAATGGCTGATCTCGTTACTTTGAAAGATCTCGAAGACAAAGCAAACTTAAGAGTCACCAAAATTTAAAAAAGACGTCATTGCAGAATGCACAATAAGCAGTACAAAGAATAAAAACACAATCCAGAGCTGGATGCCACGAAATTGAGAGGATGTAAATCGGATAATCTCACCTTGTCATGGAGCTGCCGAGCTGCACCACTTACCTGGCGAACATCTTGACTTGATATGTAGCCCAACGGGGTCAGGAAAGTAACCCAAAATAACCCAACTCCCTCTGCCTACAAGAAGAAAGATCACTACGTGGCCCCGGTTTTGAAAGTGGCAAAGACATGTGACACAGGAAAGTATGCCTGATTGGAAGACAATTAGTTAAAACAAGCAACTATTGGATTACATCGCCATAGTGAAACAACTAATAATATTTAGTCTCTTGTCCAATCATGCCACATCATTTCCAGTTGTTACACCAACCACAAAGTCAGCTTTCTGGCACCCCTTTACTTTCTCTCGTCTCTGTAGCAATGGTGTTGGCGATATCTTGGTGGCCGTGCATCAAAATGAGGCACAACTAAAAATAGGGTTTTGCCCATGTCGCTTTTGCAGGTTTTTCCATGGTTTTGAGATGTGAGGACCAACTGGGTTTGTACTTGCGTCTATTAAAAGGCAGGTGAGTAGAATTTGGAACAGTCATTGGTATTAGGAGACATTTGAAGAGGCAGGAGTGGCTCGAGCTTGTGAGGAAGGGATTGTTAGGATATTTTGGTTACAGTACAATTAAATAGGGTTTAGGAAGAGTTAGATTGCATTTTGTTTCAAAGTGGGTTAGGCACACCTTATTTGTAAGTGGCAGGGGGTGTGAGTGGTCAGTTGAGGACAGAACAACCCGTTTACAGTAAAACCTGTATTTGCGAATTGTGGTGGAGAGACAGGACTGTCCATTTGCCTTTTGTAGGCGTAGGAAAAGACCAAAGCATTGAGAACCCATGTGCATTTATTAGGCTAAGGCGAATGCCAGAGCACTGAGATCCCATGACCATTTCCTAGGTGTAGGAGAAGACCAAGGCACTGAGAACACCTGGTGCATTTTGAGGAGAAGGCCAGTGAACTCGGATCTCCACGTTCATTTACAGGGCATAGCAGAAGGTCAAAGTACAGCCAACCCCATGTGCGTTTTTAGGCAGAGGAAAAGGCAAAGCAACAAGAAGCCCACATGATTTTACTAGGCATAGGGGAAGGTAAAAGGGACTAAGAACCCCTATTAGGCAGAATCCAGTGCAGTTCCCTTAGGGAGCACTACACCAGATTAGGACTACAGGTGAGAGCAATTAATTCCCTTTGGTATCAGTCTGTACCACAAAGATTTAGTTGGGAGCTGTGGCTGAGCAGTCACACTTATCTCAAGAGGGAGATGAGCAGTATGCAGGGTTTACACAATAGGTAGTACAGTACTATGGAGCAAGGAAACACTGACCAAAGCTTTGTATCAAAAAGAGAATATATATTTATTTTATACACTTCTAAGTAAGTTAAAATTCAGTAAAGGAAAAGAAATACAACTCCCTATTCAATTGTAGACAAGTTTGCGGTAGAGTGAAAACTGAGCAAAACGGCACAGTGACAACCAACTACAAATGGCACTCTAACAATTTAACGAAAGGGAGCGAAAGCACAAGTTAAACATAAATATCTTTAGACACCCCCTAGCAACACTTCCCTGACGTTTTGTGAACAAGTAATGCACAGTAACACTTGAGCAGAAATATAAGTGAATGAAAACTGAGCAAAATGGCACACCACAAGTTAAAACAGTAGGAAGGAAGAGGGGTTTAGAAGATTTAGGTGCATCAACACATTTCTCATTGAAAACCAATCTAGTGAGAGCAGATCTAACAAATCAGCCAGAGTCAATAGGCCTAAGCCAGAGTCAGTGGTACAGGACCAAGAGCTTAGGAGCAAAAATGTTCTTGTAGCTGCAGTCAAGTCTTTAGTAGAACAATATTGAATAGGGAGATGCGAGGCGAAAGACAATGTTAAGAGAGAAGGCAGCCGACCCCACAAGTAGATAAAGGATTTAAAACACCTTTAGGGCTACCACGGAGAAAGGGCGGCCTGGCGGGACAATGTACCTTAAACGTGAAGAAGTGGCTCCTACGGTGATGGTTGTTCCTGGTAGTTCCTGCAGGTTGAGGGGTCCAGCAGAGAAAGAGAGGCTCTCGTCGTGGAAGAAGGTTCGAGTCGCTGCACTACCCAGGGATGAAACCAGCTGCGGTGCTGCCAAACAAAGTTTCAAAGGTACGCTTCTTTTAATCGCAGTCCGGGTCGATAGCTGCCTGGCTATCCAGTCTCCAAGTGCTGGGCACAGTCGATTCGACCAAGGCAGGTCCGAGGAAGCGATAGATGAACTGATTGACCCCACCAGCTCAAGGGAAGGAGGCTCTTTCGCTGAAGATCTCCTTTCGTGTGGAAGAAATGTGGTGAGACGATCCGGCAGGGCTTCAACGGTGGTGTAGATGCTGAAGATGTCTGTGGCTTCTCTCCCCTTCAGTTCAATAGTTCCAGTGGCGACGTCTTGCTCTTCCAGTCCTCAGGACCCTGCTTTTATGCAGAAAGAGACCCATTCATACAGCCTAGCTGTCACTCACACAGTGGAGTGGTCTTCTTGGCGGGAGACCCTCCAGCCTATCAGGTTAGAGTGCGACCTGAGTTGCTGCGGCAACTCTGTCCAGGGGTTCTACTCCCCCTCCCAAACAACAGACCCACCCCAGACTCAGAGGCCCCGAAAGGAGGGCTTCTTGGCAGAAGCCCGCCAAAAGAGCGAACAAAGGATCCCTGACCTGAGTTAGGAGTTTAGAGTAAGACACGAGAAAGAACTTATATCAAAGTTCTGGCAAATAAAACCTACTGGAGTAAAGTTAATAATAAAATAAACCCGCGGTATGTAGAGGCTGTCCGAACAATGGGAGAATCCCATAGGGAAATATTCGCGGTCGAATATAGACGGTAGTAACCACTGCCACCAGCCAGAAACTTTGTAGAGGGGTCTTTAAGGTACCCTGTCGAAAATGAACATAGGGGGAAAAAACTATTAACCCCTTCCAGTACTTCCATATTAAGATGGGGTGTACTGGTTTAGTTCATAGAGATCGACTAGTAAAGTCAATGGGGACTTTACAAGCCCTGGGAGACAGTAGTCAGTCCCAGGGTATGGAGTGTATGTTTGGAGATCACTACAACACCCCTGTCACTGCACAGAGGGTGCGTTGTAACACATGTGCATAAAGATGGTTCCTATGGGTGAGAGAAAAGATCCCATAGGCATTAAACACAAAAATAGCCTAGAACACACATAGCAAAGATGCCTAAGAGTGGGAAAAAGAGTCTCACTCTTAGCAGGTAAAAAGAAACAAACCCTTCAAATCCAGCAAAGCTGCTGGGGGACTCTTTAGGTAAGGGAAATTAGACATAAGTGGCTAACAACCCCTCATACATTTTTAGGCCCTGTAGCAGGCCAAAGCACTAAGAATCCCATGTGCATTTCGCAGGCATATGAGCAGGACAAAATTTCCTAGGTGTAGGGGAAGGTGGAGACACTGAGACCCACACTAGAAATTGTTGATGGTAAGTGTGAATTAAATTACCATGTCCGAATCTACTGCTGGGCTCAAACATGGTAGCAGACTGGGTAAGTCAGGCAGCAGGAATGCATCTGTTAAGTGTTTTTTTCAACTGCTACAGCAGCTGCTGTTTGCAATGGAGAAGCCCAGATTGTACCTGTGTCTCTGCGCTGGCTGCACTACATATCGAAAGCATTGGGAAATGTGTCATTTTGCATGCTGCACCCAAGGACCTTCATCATGTGCCGAGGATGGAATTAAGCAGGGTGAGGAGAATGTTGAGCTGCGTCTACACGAGGGGCAGGAGGGAGAATATATGACATCAGCTGAGAAAGAAAGAGAACAATCCATGGATGAACAAGAAGAGGCGATTCCTCAAATGTCCCACCTCTGATTTTCTTGGAAACAGATGACAATGAACATCACAACACAGTTTATTTTCCATCCCCTGATTCCAGGCCAAGATTCGGGCCTCTAATTTAACAATATCAGAGACTGAGAGGGAGACCAAGAGACAGATGAAGAGGGTGAAGACACTGACAAACACACACAATTGTCAAGTGTAGCACTGTACATAGGAAGCAAGATTCAGACAGTCCCGGGGGCCGAGCACATGCTAGTTACAGTACACATTTGCAGTCAGTCACATCAACAGCACCAGCTCCTTATTAAAGAACACCCACACAGCATCTATTGCAAAGTTCACACCCTAATAAGGAGGGGAGGTAACGCCTGTCGTAGCCCTCAGAAAATATCAAGAGTGTAGAGTTAGTTTGCATTTGAGATGCAAAAGGCTCATTTACCACCTACCATATATGCTAGAAATGTGTATTGTGAGGGAAGCCAGGCAGCCATTTGGGCACACCTTACTTTTCGTTCCACATAAGGTCTCCTAGCAACCATCAGATGCAGGCAATGGACACATTTGCACCAACATCCTGCACCACTGCACCATAGACACTTCAGGATTCAAAGATTTTCAGAAACCCTATCAGAACACTATCTTTCGTAAAACAATATGGTGGCACAAAGATCACTTATTATTTCCCCTCAATGTGCCCTTCTAACATTGTCGAGGCTTTTGTGCATGCCAAGAGAATCGCAAAACACTTAAAAACCTCTGTCTATTCCATGACGCCCTTGGTGTAATACTGGCAATAGATTTACTGTCCTTTTTTTTGTAGAAAACCATAAAGGCCAACATGATGCACCTGGGAATTCCTTGTGGCAACACATAGTGGATATAAGGTCCATAGCTTTGGTGCCAGAGACTTAGAAGCATTTGCTCATGCATTTCAATTCGAACTTTAGGCCTCATTATGGGTTTGCTGGTAATCCAGTGGTCAATCCATGGAATTACCGCCCAAATCATTTACTGTTACTGCCCCCCCCACTCAGTCATTACGAGTAGTGGCACTGCAGTTTAATTTCCCATTTATAGGTCTCCATGGGAGTTTCTTCAGAAGGAATTGCTGTCAGCTGTTGCAGCTGTGGAAATTCGGATGATTTTCAGCAGTAAAGTGGGGGAATCACCTCCATCTTTTAGCTTGAGGTACATGACATACTTTAATGCCGGAAGTCATAGTACAGCGGTGGGATAATGCAGCAGTAAAGTGGCACTAACTTAGCTACTGCCAGTCTACTGTTTCTTGTTAAATGCACCACCATATTCGTAATGAAGCCCTTTGTTCTCCAATGGATGGTAAATCGAGTTGATATGTATGAATGATCTGTAAGCATTAGTAGGCTGAGAAGCTAATCTTATGATGACTAAGCTCACATACTATTGCCAATCTTTTGCAACCTTGACCAAGTTCACTTGGTTTTTCTACTGCACTCTGCTTTGTGGCTGCTCCGTCACTTTAACACCTTATTTTTCCCAGATTCCCTTATTTCTACATGCGAAATAGCGATTGTCAAAACAATTTGTTTATTCAAAAGCATCGATTTTCATTGATTTATGATGGGAATGTGGTACAAAGGCAAATGTTAGAAATGTTGGAAGGTTACTCAAATGGATGTGGGGAGATAAATGTAGTAGTATCGCTGGGTGAAATATTGCTCTTGGGGTAGTCAAATCCCCAAGCAATGGACACTTAGTTTCAGCAATCTCCAGCAGAAAACCCACTCCACACATGATTTCAGAACATGATTTCAGAAATTCAGATTCTTTATTAAAGCATCTGTAGGTGCAGAAGCAGGGGAACTGGCTATGGAGGGGCTCTCAACTTTCTGAAAGGATCCATTTATTGTTGGAATGAAGGGGCTTGAAGATTATCTCCTGTCAAAGGAAGCAACTTTTTATCAGAATGTGCGTCAGGATGCCAGACATCCCGGGGGTTGTCATTCAGGACATAACAGCCATGTCCTAATGAGACTTGTAAAAACCCTGTTCTAACAAGAAGAGAAAGCCAATGGTTAGAGATCAAGAACGCAGTGCAGGGCTCCATCACCACAGCATAGAAGCTTATCGGACAGTACACCTCATTCTCCATAATCTCTAAAACCGTTTCAAATGGCACCACGACAAACTTTTGAAGAATCAAAACATTTAGGAGGATGTGGAACAGACTCATCCCACACTCTGGCTTGGTATATGTAATAGGGCGCCCATGATAATTCAGTGGGCCCATTGCAGACCACAGGATTGATGCCTATGTTCTCGACAATTGCCACCGGGTAGTGATGATGTGATGATGAACCGCTGTAATTCAGGCTTGGCAAGTGGTCAGTGTGACTAGCTGTACTGGTTCATTTAGCTGAGGAAAGCCTACGCTGCCTTCTGGCTAGCTATCAGTGTGAACAGGTTTTTGACATGGCTAGGTTTATTGTCTCAAACCACAGGAGACTCTGCACTGATTCCTCAGTTGATGACAATTTGTGTGCAAGGAAACTGCAGTCAGGTAGATACAATAATATATATAATTGGTTATTTATAACACGCTTAATGCCCAGAGATTCCTAAGCATGGACCCTGCAATTGAACCTGTGTTTCTCTGCATCGTCTTGCTTCCAAGGCGAGCACGTTGCCCATGAGCTAATCCTATGAGGACAGGTGATTGAGACTCTGACTGTGACAGTAGTGTTTGAGTGCATAGCAAATGTAAATCTTTAGTTTTTCCTTCATTCACAATGGGGGTCATTACGAGTTTGGAGGTAGGCATGGTGATATTAGTGCCATGGCTGCCTCCAAAGTCGTATCCAGGTCTGGGTTCCTTGAATGGGGACTTACCGGGTCATTCCAACCTTGGAGGACCCTGTAAGTCCCCATTCAAAATACCCATCCCCATTCCCATTCGAGCACCCATAGGGCTCAATGGGAATGGGGAGGGAGCTAATAACGGGCCCATTAGCAACGGGCCATTTATTAGCTCTCTGGTCCCCTTGTGGGACCCGCAAAGGACATCTGGTCTGACCAGACGTTCTGAGCGGGTCCTGCGAGGGAACCTCGTAATGCGGCGGTAAGGGGTTAACGGCACCAGCATCCTCACCGGTGCCATTAACCTCTTTCCGCCACACTCGTAATGACCCCCAATGTATTTCACTTTACCAGTGCAGTCATCTGTGAGTCTTAGTACCATGTTCACACACTGGTTGTTTTTCCTCAACGTATTTGGTTGTAGCAACCAGTAGGACCACAAAGCATATTCTATATAGTCTCACATTCTTAATGTATTTGGTCTGGTTAACACCAACACTGCATTCAGTGGTGGATTTACCTCTTTGGATTTGGCTCTACCAAACAATTGAGCTACTTTCCAAGTCCTGGTGCCAGGCTCAAAATTTGTAGGTGCTGCATCTATTTATTTGGCTCCACCAACCAGCAGAGCCATACATTCCTTTTTTTTCTACACTGTCCCAGTGCCGCAGGTGCTCGCTTATACTATCCTCTTGCTCATTCATCTAGAATATGGTAGGGTGGTGCAGGAGCATGTGCTTCTTAACGGCAAACACCACTATCTCTTCATTCAGTTCAAACCACTTGAGGGAGGTAATTGCTCTGTTTCATCTGTTCTTCCCAAATGGGACCACAACCAGAATTCTACCATAACCAATAGAAGTCTGCACTGATAGTGGCTGTCCTGGGCAATGGTGACACTGGGCCAGGCAGTTCTAAGCTAGACATGGGGGTGAGGAGATGATTGGTCTGGCTTGGAGTCAGGGGGGATGGAGGTCTCTTGCTAGTAGAGCATGAGCATGATGGGTGACAGGGTGGAGCGTCATCTGAAACTGCCATGTGGCTACTGTCCCTGCTGCACGAGGGTGCTTCACTTGCTAAGTCTGTGGCACTTCTGGGACACATCATTGTGAGATGCATCATTGGGTCACAGCCTAAAGTGCGTACTTATCAAGGAGGTGCCTAAGGCCCTGCTCCACTGATCAACTCTCTTCTGGCAGAAGTTGGATATTTCACTGCTGAAACAAGCTGAAACCATACCAGATCAAATTTCCGAGGGAGAAAAGCATTCAACTATTAAAGTTAATTAGTTTGAGTTGGTAGCAGTGAGAAATAGACATATTCTTGAATGCCAGGTGCAAGTAGCTACCATGCCAAGTGGACCTATAGCAAACGAATACACAGCACCCCGAGTGGCTGTTGAAGGAAAGCACACACATGCAAGGATAGCAGAAAATTCAATAGTAAGATGGAATTCAGCTCTGAACAGTGATCCTTCACCACGTGGTCCGAACAGTGGGCATTTATTCCAGGCCCAATTAGATGGCACACCTGCAACTTTGTTAAAACACCCAGACACCAAGAGAACATGCCAATGGCAGAAGCGAACTGGTGGATAACACCTCATGCCTAGGAATAGAGGGGAATAGCTTCTTTGAAATAGACCATAGCAGTTTGGCAATGTGTCCCTCCTCCCCATGTAATTTGGCACTGCATAAATGTGCTCAAGGTCGAATGAGCAAACAACTGACCAATTGAAGTCTGTTCCTCTTATCGACAAATGTAGTAGAATGCCAACCAATGGTATACTTGATTTAAATGTATTATCTGTAGAGGGATGAAGTTAGGGAGGAGTTATTAGTTGTAGAAGAACCAATTATAAAGGGGTTCACTTATAGAAAACTATTAGCCTGATTCATGGAATTATTTGCATGAAAAACGCATATTTGCGCGCCTTTCTGCCCGAAAATCCCCCATACTTCAAACAGGGACTTTCGGGCAGAAAGGCGCACAAATCTGCGTTTTTCACGCAAATAATTCAGTGAATCAGACTGTATATATTCTATGCTCTACAAACAAATCAAGTGTTGTGATTGTAGTAACAATGACTTCAATATGATGATCTCTTCCATAAAAAGCTGTTGTTCCTAATGCCATTTAAGATTCTCCTTTGTACGCTCTCCCAGCGGCCGTCTGTTTTGGAATAAAGCTGAGTTTTCTTGTGCACTTGGAGTTACTTTGTTATTGAGTATTTTCTCTTTATTGGTATACTTGGGCTTATATAAACAGCCTGACTTTTCTGCTCCATATCACTACTGAATTTTATATCATACTCCTTCTTTGCCTCTCTGAAAGGCAAAAAGAGCTTGGACGCCATAACCTATGGCAGTAGGCACTATAACAATGCAAGACAGCATAATATAACATATTCCCCACCCCATCAAACCTCCACTTTCATTTCGATCATGTTTTAGGAAGTTTGAGCACCCTTAACAGGCACAGAACATCACTTACACTGGCAAAACAAGCAAAAAGCTCATGATCATGTAGGGTTTTGTTAGACAGCTCTGTGGCAGTGGTTTACATTGTGATGGGAGGCTTCTTCCTTGCTGGTGGATGTATGGAAAGTGGCGTCTCTGATAGGTGATTTCCTTCCTGGGATCGTGGACCATTCCTTGATGCTGTGGCAAAGGACAAAGCAAAGCAGTGAAGTTCCGTGATGTGAAACACCTGAATTCGTGGTGAAGTGTGTACTGGAACATTGGTTGGCAACTCTGAAGAAAGGCTCAGCCACACTATCAACATGAAGCACAAATAAATACACAAACTTTGAGCCTGAAGCTGTATATCAAATGTTCCCTGCCTGATTTGATTCAACAATTGTCAGGTCCTAGTTTTCCTATTCCTCCTTGCTGCATGCCCTGATATCGGTTTTCTGCCTCTTTCCTTTTCTCGGCCAGGTATTTCCATGTTTTCTCTGGTCTTGTGCCCCTGCATCCGCCCTTTCAGCTTTCAATTTTACCTTCAACTGCTGGCATTTGGTATTGACCCATTATATACTGAAGACCTTCCAGATTTCTTCCAGTCCTTCCTCCCACATTCATCCTTCCCTACTGATATTTTTGTTCGGGCCCATCCTATCTACTCATCGGATCACCTTCTCCCTCTGCCTTCTATTTCAAACCCTTCTCCCACCACTGCAACATCCTCACTATTCCTCACTATTCTCTATCATTACTCTCAAATCCATTACTTTCCTCCCGCTGATCATGCAGCCGCTAGTCTCCAACCTTGACTCACTGCATCATACACAACATCCTTCTCAGTCCTTCTTCCCCTCACGCAAATCCCCACAACATCACCGTTGCTCAGATCTCCCATTTCTTCCCTTCACAAGAAAGAACGATGTTGGTAAAAAAGCACAATGCAACACTGATCTCACAGACATTTCTGCTCTTCAATCTTCTTACAACACGCTCCTTGTCAATGCTAAACACGCTATTTCTCATCTCTCACTCTACCTCTTTCTCTCATCATCCTTGTCGATTATTCCAACTTCTCAACAGCATTGTCTCACCTTGTACCTCTGACATTTTCCCTCTCATCCCTCTTTCCTCTACTGATTTTTCTGATTGAGTTAATAACAGTGTTTCTTCCTTACTCTTGGCATCCTCAACCCATCTATCACCTACACCTTCACCCCCCCTTTCATCCCACTACTCTGCCACACTTTCCTCTTTCTCCCCTTTTACTAATGTAGATATTGCCCGCTTGCTAACACATGCTCATCCTACTGCCTCCACTCTTCAACTCATTCCTTCATCCTTAATACTCCCTGTATAGTCTCAGTTGCTCCCCTATTTGACTTGTGTGTCTAATCACTAACTCTGCTGCGCTTTCCCTTCTTGTTTTAAATATGCTATTAGTATATATATATATATATATATATATATATATATATATATATATATATATATATATATATATATATATATATATATATTTATTACTTGTTTTAATTGAAATGGAAACAATTTTTACAAGGAGTTTTCCTAGGTTTTCCTAAGTATCTTTCATCAGATCCTGAGGTCTTTGCAAAGTCCGACTTCTTGAACTTTGCTAATCTCTGGCCAGCGAAAGTCCTTGCCGCCAATGAATTGATGTGTGTTAGGTGTTGTCAACAGTTCTTTACTTTACATTTTCTTTGATGTGTCTGTCCAGTAGGCCATTGTCCAGGAAAAAGGACCCGGGGAACAGACACCTTTGAGATCCCCCTCCAACAAACCAAAAGAATGAACTGATCCAAATATCTGGTTGCGCCCCCCTCATTGCGATCACCACCAATAGCTTGATATGCTTCCTCACAATGATAAAAACAATCACAGGTGCTCCCTTTCAATCCCATTATCCTCTTCATTCTTGCTATAATCAGACAAATAAACAAGTAGCGTTTCAAGGGCAACATTAGCAGTCCACAATAAGGGTACTTGTGTTCTTGCATAGGTACAGGGCAATTTTCATCAATAGCACACACGAGGAAGGTATATCACCCATAATATGAATGCAGGACACAGACCACATGAAAAAGGTGCACACACTCCAGAACAGACTCAGACTAACTGCCTCACAGAATACAGAAGTGCTCAAGCACCGGTACAGGGGACCAATTGGAAGCAATGAGAAAGCTACACATACCATTGTATATATAGTGGATGAAGATTAGAATCTGCCATGAAGGTGTCTGTATCCAGACCGACTGAGATTAGAAGATCGATATGGTTTTGAAGTGGTGTTGCCATTAGAGTGAAAAGAGACAAGTGGCAGTGTTGTGCCATATATATCATATATTATCATAGATGAAGCAACGCTATATTTAGCCAGTTAAACCATAAGTGAGGCTTTTTTGAAGCTCATGCCCTGCGAATGAAATCACTCTGAAGGGTGACAATTTTGAAAGGTTTAGGGACTGGTAATTTTGACAGGTTAGGAAATACGAGAATAAATTAGATAAGGATCACACATTGGCAAAGATGTTACGCTGAGATTTGCACACATTATGCAATTCCTGCACTTTACTAGTTTATTTTCCAGTCCTTACCATGAACCTTCTTTAAAAAACAAAATGTTATCGAAGTATATTATGCAAAATGGGAATGATTCTATCTTCATTGTCTCCATCATCAAGGGTATACGAGTACCAGCATTTTAATTGATTTAATTTTATTTATTTGCATTTTTAAAGCGCTCACACAGCCCGCGGGCTTCAAGGCGCTGTTACAGAAATTCTTTTTTTTTGTTGCGTAATTGTTTTTTTTTTTGTTGTCTTAGTTGCGCATTTATAACACGCTTAAATACCCAGAGGTTTCGAAATGCAGACCCGGGGATCAAACCTGTGTTGCTTCGTGTCGTCTTGCTTCCAAGGCGAACACGTTGCTGCTGAGCTATCCTCCTGCGATGATGTGATTTTAAAAGATTTTATCAAGGTTTTCCTTTTGTATTTTAAAGCTTTAAATATGGGCAAAACAAAGACATGTGAAATTGTTATTTTTAAACGTGCAGATAAACCATTGAATTGTACAAAAAAGCAACTCGCTTTTGTGTCAAATCAGCAGACCTTAAAATATGCTTGTCAGAGGCCTGCAATAGCTGGTTCGCTTTCTTCCGTCTAGAACCCCTTCCAGTCAAATGGCCGATAGAAAAATAAAGATCAGGTAATGGGCTAAACAATGCCACCAGCATGTGAGAAGGCAAACCTTTTCACAGAAGACAGCACCGTACTGTTATGGACATACAATGATTTGTCCAGGATCATTGTATTATCTGCAGGAAAAGCCAGGAAACATGAATGCATGCTTTGGTTACGCAGTTTCGAAGTAGGTTACCTAATCACCTCTCCAGATTAACAGTTTCTGCTCATCATTAGTGGTAGCTGCCTAGGGTTTACAACCACCCGTATGAAGAAAGCGATACATACACCTTCCCCATACTGATGCAGTGTTTGTTTCTATTGCAAGCGCTATATGGTGCAGGTAGATTGCTGATAATAGCACCTGATGAGCTACAAAACAAACTTCATATACATACAGGTTTATCAACTTCAGACATAGGAAAAACTGAGTTGGCCTTACTGAATTTGGTTTTGTAATCTTGCATATGAACACAGATCTCTGCAATGAGTGCTTAAAATGATGAGCTATCTTCAGAACCATTGCAGCACTGAAATTTACCAATATGCATTTGAAGGTAGGCTATTGTACATGATCAATATGATCCCCACAGAAAGGTGAGCATGGTTCAGGAGTTGTGCCGTAGTGAATGCGCACACTATGTATACCACAGTGAAGACAGAAAGCATTACTTACTTGTCAACAACAGACAGGCAATATGTTTAGCTTCAGCAGCATGCCATACAATATCCTGACACATGCTATTAATGTTTGGTGAGCAGTGGAAACTGACTTCTTTACATCAGACAGTTTTGTGGAGCCCAGCCCAAAGGTCGGGGCCCGGGAAAAGTGCCTCTCTCGCCCTCCCATAAAGACATCTCTGATGTATCCCCTTCTACTCCAGATATGAGTGGACGCACATGACTGTTGGCCTGGGAAAACTAGTTCAAAGGTTTCATGGGGGGTATCGCCTCTGTGTGCCTACAATGAAAAGTGTATGCAACGCAAGTGAATTAGGCCGGCCTTCTCTCCTTAAACGTTGCTAGATTCTGCATTCACAGTACCAGAATGAATAATAAAATGGCAAGCATTGAAGAAGTCTGAGCCAGTTGCAGTATTTATGTTTCAGGAATGATCACAAATTTCAGCAGCCATTTCCCTGAATGAGACTAATTAAGGGCCCTGAAAGGAAGCCAAGTACCTCTGGCGGCTGACAGGATAATGTGTGATTGGAAAGACTAAAGCTGAGTTGATTAGTGCTATTATCCAGGTCAGACAAACCTCCACTCCTGCACATGTCCCCTCTTTTGAAGAGTTAAACAATGCTCGGTCCTTGTCTGCACGCGATTGGCTCATACTCTGTACTGCAGAAAAACCGACTGCGCAGAATTGGAGCATGAGTCAGCAGGATGTGTTTCTAAAAAGAAAACACTAAAACAACAAATGAGGAGTTTGACTATTAAGGTCAGTTGAAGTACTATTATGAAAAATGTTGGTCAACTATATTCAAACTAATGTATTTCGAGAGAGAAGTTAGCGCAATGTAGTTGTATAATCGGAACCTAAAGACTTGATTTTATGGATGGTATTGCTCAGATTCTTATAGGGTTCTGGAAGGGCCCCCAATTCCAAGGTGTTAGGCAGAATTATATGCAGTACCATTTGGGAACACCACACACAATTAGGACTACAAGTGACAGTACAAATTCACCTTTGGTACGAGCCTGTACTACACAGTAAAGTGGTAGCGAAGGCTGAGCAGCCAGACTTATCGCAAGAGTAAAGTGAGCCGTATCAATAGTTACACAAAGGACAGAAAATACTATGATTCAAACAAACACTGACTCAAGGTTTCTGAGTAAAAGAATATACATTTATTTACACATCCGTTATTAAACATTTCACTATTATCAAGCAGTTGAAAAATCACCATTCTAATACACTACACCACACCCAATAGATTCTGGATAGGTTAGGCTCAAAATAAAGTGTGAGCAAAATGGCACTCCAGCAATAAAAAGGCAGGGAAAGACAAGGTTAGACAGAGGTTGAGCAGCATCAACAAGTAAGTAATCAAGGCAATCTAGAAAAAAGAACTACATTGAGGAAATCAAATCAAAAGGCCAGTGCCAGAGTCAATGAGTCTTTGCAGAGGATCACACAGTTCAGGGTAGTTTGCGGTTAAGTCTTTGCCAAGAGTTCAGAACGAAGTTGGTCGGACGAAAAGTTACTTTAAAGAATAGAGAAGGACAAGCCCTCGGATTGGCGAAAGATTTCCCACACTTTCACAGCGGTCGGACGAAATGAACAACTGGGTTAGCACAGTACCTTTAGAGCAGAAGAATGCTGTATCTGAGGCAGACATTCCTGGCAGGTCCTGCAGGCTCACGGTTCCTGAAGCGACTGTCAGACTGACAAGAAGGAAGAAGACTGGAGGGTCCTGCCCTGCCCAGGAAAGAAACCAGCAGTGGATCAAAGCGACAAATAAAAGGTGCGTTCCTTAAAACCCAAGCAGGGTCTGTTCCTCTTGGCTATCCGGTTCACTGCAGCTGTGCACAGCAAATTCGACCAGAGGAGGAAGGCCTGACTTGTAGTTTGGTGAACTGGTTGGTCCTACCAGCTCAATGGGAGAAGATTCCTTGCAGATCTTCCCTGTCATTGAAGTTTGGAGATTCGGACCCGCAGCAGGCCTTCACCGGGAGGTTCAGTCATTGTAGAGGTCCTTTTCTGTCAGCTTCTCTTCAGTTCTCTCGATCCAGTGGTGACTCTGCCTTCTCAGTCCCAGAGACCTGCTTTTTATGCAGTTTTCCCCCATTCACACAGCCTGGCTGTCAATCACACACCAGGGTGTCTGTGCCGCCGGGATAGTCACCACAGCCAATCATACCAGAGTGTGACATCGGTCTCCAAGGAGACCCTGTGCAGGGAGTCTCAATCCCCTCCCTCACAACCTGTCCCCCTCAGACATTCAGGCGCCTAAGGAGGGCTTCTGTGCAGAAGCCCGCCAAAGGTCGGCGAACAAAGAAACCTGGTTTTTGCACGCAGAGCAAAACACGAGAAAGACTTTTACAAAAGAAATGGTGAACAAACCCAGCCGGAACTTTATAAAACCATATATGGTCCAGCAGGTTTAAGTTTGAGGCTACTAAGATAGCCTAAAACAATACCAAGGCTATTTAAAATAACCGCGGTAGGGAAAATAGGGTAGTTACCACTGCCACCAGCCAAATCTTAATAAAAAAGGAACGAAACAATGTTCTATGAGAAACAGACACAAACGGATAGCTATTAACCTTTTCCAGAACTCTATGTAAGATAGTTTGTACTGGGTCTGTGATTTTAAAAAGACTAACAAAGTCAATGGCAACTTTAAGTGTTTCTGGGAGACAGTAGTCAGTCCCAGAAAATGGAGTTTCAGTTGGGAAGTCTGAAAAAGACAACCCTGTGTTACTGCACTGAAGATGCTGTGTAACACACAGTAAAAACATGATGCCTATGGAATAGGTGAGGATCCACGATCTATGAACACAAGAAAATGTTAAACACACACAGCAAAAAACATGTAAGAGTGTGAAAAAAGGCTCACACTCTTACCAGGTGAAAAAATTAAATCCTAGAAATCCAGCAAAGCTGCTGAGGGACTCAGTAGGTACGGGAAATTAGCCATTCTGGAGATTTCTCCCTAACACAAGGCATGGGTTTTACAACAGAGTTATTTAGAGTGATAGAGATAGCATCGTTTGCCAAACCCCATAGAGAGCAGTATTTCAAATTATTTTAGAGATGTTTGAAAAATGTGTAATTTACATATTGCAGAATAACATGCCTATGGCGGCTACATGGAATGGGAAGACAAAGTGGATCTCTTATTGTGAGTCTTTCGATGTGCATATTAAAAACAATGTTGCTAAATTATTTAATGCCATGTATCTAAAGAGCTTCAAATTAAAGTTATTTTTGGAAATGTACTAACTAATACATAGAATATTAGCACCCCGGGAAAGGGGGAGCGGGGTAGTCAGTCTCCTAGACAATCAAAGACTGTCACAATTTTTGTGGGACTTGACACCTCTCCAGGAAAACAGACTGTGCCCACAGGGAGCCGGGTAGGACCCACTTCTTCAAAGACACTTTTGCCAGCACAATGGGCACATCTCAAGTGGGGGCTAATGACTGGAGTCTTTTTGATGTAGGGCAGACAAGAGAGATGTTTATGGTAGCCCAAGGATTGAAGTTACAACCAAGTGAGGGCTTACACCATCTTGAATTTTCCTAGCTCACTTTCTTTGTCCCGTCTTCTCCTCATGTGGGCAAAGGACTCTGGGACTGACATCAACTGGCAAAATAATCTTGTCACAGCAGCCAAGATTGAACCCTTAAGTGACGCTTGAATTGAATCAATCCACTGAAACAAAATGACTACATAAGGGGATGAGACCCCCCATTAATTGAATCACCTTTGGACTAAAGAAGAAGATTACAAGTGGAACTTTATTGGGGTACTGTCTGTCCCAAGCCCTTGGCCATGTAGGTGCAGATAAAGTCTTCCAAGGAGGGAGCAAGACCCTCCTCTCAGCCACTTAAGAGAACTATTAGAAATGATCTGCTGTGTGGACAATGCATGTCTGCGCCTGGTCAGAGCTAACCCGGACTACATTTTGTAAGTGCATCCCTCTGTGTGCTCTCTGGCAACCTTCCTGACTGGGAAAGGAAGAAGAAGGACTTACCTTATCATTTGATAACCTGGATATGGTCCCACAGCAATCCAGAGGCAAATGAACAGCATCAGATTGTGTTTCCCATCTCAGAGTGTTTTTGCAAAGACTTGACTGCAATCAGGTTATTTTCAAGCTGCTGGAAGATTCATGGGGCTACCTTTGACACTCAATGCCATTCGACCAGCTTTGAGCCATCAAGCTGCCAATTTGTCCATTGCCTGCCTACTCTCCCATTGATTCGAGATGATCACTGCTACAGAAACAGTGTCATCAAACAGACAGTGTAAAAGCTATGATGATGAGTACATCACTGAACTACTTAGTAATTCAACACTATTTGGAGGAGAATTGGGGGATACATCCAACCTTACCAGTTGGGATGAATTAACTCAGATTAAAAAGAGATTAATCAGGTCAGAACTACATGGTAGTATAATGTTAGAATATTTGAGAAACAGCATACTACCGATGGGACTTGTAGTAAGAAACGAGCCTAGGATCTTTTTAGATAATAAGGAGTTTTTACTACAGTGGAGCTACATTGGAAATAAATGCGGCAGAGATTGGGTGATCCTAATAATTGATACCGCCAAACAAACTACAGAAAAAATAGCTATAGACCTAACAAAACTGGAGGAAGAAATTGTCCCTATTGAACAATATAGAAAACGATTGGACGAACTGTTGAGTGAGATGAAAACATTTAAAGAAGATTTAACAAAAGAACGGATTAGGCGCTTAAAAAAAGATATACAACATTTCACACATGAGAAAGCCTTCCCGTTTGTCCAGGAGAACTACTTCACTAAAGAACAGGAGGAACAAGTACAAAAGCAGGGTAACACTAAAAGACGAGTTAGGTTCAGAGGAACCTCTTATAGCTCCAGTGAAGAGAGCACAGGGGAAGGTAATAACGCAGGAAGAAGGGGACGAGCTCCAATTAACAACAGAGGCAGGAGAGGCTTAAGGACGGGAGGCGGTATGAGAAGGATCAGCAATAGAGGAAACCCGGTCGGACAACATTTTTTAGAACAGGACCAACAGGAATGGGATCCAGATCAGCGAGTAATGACTCGCAGTATGAGGACATTGTGGTGAATCTATCCGATTATGAATTAACCCCAGATGAAACACAGGCTTTGAATAAAGGCCTAGGGTTTGTGACTACCAACATACATAACCAATTTCAATTCCGAGAGGAGTTCTCAGAGTTTATGAGAAAGATCCATTTAAAGCAATTTTTTGATGATAAAATTGACAATAGTGAACTAGATAGTGGTCTGCACAGGAAATCTGACTTCTGCCCCCCAACACAAACACAAACGGCCGAAGCCAGAGTTTTTGAAAGCAGGGTGATGCAAGAAGTTGCTATGCTGGAAGAAAAAACTAAAAAAGAGAAAACGTTCTACAATTGTACCCGGACAGAGAAAGCCACCCTGAAGACATTGCTATTTAACGATTCCATCATTATCCGAAAAGCGGATAAAGGTGGCGCCACGGTGGTTTTGAATAGGAAAGATTATGTAAGTGAATGTATGAACCAACTAGGTGATAATAACAACTATCTAAAACTAGAAGGAAATCCAACACAAAAACTTGAAAGATTGATACAACAGAAAGTGACAAAAGCAGAAGAAAGAAGATGGATAACAAAAAAAGAGGCGGCTTTCCTAATAGTGGATAAACCAAGGATTCCACAATTCTACATACTCCCAAAAATACATAAATCCCTGATTAGACCACCAGGGAGACCAATAGTGTCGGGGTGTGATTCAATCTTGGAGCCATTATCCAAATTTGTTGACCATTTTATGCAACCAATGGTCAGGGAAATGACTTCTTTTGTGAAAGATACCACACAGATCATAAAAGACATTGAAGGCAGACCATTCGATAATACCACCGAAATCTTGATGAGTCTAGATGTGATAGCCCTCTATACGAACATACCACAGAGAGCATCACTTGAAGTGTTGGAAGAAAGACTACTGAGAGAAATAATTAACACTAACACCCCAGTATCTTTCATCATGTGGTGCGCTGAAATGGCACTGACGGAAAGTTACTTTCATTTTAATGGTTGCTTTTACAAACAAATACAGGGCACAGCCATGGGTGCTACATTGGCACCGAGCATTGCAAATCTCTATATGGAGGCCTTTGAAATACACTGCATCTACAATGATACCAATCCATATAAAAAGAACATATTGTTATGGAAAAGGTATATAGATGATGTACTGATCATCTGGAGAGGAGAAGAAAATGTTGCAAATATGTTTTTTGATTGGATCAACTCACAAAACCAACACCTTAAGTTCACTGTAAACTCAAGTAAGGTAGAGATCAATTATCTCGATATCACTATCAAAGTGGACCCACAGAAGGGAGAACTTTATGTAAAACCTTACAAAAAATCTACTGATCGCAATGCCTTGTTACATTATACAAGTTTTCACCCAATCCACACACGTGATAACCTACCTTTCGGTCAGTTTTTACGGCTAAAAAAGAACAGCACTAATAATGCAGACTATAGAGAGGGAGCTCAGGAACTGAGAACTAATTTACATAAAAGAGGTTACCCGAAAAAGCTGACAAGAATGGCCATGAAGCGAGCAGACAACATAAACAGGGAGGCAATTCTCGAACAAAATTCTAGAGAGAAAAATAAAGAAAACCTAGTGTTTGTCAACACCTACAGCAATCTCTCTAACAGGATTCAAAAAATTATCCATCGTAATTGGGGTATCCTGGAAAAAGGGAAAGTACCATTACAAAGACCACTGATGGCATTTCGAAAGAGCAGGACAATAAAAGATCAGATCATGCGAAATGACATCACTAAACAGAGTAAACCACAACCAACCCTAACAGAAACATGGGGGATGCGAGCACCAGAGGGACACTATCCATGTGGATCCTGTGCTTGTTGTCAACAAACTAAAATAACCATGGAAATAGACTTAGGCCTTAAAAGCCCATGGAAACAAAAAGTTCTGACAAATTGCAATTCCGTTTTCGTTGTCTATGTGATCTGGTGCCCCTGTAAAAAGCTATATATAGGGAAGACGGAAAGAAAAATCAAAATCCGTATCACAGAACACAAAAGCTGCATAAAAAATAAAGTGCATTCTGCCCCTCTAGTCGGACATTTTATAGAGATGATACACAAACCGGAAGATTTGAAATGGTCAATTGTTTATCTAGTGAGGCCAACGAACGACATAAACCTTGACAGAAGGAATTTAGCCCAAAAAGAAAAAGAACTGATTTTTCTAACTAAAAGTACAGAATTAGGCTTGAATGAGAAAACAGAATAACAACCCACTCGTTCCCAGATGAAGATATAGGATCAGGCAAGTAGTTCGAGGTATAAACTGACTAAACAACATTATGTTGATGACTTCGAAAAAAAATGGCTGAAACTATTTAGGTATAATAATTCCATTATGGATACGCTAATTTGTATCCAAAAACAACGTTGAAATGGATGGTTCAGTTTTAGACCAATAATTTACTAAAAATTATAAACTATGTGGACAAATAAAATTTGGATTAACACATAAGCATGAGAAACCTGTGAGGAGATCACGACAGACTCAGGTGTCTGTTTGCGCGGTGTTCCGCGGGGTCATATCGTGCAGATCTGGTCGAGTGGCAGAGTCATCAAGTAGGCCTACTGGGGGCCGAAGGCAGGATATGACAATTGGGGAATAAATACAAAAGGGAGTTAACGACGTTGCGCCTTAGAATCACGTGACAACGAGGTCACATGGCAGGTCTTACATAATAAAAAGAGATGATGGACAACATAAAGGAAAGCAGTTGAAAAACGAAGAGAGAAAGAGACGCCATCGGCGGGGCAAACAGTGGATGTACTAAAGAGGATCCAAATCTCGAGCTCTGGACAGAGCAAGACGAAAAAAGAGAATACAACGGTAAGAGTAGACCAATGAATAGAGCAAGCTAAATTGTACTAAATGACTCGAATACTTAAAAAATTTAAAAATTAAAGTATCGTGTCCGCTGTGTTTTTCTATTTTAGAAAAACACATGTGGATGACCTCACTCACGAGCAATGTTGAAATACTTGATCCGGTCCTGCAAGCAATAATATGCACTGCGAGAACAGCTAATCATTATCAAGATCAGTGACCGGATGTACACAATCACTAGGTCAGTATGATAAGTATGGCAACAATTCGATCCATGTGACAGTAATCATAGATGAAAATGGGAAAAATATCAAATTGTTAACAATCCAATTTCCCTGAGTAGGGGCAGATCTTATTGGTCCCTGAGAGGGAGAAGCCGTTGAATATTCCCTTCGAGATATCAGACTTTCCTAGCAAAGTGGACACAGAATTTGAGGGTAAATAGTAATTACAATTGATTATTTGCATGGAGCAAGCCATAAGTTTAGACATTGTCAATTGACTGACCTTGTGAAGGAGGATAAAGGATTTATCAGTTAGCGATTACTCATGTGAACCCTGCACTCAGCAAGACAGACAGATGATGTCAGAATAGATGTGGAGAAAGAGTTAATAGTAACAACTTCTCCTTTTTGCTGCCACTAAATGCAGAATGTTGTACGTATTAAAAATGTCAACTTGGATATGCTCGAGCATTAATATTCGACTATCCCACACTTGCTTCCCATAGCTATCCGCCTGATGGTTGGACTGTAAGAAAAGACGAAAGGGACCTCATTGACAGTGGATCCCAGAGAAATCACCAACAAGAAGACAAACATAATTGTACATGTCAATAGAATGTGGTAGAATTTTTTACCCCTGAAGAATTTCCTTGTGAATAGCGTGAAAGTGTGAAAGGAATGAAACATGTCGGGTACGGTATGAATGCAGTATGAAAGTGAGCATGTGTGAATGAGTACAAAGAAAAAGTTTTATGGACTGAGATTTACTCCTCTATGAAAGAGGTGACTAAACTACAGATCCCGATGATATTATCATCTTTCCAAAGTATTTTATAATTGATTGCTACAGGATATTGAATGTGCATAACTTAATTGAGATTTATTGAAAAATTGTTTGTTGTCTAAAAATTACTTGAGAAAATTTGTAAAAAAAATATTTTTCTATATTTGTAGATGTGGTAAAGTAAAAAAATGTAATTGATGAAATGCTATTAAAAAAATAACTATTTTTGATATTAATTGGTGTAGTACATGAGAATTCATCAACTATTAATCATATATGTAAAAAGAAATAACCACGAAAGGATTTGGGGAAGCAAGCGACCCGGTGAACATAGTGTATTGCGAAACAAAACTGTTGATAGAGGGCTGGTCACAAGTGGTCGTTAAAAATTACCTCTGGTCTCTCTAAGTCAGTTGTGTGTATCAAACAGACTTAACCATCTCAATCCATTGGTACTTGCCAAGGAGCTTGTCTCAAGATGGCTATTGGGCCTCCAAGAAGAAGATAACAGGCATTTACAGTGGTTCTGTCCCCCCGGCAATATTTCAAGGGTACTAGTGACAATTTAAAATCCCTCCATAACTTTATAAAACCATAACCCGAAGGCTTGACATTGCTGCAAAGACAATAAAAAGTGTGCATACTGTGTGTACTTCTTTACAATGGTGGGTTTATAGAGTTTTTAATAGTGTGTTATAATACCACAGTACGATTGTTGTTGTTTTGGATTCTTCCTTGCTGGCTCACACCCAACCGTTAGAAGAGGGTAGCCTGCTCTTGCCCCATAAAGAGGCAAAGGAGGTGCACCATTCATGTTGTACCTGTTTCACCTTTATGATTGATATCTCTGCTGATTTAGTGGTCGTGTGGAGTAGGAGTTTAGAAATCACCTCTCATTGATGTACTCCTGTAGAGCAGTAGTCATTTCGTAACACTGTAAAGATCCAGTTTTTAGGTCTTTTTAGAGAGAGCTTTAGGCTCTGCCTGAGCTCTTGAAGATAAATGGCATAGGGACCCTGATGTCAATCAACTGCTCTGTGATGCAGAAAGCACACTCAAGCCTTCCGTCCCCACATTTCTGAGTCAGTTATTCTGTGCAAGTTAACTGCCCCAATCTCCCCAATCCACTGTTGTATTTCCTACCCCTGCCTCGCAACATACAGTACTTATTATTACCATTTATAATATCACCGGACAGGCGATTCGCTCGGCTGATATATGCCAACCTTTGTCTCAGGGAGCGGCCATTGGGAATTGATTTCTTTTTCACCCATTGCCAATAGGCCTAACTAGAAAGTCAAGGCATCACTGCATTCTCTACATTCTCGACATGATGTAGCATTAGACAGAAACTGTTCTTGCCTTTATGTACGCTTTTACACATTTTATGGTCACAACATTCTGGGAGCCAGGTTTGAACCTTGCCTTCAAATCCTTTTTTAATGGCCTGACACGGAACTCAATTGTATTCATTAAATCAATTGTTAATTAACATGAATGAATAAAAACTAAAAGGCTGAACATTAACTGTACTGTACTTTTCTTTATGTCTGGAAGCAATTAGTCTTGAAGCGGGGCAGCTGAGGGGCTGTTGTGTGTGCTTGTTTGTTTCACGTGGTACATTCCAGGATCAAATACATTGCAATTCCCATTATCTTGATGATCAAAACATTTTCCTTTTCTCAAACAGTGAAATTAAAAGCACACTGCCTTATTAAAATGCGTGTGACTGCCTGCGACAAGCATTTTATTCACTTTCCATTTGATTTTATGAACTACATGCCCCATAATGCATTTGGCAAATATATATTTTGTTCTGGAAGTCATTAGTCTCATGACTTAGTAACTCTGTGCCTGGAAGCTGCTTGTGGTGAGTCACCGGATCAACTATTCCCCTTCAGCAGTTGTATCATTTCATGTATTCAGGACTACACGTACCAAAATGCATTTGACAGTTTTTGCTTGGCATACACTAGTGATTTCCTGTTTAGTGCTCTTTGGTTTCAGGTTGTACAGTATGCTTGCACAGGCTTCATGTCCATGGAATAGGTTCTCCCGAGGTTTGAATGCTCAACTTGCAAAAGTGAGAACACTTTGCAGCTGTGTGTTTTTTGTGTTTTTGTTTTTGTCCCCTCTTTTCCCTATTCTAATGCTGACTGGGGCTTAGTACAGTCATGGGCCTCTTGAAGGTGTTATGTCTTTTCAGATGGATGATTTCTATCTACTAAGGCTTTAATGAAAGTACCAAGCATTGATGCTGTACTCAACAAACTACTCTACGACAAAAGTAAAAAAGTAAACTGCAGACTTTTTAATGCCTTGTGTCCCCTTGCTTAATAATAATGTATTTCTTATATAGCACGACACCCCCATAGGTCTCAGAGTGCTGAAATAACAGAATACCTTATTATCCCACAGAGTGGTACTCACTTTGTCGACCGTGGAAAGATCAAAGACGGAGATGACCCTGCCAGGATAAAAACCTGCCACAGCAGGCTGTGCATAGATAGCAGGGGTGAGCACTTAGCTCTCTGTGCTATCTGACCAGCTAACGCATCCACATTCCACCCCGTCAATGGACCCTGTTCTGAAACAACCATACATTTATTCTTGTGCACTGCAACACATGAGCCACATCACCTCCAACACTCTCCACTTTTCTGGTTTCAGGCAATTCCGAAAATCATTGGATTAGAGATGAGTGCAATGATGAGGAGCGTTTTGGTGTTGGGTACACCACTAAATCCAGCAATGGCTCCACAATCTCCCTAATGTGTCTGCCATCTACTTCCATATTGTGGAAAAAGATTTTCCACAGAAGAGGATAATAAATAATCAAGACAAGTATGTTCTTTGGGGTGATGAGTCGGGTTGTACAGTGTTCTGTAGAAGGTGGGTGAGCTGAACTGTACTCTGCATTGTACATGTATATGGAAGGTCCATTATGTGGCGTTTTGTGTGATTCTGAACACTGACATACCATTCCCTTTCTTTTGTTCTTCTTTTGGGTGCCTATGTGAGGTCAATGAATCCCATATTAAGAAGGATGACAAAAGAACAGTGTTTCTGCTCAAATTCCTTTACACATGGCACTCCAACCATTTAAAAGGGAGGGAAAGACAAAGCTAGATACAAATTGAGCAGCAGGTAAGTAATCAGGGCAATATAGAAAGAGGAACTACAGTGATGGAATCAAATCAAAAAGGGGTTAGGGCCAAAGTCAATAGGCAAAAGTCTTTTGCTCAAGATCACACAGTTCAGGGTAGTTTGTGGTCTTTGGCAAGAGTTCCAGACGAAGTTGTTTGGCAGAAAGGTTAGTTCAAAGAGTAGAGAAGGACAAGCCCTCGGTTTGGCAAAATGTTTCACACACCACACCTTCACCGTGGCTGGACGAAACAAACAGCTGGATTTGCACAGTACCTTTAAATGGAGAAGAAGCTGTAGCTGAGGCGGAGGTTCGTGGCAGGTCCTGCAGGCTCACGGTTCCTGAAGTGACTGTCGGACTGACACGAAGTAGGAAGACTGGAAGGTCCTGCACTGCCCAGGTAAGAAACCAGCAGCAGAGTAAAGCAACAAATAAAAGGTGCGCTCCTTAAAACCCAAGCAGGGTCAGACCTTCCTGGCTATCCGGTTCACTGTAGCTCTGTACAGTAAATTCGACCAGAGGAGGGAGTCCTGACTTGCAGTTTGGGAGAACTGGTTGATTCCACCAGCTCAGGGGAAGAAGATTCCTGGTAGATCTTCTCTGTTGTTTGAGTCTGAAGATTCGGACCTGCAGCAAGGCTTCAACGGGCGGTTCAGTCACTGTAGGGGTCTTCTTCTGTCAGCTCCTCGTTGGTCCTTTCATTCCAGTGGTGACTCTGCCTTTCCAGATCCAGAGACCTGCTTTTTATGTCCACGGCTGAGTTCATCCAATCCATTGTTCATACAAAGTTATCTGCAGTAGCTATGGTTACTATTGTTCCTCCCCATTATTGTAATCATTAGTAATGCTTCCACCCATGTGCGCTGCGACTGTAATTTATATTCATTACTTTTCTTCACTTGCGTTTTAGGTTTTATTGTTTTATATCCAGCTCTACATATGCATGATATCAGCCATGGTGGGTTTTATTACTTTCCATCATGGCTGCTCGCTGGTTTCTAAATTTCAGGCCCTTCTTTGTTTTTTGCTTTTGGATCGATTCAATGCACGTCATTATTGACTTCTGCACATCCCGAGTTTCCAGTTCACGCTGTATTTTATGCGTGATTCTTTTGTGCACACTGATGCCTGTGTACATTTCTACAGAGCAACTTTTTTGGAATTAGGAAGTGAGAGGCCCATCACAGTAAGATATTTTTTATACTGCTTAGCTTCTGATTTCCTACCTGAATCGGGCACCTTTGCACCATTTAGATTACTTATATATTCCCTTTGGTTTCCCTCTCCTTTTTTTGATGTCGGTTCTGTTGATTTACTCTTCACGACGCAGGGCAATATACAGCGGCCCCACTGCCTAGGGGGAGGAAATGGTGGCGTGAAATGCTTTCCACACCCCCATTCATCCAGGAAGAGTTGCACGGGACCCGATTTCAGGATTTCGAAATTGGGTCCTGGCAAAAACAGGGACTTTAGCCACCCATCTTGAAAACCCCAGATGGAGTTTTTAAAATTAAAAAACATCCCGGGACCCTGGGACAGAGGGCGATTTCCCCGGACTCTCCCAGGAAGCCCGGGACGTCTGGTCACCCTACCACTGCCCAGCCATGCACATTTGGTCACTTTGCTTGGCCTTTCTGTTAATAAACATATTGCAGTATTTATGTGTGTTTCCAATATGTGATCTTGGACTGGAGCTGGATCGTTATAACCTATCCAGCCGTCCAATTATGTTTGACTGGGTGATTCATTTTTGTTTTTTGTTTTAGTTTGTTTTACTTCTCCTGCAGTACTTTTTCCTATGCCTGCGCCATCTAATCAGCGACTAGCCACCTTCAGACCACTTGATTTTTATGGTGGTCAAATGCTTCCCTATACTAGTATTGTGTTGCACAGTTGATTGTGAAAGTCGGCTGGCTACGCTAGTGCTAGTTCTACCTACGGAAATCATGAGGCATTGTTTCAGTTTCTGTACTGTGTGGCCTTCCTTTCTTTATTATTCTTTAATTCTTCTCATTTTTTCACAACTTTTTTGCGAGAACACATCTGTATGGTAGTTTATTTTATACTAAATGCTTACTATGAAGTACATGTGACTATTGGGTTTCAAGGGGAGCACACATGATGTGTTGGAATTAAAGGGTGTCTTATGGTGGTGAGTCTATGTTCCCTTTCACTCATGTTTCGTGGAGTAGTTACTGAGCGCATTGGTGTTGGGAGAAGAGGTATACTTTACCTCTCTCATCTAGTCTTTTCTTTTGATGTCAGAGGTGTCCCCATGGAATGTGTACTCAAAGATAATGGCCCCTTTTCTTTGCAGGTGCCCATAATTTTTGGTTGGCCCCCTGTTGAGCTATAGGCCTAAACAAACTAAATAGCCTTGATGTAAGTATATATTGAATTAGCTTTGCAACATACGGCACAATTGTTGGAAAAATGTGGATTTTAAATCTTCTTTATAAATGTATTCTGAAACAGATTATCCATAAACCAAAAACAGAGTAAAAATACAAAGCAGTACAAAATCCATTTCGACATTTTTGAAAAGAATCCCCAATATAAACTTACAAACATTACATAAGAAGGAAAGTTAAAATATGCATGTGTGTAAATCAAAATAAAATCCACAGAAGACATCCAGATAGTTCGATACAATTTTGGAGTTCGATCAAGTTTTGGGCAGTGAATTTCATTCTCCGATACCAAGCCCTTCTCAAGTAGTCCACCATGCCCCAGGCCATTGGCAGCGTAACAGCTGAAAGCAGATAGCACAAAGCAGGCCTAGCCTGAGATATGCCAACGGACCTAAGTATTGGCAAGAGTGTTTTCCATTTTAGGTCCGTGTAGTGTGGGCAGAACAACACAACATGTAGAAGGTCCTCCACTGGCCACTCACAGCAAGGGCAAGCTGTAGGTTGCACATTATGAGTCCAGCTTTTTGTTTGTGCCCCAAGCTATAGACAAACCGGGTTGGGTCAAGGCCCAGCGATCTGCAGGATTATCACTGTGGAGCACGTACGGCTGAATAGCGTCCACAGGTGTTAACCTAATATGCCTTCTATTTGCAAGAATGCCCAGGGAAGCTGACTCCCTATTTGCCACCAGAATGCATTTAAACATTTGCTTGTATGCCCGACCGCATAAGGGGGTCAAAAGGATTAAGGGGCAAACAAGATTAGCACCATTTAACTGTCTAATATATTTCTGGATGTACTTAAACTATGGGATTTTCTTTACAGCTGAGCTACTCACCAGGGCTCTTATAATCTTGTGTGAGAGAATGGCTTTCTGGTTAGCCATTAGTGCCAACCAGTGCAAGACTGGGGCCAATAACCACTCATCAGCAATATGGGCACATCCCAATTCCAAATGTGTCCCGTAGTTTGAAGCGGACTGTGGTAGCCCAAGAAGTTTTTTAAGAAAGGAATTCTCCACATTTTAAATTTTCGGGATCCTTTCCATGCCCCACAGTGCTGCCCCATAATTGGTGGCGGTCTTTGTTTGGGCCCTTTATACTTCCAAAATGAATTTAATTGGCCGCCCCATGCAATTATGTTGAAATCGGGACAAACCCCCAAGCGCCTGTCTCATCCTCATACATTGCTTATCAACATGGCCAAACCCTCGCCAGTTCTTCGTAAAACAAATCCCCAGGTAATCAAAACGGGTAACTCTCGGGATTGGTTTGCCTCCACTCCATATCGTGTGCATCTTGACATGTCTAACACCCGAGCTCTTGCATGCCATGACTGATGATTTTTGGAGTTCACAGTCAACACATTGGAAGCCATAAACTGAGTGTACACATCCACCTGGCACTGCAAGGCTCTGATGTTAAGTATTTTCAAGATGTGTTGCAGGGGATTCCTTCTTTTTTTGTTTCCCTGATGAAGACGTTCAAAATAATGTATTAAAGTCAAAAGCAGTCAGTGATGTTTGGAAGTAGACAAAAGACAACTATACCATTGTGATTTATTTGGTCTCCAACTGGCTACATATTTGTTCAAATTATGTCAATTGTTTGATTTGGGATTTGTGTGTTTTTGTAACCCACATTATCCCTTGTTCTGTTTGAGTTGATATATACAGTATGTTGTGGATGTGAGGTTTGTGTATATGGTGTGATTTGGTTTGATGTATGTGATTAGGCTCTAGGTTTTAATGATTTAAGTGTTGCTGTTGTATGCATTGATGATGTAATTTTTGTTTTCATGAAGTGTAAATAAAATTTCATTTCAACGTTTTGATCAAAGAGTTTTATGCATTCATTGTTCCAGATTTGACCGTTTTTGCCAGACTGTTATGGCATACACTCTTTCAGCACCCTCTCTAAAGACACACACGCTTATACCATGCTAGCTTGCACCATATGTTCTTACAGCATATGCTCTTACACTGTGTGCTTTTACACTGCATGCTCTTGTACCACACACTCTGATGCCATGAACTCTTACATCACACAATCTTATGCTACACACTCACACAACATACCCTGACACGCCATATGCTAATGTGCCATGCAGCCAACACTCGTGTGCCAAACACTAATATGTCACATGCTCGCATACCAAATGCTCATATGACTCTCATATGCCATAAGCCTATATTCCATTCAACTTACAAAACAGTTATATGAAATGCACTCATTAGGCATACACTCATACACCATGCTCTCAAATGTCATACACTCACATAGCATGCACTCATTCACATAAACACAAACACCATATACTCATTCACCATACACTCATACGCTGCACACAAATATGCCATATATACATGACATATTCTCAGTGCTTCATGTAAAAATAGAAGTGCCAGGGCCCAAATGTTTTCTAATACACCTCGGGCACATTGTGGCAAGCAGCCACTGTCAGCATATTTGGACATAAAGCTGCAACTTCCAACAGCTCATGGGGGTGATGGATGCACTACCCATGGCAGATGTGCAATTTATAGATTTCAATCAACATAAAATAACATAACATACTAGTTGTATCTTGAAATAAGATAAAAGTGTAGGTGCTTTTTAAACACATCGTCATCATTAACATTTTGCTCTGATATTAAAGTTGGCAGCAAGTGGAACATGTTGACCATCTATTCACAGAGAGAAAAGCAAATATGCTCCTATGGTAAACCGATGAAGTGATGAACTTGCCTGTCAAACACTGCAGCAAGATTTTCTTTCATATGTTGGCATTGACTCATGACAGGCGCTCATCTTTGGAAGTGGCCTTAAGCTTTTCACTGGCATTGCCCTTGTGTTGGTGTTGCTGGATGGTGACTGTCATGTTATGAACAAGGACTGTCTCGTGCCTAGAAACACTTGTGTACACGCACGTTATAAATGCCATATCATATCAACCACTTCTGTGGTAGTGCTGCTGTTTGTTGCAATAGGTAGCTTCAATGTCACGTATGCTGATTGGAGCAGTGTGTGGGAATGTCAGCATGCACATCCTGCATTGTCAACTTCTGGTTCATTGTTATGCATGAAAGTGGACATCTAGCGCTGCCCTGCCCACATGGGTCACAAGGTTTAAAATAATATTGAGTCAGCCCCGGATGCAGGGACTATGGACAGTGACTGACAGTTAAAACAGAGTTGCCAAAAAACATATCATCATCAAACTGAGCCTGGGACAATAAGTGCTGGGGCTCAGCAATAAGTGCTGAGGTTGAGCTCTGGCAAACACCCCCACAAATTAAGCACTGTAGCCTGCTCCTGTCCTTTCATCTACAGCGAGGACCTGTTTCTTCTCATTTTGCCTTTCATTCCACTATGTTTCTAGTTGGCTTATATTTGTTAGGTCCAGACTCACCTCCCACCGTTGGAACACCCTCCATTGCCTGCTCGTGTACCTGCCTGCTTCCACACCATGGGTTCCTCCGTCACACCCTTTGCCTGCTTCATGCTAGTCCTTACTTACTTTCCACCCCTGACCTCTCTGCTTTTGCACCTTCATAATCTATGGCATCCCACTCTAGGGTTCTTCATCCACTTCTCTTGACAGTTGCCTCGTGCATTTATGGCTCTTCCATTTTTGGACCAATTGCCCTGCTCTTTATCTCTCCAGTGCATGCTAATGAAATTGCAGCCTCCCTGGCTGGGCTGGAGCACATGCTATGGGCACACACTTCCTCGTTAACCACCTTCGGTTTTGCCACGGGCCGTTAACTCAACAGAGGGTGATAAAACATTTTCCGGCCTTGCAAGATGGTCTGGAATCTCTTATTAATTTTTTATTGGAAAGTCGCCTGTTTTTCCGGCGGGATTTTTCATCAGAACTGATATTGCACCATGCAGTTACTAATCACAGTGTTGACATAAAATAGATGCTGGGTCTTCCACTTTGCAGATTATGATACATAAGATGTACTCTTATAACTAATATAATTCTGGTATGGTTCATGAAATGAGATGTTTCTAAAAGTAAGACTCCCGCTGGAGTCACAAGAATCAATAAGGTCTGGGGAGTTCACATGACTGCATTCTGTTAACGGCGTCAGTATACAATCATGAAATGTAATTGGCTAATCATAATCTTTCCAGCACCTGCACCAGGAAAAAAAAAACAGTGGTCCTGTAAATTGGAGGTCTTTCTACCTTTATCATCCTGAAAATAATCAATTAAGGTATAAAACACACACACACACACACACACACACACACACACACACACACACACACACACACACACACACACACACACACACACACACACACACACACACACACACACACACACACACACACACACACACACACACACACACACACACACACACACACACACACACACACACACACACACACACACACACACACACACACACACACACACACACACACACACACACACACACACACACACACACACACACACACACACACACACACACACACACACACACACACTAATAAATCATCTAATGCCTAAAACGCGTCCATGGAGCTCTAAAAGCACCCAGAACAGACACGTTTAGCCCTGGGGAGCAGCGGCACGGGAAGTCCCCAGTCTGCATGCTGTCATAGAAGACAAGCAGAAAACGCTGACCCTGCTGCACACAATGTTTGCTCATGTGTAAAGCAGGCGCATATATTCCCAACAATGTTGCAGGCTGGATTCCAGTCATTGCCTCGTCCATGTGTCACCTTTGACACCAGTTCGGTTGACTCGCCTGCAAAGACACTCCAAGAAACATTTTCGCGCATTTCATTTTAGAATGCAGTTATCAAAATATATCACTCCATGAAAATCTGCCTTCTGAGGACTGGGCCGTAAAGACCTAATTGAAAATACATGCCTGGGTCCGCTTGGGTACCGTTGATCACCCAAGTGTGCCCCTTGGCTACTCAGGACCACACAACTGCCTGCAAAAGACAACACATTGGGCCTCAATACGACTTTGGCGGTAACCCGCTGGTGCTACCGTTGGATTGCCGCTAATCCCTTAACACCGTTTCCGCCGCCTGAGATCCTAGTGCCACTGGGAAGTCCCTGCGGCACTGGATTTCAGACGGAGGAAATCGTAAGCCCCCATTCCCATCGCAAAGGACTCTATGGGAGTGGGGAGACGGAAACACTGGCACGTTGCTAACGGAGCCGTTGCTTCCGTGAAACTTTGCCTACTGCGGCTGATTTGCCTGGCAGGTCAGACCCTGCCTGCTGTCAAGTCTCCGGCAGGCACAGTTGTAGTCTGCCGGACCAGTATGGGTGCCATTACGTTGCTACCGGCAGACTTGTATTGGGGCCAATTGTATATGTGGCATTGCTGCACAATGAGGAAATCTAACAGTGCGGGCTGCTGATCAAGCCAGAAGTTGCTATGCAATGAGAGTTTTGTGTGCCATCGACAGAGGATAAAGGAACTTTGAGCATAGCGCGTGCCCGCATTAACACAGTTTTAGAATCCAGGACACCTTCTCAAGTGACTTCACATCCGCAATTATATGCAAGGACCACTGTATAGAATATAAACAAACATAAAAGTGGTGAATAAACATTAATATCTATTTATGGTCACACAGTTTACATTTTCCCTGTACGGTCATCCTCATGGAGAAACCAAATGCCAAATGAAGTGGAAAGGGGCACTTGCTGCACCATCCTGGCCATATAAAGACTGTTGATCAGGAAGGTGCATTGAGTGAGACACTGCCACCCCCAGCTACACCATGGACCACACAGAACTACCTCCCAAGTTAGTGTAAATGCCTGGAGTTCCCACTCCCCTCGTAGCAATATAAATTAGAGTCAGTGGAGTAACTTTGCTGAAAATGTTGGGGGTTCATGACATCTAAATGAAAGGTGCCCCTGCCATATGAGTGTGCCAAAATGATGTGCCACAAATGTTGGGGGGAAAACGCTCTTGCCCCCCCCTAAAATTACACTTATTAGAGTTTCTTACATAGATCCCAGCCGCAGCGACAAATAGAGCCTTGGTGGTGAGGGTCAAAGATTATTCATGACACTTCGTCCCATCTTGTAGGGAGCCAGCAAAGAGCTAAATGTCAATGAAGAGGCAACTATGCTGCTGAACAAATGCTTCTCTGCAAAAATGTATGTGGTTAAAGAGAAATAGAGGGACACACATTTGTATGCGCACCATCAACTTGAAGGAGAGACTATAGAGCAGTATATGGTGCCCATCTGGGATTTATTAATGGCATGTGAGTTTCTACTGTTTCTCCATGAACTAATAAGGAACCAGTTGATTGTTCGACTCTGCGACAAAGGCATAAGAGAAATCTCTAGAATGTAATTTGGTGGGACAGCATAATGCAGATTCTCAATGACCTCAAGGAAGAAGGAATAATAGAAATGGTTGAATCATCTGAATGGGCCGGGAAGATGGGGACCTGGGAATGTGTGTTGACCTTCACAGATTGAACTATAGAACTGTGGTTGATGCCCACCCTCTCCTTAATATAGCTGAATGACTTACTGTTGTTACGCCTTCAGTTTCCTGGCTGAGGAGTGGCACAAACCAACCAACCCCTCCACGGTCTGGGCGCCTGCAAGCTAGAACTTAAACAAGCCTCTGAGACCCTGGCGGGGAAAGAGGGTTAGGATCACGATGGTTGGATGGGTTCAGGTAGTAAGGGTAACCGGTAAGAGGATTAGGAGAGGGGAGGTGGACAGGTAAGGGAACATAGCGTAACACAACAAGCATACATTTACTCCCTAGCATGCACAATCCCCCACACCCGCACAACAAGACTTAAGAGCCAGAAAGAGACTTATCTCAGGGGTGAGTGCTGGCCTCCTGCCTGCACACTCTCTGGTCCGGTGTCTGGAGCAGTATTATTGCTGCAAAGAGAGTTGGAGTTACTAATTTGTGTGTTGCTTCACACACACAGCATTAACAGGGTCCGTTCATGCAAATGGTTAGTTGCACCCTTTTGAGTGCTCTATAGGCTTGCCAACCGTCTAGGTGTTAAATCGCACACAATTGTTTAGGGTTTGACCAAACACATGTGGATCTATGGCAGCGCGTGGTTCTGTGAAAAGGCTGCTTGCTGGGGGTAGAGGTCTCTGAGTAATGAGCCCAAACGTGGCAATGATTCGTGCTGTCAGTCGCACATGAGTGGTGGCGGTTACTTTAAAAACCGTGCTGTCGCCCAATTAGATTCTGCACGTGGTTCAAGGCTATCTTTGAAGACACTATGGCGCTGGAAATGAAGGCGCTATTAACTTAGATTTCTCTGGAGCAGGGGGGCGTGAGAACCCTGGGCAGTGCCCCCTGCGTATGCCCCTTGCTGCTTCCTGGGGATTCGCTTGCTTCCTTTTCGCTGGTTGCAGCATTGCACGCTTTCCCCCCAAAGCTGCTTGGGCTCGCTGAAGCGTGCAGTACTTATCTTTAGAAGGCGAGGGCCCTGGGAGAAGGATCTCTGGGGCATGGCCCCTCATGTGCTTCCCCTTGCTCAGTGCTCCAGTGAATACATCTTCTCTGGTCGAGCGTCTGAGCACAAGCCCCGTGCTCTGGATGTTCACACGTGCCCCACCCGACGTGGGCTTGATTAAGTAGTTCTTGGCCCGGGTATGCCTGTAGTTTGCAGGCCATTTCTGCTGCAAAAAGGACACAGAAATTTTTGTAAGGCTGGATTCTTTTTCTGCCTGCATGTTTCTCGAGTTTACTGGCTGTCATTAGACTATGACCCTCAACGGGGCCTTGTACACAGTGTTTTACGCCTTGTTCCATGACACTTGTGGGGCACATGTATGTGCTCACTCGTGGACCTCCACACAGTTGACCACCAAATACTTCTCCACCAAGAATCAAGATATTGAACCACCTTTGTTATCCATGTGGGCCTGTATACATTCTGCTGTATGCCCTTTATATTGGTCTTTGCTGTCTTATTAAGGGGTCATGCACAATATGTAACTTGCAAGTACTTCCACGACAGCATGCTTATCTGATTAAACACTAAGGACTAGCACAGAAAGATGATGGGTAGGGTTTTGACACTGCTAGAGGAGAGTGAGATGAACCTTAAGAAACAAGTGTGTACCTTCTTCAGGAATTACTTAGGGATCACCATTTCATGTGGAGTTGTTATCAAAACCCAGGGGTGAGAAGGTGTTGTGATGGAGACTGCGGACAAAAATTGAGTTGCTGATCAAAACCCTTTATTGATGATCACAACCATAGGAAACGACCCCCAGCTGGGGAGCCACAAGTTGCTCATCCCTTCTGCTACACACTTCATATGGCAGCATTCTTCCCAGAACCTAATGAAACTGATGCAGTTCCATATTGCCATGGAACCACTGTAACCCTCAGAACTATGTACACTGTAATGCTATGAACTATGTACAATAATGTATCATGGTAATTGCTGTTGATGAAATAACAATCACCGATGAAGTCCTTATCCTAACAGAAGGTCTCCCCAGAACTGGTAAGGTTGATCACCAGGTTACAAGAGTATGGGGCCTCATTACGAGTCCGTCGGTAACCAAGGCGGTAAAACCGCCTTGGAAACCGGGTATTACAACCCCGGTTTCCCTGGAATCACGGAGGCGGAATGGTGTTAATCCCCATTCCCATTGAGTCCTATCGGACTCAATCCCATTGAGTCCTATCGGACTCAATGGGAATGGGTATCATGGAAACACTGGCAGCATCTCGTAATGCTGCCGGTGTTTCCTCGTCCGCCTGCAGACAGGCGGTGTTAAACCCGCCAGGTCAGACCTGGCAGGAACATCACCTCCCCCCTGCAGGAGTCGGGATCAGGCGGTCCGGAAACAACGGTGGCGGCGAGTTTACCGCCACCGTTATTTCCGGACCGCCTGATTTGTAATGAGGCCCAATATCATTTCTACAGTGCATTACCAGGGAAATAAAATCTTCTGGACGATTGCTTGTTGCATTTGCCTGCATGTGATACATGCAAGGATGAAACTGCCCCTGTTTTCACTATAGAGGACGAGTTCTCCTAGGGGCAGTTCTCTAAGGACTCCTGTGAAGTCGGTGACATCATGGCAGACTTCTTGTTGGCTAAGGTCAACAAGTTTAGGATAGAGGGGTGGCTCTCTGCCAAGTTTTTATGGAAGGATTTGTACCCCTTCAAGCAGGTACAGGAGGAACTCTCCTTGGAGGATGAGTTGGTGCTCAGGGGAGAAACGATAATTCCCCACAGAATTTGAGGTTGGAGCAAGCCAATATGACCGATTTGGGATGTATGGTCATATCAGCTATCATGCGCTTGGACAGCAATGCAAACTGGTGATGAAGCATGGACAGGCTTGTGCAGACTGATTTGTGTCTGTTGCATCAATGTCTGTGCAGTGCCTATAACACCTGTAGATTTGCCAGCAGGTGTCTGGAGAAGATTAGCAATCGACAATGTAAGTCCATGTAGGTCTCTCCCTTTGGGCATGGGTTAAACCATTGTGTTGATAGAATACTACGTTAAATGGACTGAGGTTGGTTTCATCAAGTACCCCATCACCACATGGTTTATCCCCTACCTCAAAGCTATGTTCAGAAGGGAAAGGTGTCCAGATCCTTTATTAATGTTTAGGATACTACACAGTCTTCATCCATAAAAAACAGTGTTTGTGACCTTTCATTTCTTACCCAATTGGATATAACACGTCATTAAGTCATTTCTGTCCAATTACCATAAACAACATGGCACTGGCAATACACGTTTCAATCCTTTAGACGCGGAACCTTCAGTGTTAACAAACTACATTTTCCTCTAGTAAGTAATCTTCATGCAGATACTTCCCTGGCTTCCAGATATCAACACGGAAGCTTATATATCTTTCTATCAAATCTCCATTGATGGGGAGCAGAGGGGTCCGTTAGGCGTGATCCCATCATATCATACCTGATGTTCTCAAGAAATATCCATAACTAATATATAAACAAATCAACCACCTGTGCAAAAATGTATTGCGCCTGCACTGTTCACTTCCATTAATGAAAGGAATGAGATACTTTAGGAATAAGTGACCTTCGTTTAGTTTTTTTTACTATAAAGCTAGTTTAATATGGTCTTCAGATAACTGCTGCCCCACACGCTTACAATGTGACTGATATACACTTTGTGAGCATCCAGATACTTGAAGTTCCTTATACTATTACTAATTCTCTTCTACCAGACAAGGCTATTCCCTGCATTTTTCAGTCTAGCTTGCCACCAGTTTGGCCTTTCACATCCATCTCACTCTTTGCATGTACCCAAGATACTGGAGATAGTTGAATGTCTCGAATGAAGCATCGCTCCAGAGGGCCTCATCAATGTGATTTCAGGAGTGGCAGAAGGAGAACAATTATCCAACCTGTAACACCTACAAATATGGCTGCCTCAGGGCAAAGCACACTGCCAGAGAAATCACTTACCCTGCCATACTAGAAAAACTGATATGGAATCATAACAGGGAAAATTAGTGCATGTGATGCAGGATGAAGTCAAGTCATTCAAAGATGTAATTTTGAGTGCCATCTCAGATTTCAGAGTAGATGCACACATAGTTGATGACAGAGATGACAGCAATGAAACCTCATTGAAGGACTGGCAACAAAACAAATTGTACAGGTAAACAGGGTTGTATTGGCCCCACGACCTTTCGGCCCGTGGCCGGGGCGAAATCATCCCTGGGTAGTGTGGGGCCTGTTTTTGGCCATGCCTGGGCCGGTTTGGAAAATAAAAATTGGAAAAAAAAATTCTATTTCTTTTTTTTTCTTCAAAAAGATTTTCATTCTTCTTAGGTCAATAAATGAGTACCAACACAGGTTGGGTGATACTGTATGCATATTTGTTCTATAAAAAAGAGCTTAAGCATAAGTGCTATACAATAATATATTATCATTTGGCCTTGGACGTCTGCTTGGATTTACAGTAATTTAGTGTACTTAGGAACAATGCTATTTGATGCCACTTCCTGTTTTGTCAAGGGGTGAAAGGTCGTGTTTCATCACTTCCGGGATGTCACTTTGGGGTGGGGTCAAATGACATTACTTCCGGTGATGTCATTAGAGGTCAAGGGTTGTGAGACGAGGGGTGGGCCACTTTTTGAGGCGAGGCGTGGGCCACTTTCTTTTGGGTGACCAGGCCTATTTCTTGTCCCAGTCCGACCCTGCAGGTAAACAAAAAGGTGAGCTCGAGCAGGTGTCAAAATCCTTGGGATTTTAGTGTGAGAACTCAGAGAACGACTCAAGGAGGGATAACATACGAGTCACAAATCTAAAAGAAGGTATTGAAGAATTGGAGTGTCAGGATGTATACCAAAACTCTTAAAGGAAATACTGGGTCCAGAGTCAGCACAAGAAATACAGATTGAGAGGGCACACAAGCCATTGTGATGAAGATGATACTTCTTAGCATGAAGCAATCTGTCTTGAGGAAGCACAAAAGCAATCCCTGTTGTGTTTAGCAGGACTCAGAGGTGCAGCTTCTCCCAGATCTGTCCATATCCACAATGCTGAAAAGTGGCCTACAAAATTATACAAGATAACTCAATAAAAAACTAATCAGGCAAAAATGGTTCTTCACATTATGGCTCTAAATGCTTTTTAAGGAGCAACATCATATCATCAACTGTTGTACACTGGACCTGAAGAGAATGCAGTCTTTTTGAGAAAAATCCCATGCACAGATACCAAAATCACAATACAACAGAAAACAATAAGAAACAAAGAAAGATATGTGCAGCAACATCTGAAGAAGCAGTTGAGACTAAGACCTGAATATGCTTTATTGACATCTCTGTCTGCTCTGTCCTTTCTTAGTTTTAGCTGCCCTGCACAAAGCTGATTCGAAATTGATGTTTCTGTTTGGTGGGGGTTGAACAAACGTTTCTTTTCAATTTTATTATGCAGCAGAATCTATGGGCCTCTGTGTAATGCCTAGGGCATAGAATATGTCTGGTAGCACGAGATGGAGACCCTGGCAGGGTGGCTGACTGTGCACTCACCTTCTGTGTTTTGAAGCTAGTGCGGATAACCCTTATTTTTGCAATTGTTTTTGCTAAAGAGAACAGGAAAGCAGATGAGAAGGGATCACTGGTATTGGTTTGATTTCTGTAAATTAGTCTGTATTTCTCGTGTTCATAGTTCCCTCACTTAGGGTGAATTATGTGAATAGTACCATATGCCAACGTCTTGAACAGGTTATAATGGATATCACAGCTCGGGCCATGTTCTTCCAAATGGGAACATTTACTTTGTTGTACAATGGTTCAGGTTTACTCTTTAAATATTAGGGAACTGAATTTGCTGACCAAAAGAGAAACAGAATGTGACATAATGTTGTATGTGTGGAACCCACTATTTTTGCTCACCCTGAAATGCATCCAGTTTCTACAGATCAGGGCGGGTTTAACCATACCTATAACCTTAGTTACTCCAATCCTTGCTAGGCAGCCAAACCTAGAGTGTACTCCAGGTACCCCACAGGAACCCATATCGTTGCACCCCATAATCAAAAAGACATACAGAGGAGATACTTCTTAATTACTGATGTTTGGAGAGCGGTGATAACGTTATTGCTGTTCTATTTGCACTTTATGCCCAAAGGCACATCCTTCTGCTAGAGATAGTGATGGAATTAACATCATTCACAGGGCTAGATATCAATTTATTGGAGATTTTAATCTCATTTGAGATGTCTCCCTAGTCCGATTGAAACCTAGATCGCAACATGCTATGGTTGTGTCAAGCAAATGGGAGCATGCCATAATTAAATGTGATTGTGAAATACTGAAGAAGGAATCGGGATCCTAGGACCACCCGCCCTCCCATCAAGTTCATGACAAGGCGGAAGGCCAGAAAAAACTGCAACCACCCATTCTATTTCAGACGAATCCCAAATACACCAATGATCGACAAATACACAAAGAAATACCCTCTCAGTGAGCCATAGAGACCAGGTGCGGTAGAGATCTATCCATGCGTGAGTGAAGAACCGAATGCTATGGTCATAGACACCTATATGGACAGCCTGGAATAAGCACCAAGAAGCCACATTGCTGACGTCATTAGAGACACCACAACGTAGCAGCATTAGACATTAAGCACACGTGCAGTGCGCACTGCGCGGCACAAACACACACTCAAATACATGAAGAACATGAGCATACAGTTCTATAGTAAGAGGACAGATACATATACACATTTTCATTGCTTTTATTATTTTGCCATTCGCCAAACGCAGTAATGCAGAAACCGCAAGGCACAAGAGATCCTGATGGAGCTTGCTGATGCTTAAAGCCAATAGTTGCATAGACATACAGGAGTATATATGGAACATGATAACCCTCGTACAGCTGACTCATAGAGAATGTGGTATAATATGGACAGTGTAGAAAATGCATTATAAGGTTTAGGAAAATTACAGCAGGCCTCAAATCATTGAACAGGAGATGAGCTGAGCCGACCTGTGTGAGACAGAACCCGCAGCCAAGGTTCAAGAGATATAAAGACATTCCAATCCCCAGATGACAAAGGGACCGGCTGCAGATAAATGGAATACATAATCATGATTCAGGGCTGCAGAGCTCAATTCCGTGGTCCCTATACGTGATGCAGCTGAGGCAGCCAATGGACAGTGTTCAGTGGTGGGAAGGAAGAGCCGATCCCAGGCAGCCCGAGGCAGGCTGCAACAAGTATGGAACAAATGTGCAACAAGTGTTGCGACAAGCAGGACATGGTCTCATTAGGCATAGGTGGTGTACACAAGTTACAATACAGATACATACTCGTTTGCATCACCTTGAAAACGTGCACAGTGAGCTGAGAACCATTTCGGGTCCCAGGCCTAGGGATGTCAGCTCTAGCCAATCACAGTTTAGCACTCCAGGGGTGGGTAGCAATGGGCAAGAACCAATGGAATGTCCACTACTAAACTACACAATAATGTATAAGTTAGTAAATTGGGGATGGGACAGGGGATGGGACAGGCCAGCCACCTGACATGTGAGACATGTGAGAGCCAATTGAATAACATGTATATGTGCCCATATAAGTTATTAGCCTCCTAGCAGCCATTCCCACACAGCGATAGGTTTTTGGAGAACGGCCCAAGTGATGACGGAGTAGTGACATGTTTTGAGAACAAAATTGGTCTGCGTGCCATTTACTGTGTGACATGAATAAATCCCTGTTGCTTTTGTCTGTAATAAACCACAGTTTGAACTTGTCATTTACTGAGTCCTGCGTGCATACTGGGAGAGGGAGTTGGAACCTCCAGGTACGCAGACTTCCAGCATCGCTCTGGCATACCTGCGAGTCTGTCCGGAACAATACATGGAAGAAGACCCACATTTCAGATAAGGACTGCACATTTTTTTACCACATGTATGTTACTTTTATACAAGAATAGATTACATCTTCTTGAGCACAGGTTTTTGTTCCTACCTGATAAAGGCAATATCGGATTTGCAACATTCCAAGACCATACACTGGTTAGTCTCAATTCAACCATCATGCAACCGCACACCCTCAGGGATCATGGACATCTACGGCACACTTTCTTAGGGTTTCGACTATGGTACTTGATACTTTTTTTTTTTTAATTTGTTTTTATTTTTTACAGTATTCAAGTAGCGTGGTTACTTAATGATACAATAAAACAATAACACCCTCCCCGCCCTCCCTCCCTCCCCCTTTCCCAACTGTCTGGACCATAATGTTCTACACCACAAGTTTCATCTCTGTGATTATTGTGAGTCATTTGTGTCGTCGCCAGAGGAGCCATCTTCCCTGGGGCTGAACAATGTAACTATTAGTGCCACCCATTGAAATAGGTCGTCCGAGGTGTCCTGTCTTTGTTTACTCTGAGCCGTCTCCCAAGCAGCCGTTTCGAAATTCGTCCATTTGCAAAGTTCTTCCCACCATGTTGACAAGCACGGGGCCTGAGGGCGCTTCCAATTCATAGCAATAAGTCTCTTTGCGAGTATATACATTAGGTCTTTTAGTCTGTTTAGTGGTCTGTTCTTCTTGCTTCTGGGATATCTTCCGAGGATGCATGCTTTTGGCGTGTGTACCTCCAGGGTGACGTTCGCCTCGGCTGCCCTGGCTTTGACTTGTGCCCAGAAGGACTGTATGGTGGGGCATCCCCAAAACATGTGTGTAATCCCTGCTTGAGGTTCTTTGCATTTGGGGCATCCCGTATTCTCGGCTCCTCTAAATCTGGAGATGAAGTCTGGTGTGAGGTACGCTCTGTTCGTGATGTAAAATTGAATGAGCTGGAACCTAGTGTTCCTAGATACCTTCTTGTGGTATTTCATTATGCCCTCCCACTCTTTGTCTTCGAACTGCGAGCCAAATTCTTGTTCCCACTTTTCCCTAAACTTCAGGCTTTGATGGGTGGTGCTGTCGTGCAGTGTTTCATATATTCTGGAGGTCTCGTGGTCTCCCTCCGCTGCCCCCAGCAGGCCCTCAATGCTTTTGTGTCCGGTATCCAAGTTCTCCATTGTGGGCCAGCAGGCTGCTAGTCTCTTCGCCACCGCGTTGTGCAGTAAGAACTGTCCCGTGGGGATCCCAGAGGCTTCATGTAGCTCAGTAAAATGTAAGATTCCCTGGTCATCCACCAGGTCACCTAGGGTGGCGACGCCGCTTGTTTCCCATATGCCTCTTATTATCTTGTGGCTTCCCGGCCTGTTTGTCATAATGGCAGCTATCAGGATCTGTGGGCAGTAGGGATCCGGTATTTTTGCGGCCTTGCAGGCTCTTTTCCACATCTGGAAACCTAAGAGGATCAAGTACGAGTGTGGGTGTTTAGTTCCCGGCTCAGTCCATAGCAGGTCCCTTAGTAGCAATTGAGTGACTCCAGGCTGCAGCAGGCGAGTGTCTATTGAGGCCTCGTCGGCCATCCATTGTATCACATGCTTCAACTGTCCGGCTAGGTAATACAGTTCGAAATTGGGATCCTTGAGGCCTCCTTTTTCATAGGGTCTATGCATTGTGTCCAGGGCGACTCTTCGCCTTCCATCTTGCCACAGAAATGACCTGCACAGCTTGTGTAATTCATTGAAGAATCGTTGTGGTATGTTATATGGTACGTTAGTGAAGAAGTAAAGAAGTCTGGGTAACGCCACCATTTTTAGTAGTCCCACTCTGCCCGCCACTGAGAGCACCAGCCTGCTCCACAACTTCATTGATTTTGCCAGCCCTTCCTTTGCCCTAACTGTATTGAGAGTGTGCTCTGTCTTGGGGTCCCTAATGCCCAGGTACTTAAAGGAGGAGGGTTCCCATTTTAGGGCTAATGTTGGAAGAGCTTCGGCCTCTTTCTCGCTCAAGGCGGCTAGGGGGAACAGGCAGGATTTGTTCCGATTGATCTGGATCCCCGTATATCTGTGGAATCTGTCTAAAGTTTCTAATATGTAGGGCAATATGTGTACAGGGTTTGTTAGATAGAGGAGCATGTTGTCAGCGTACATAGAGATCAGGGGATTCTCCCCGTCTATCACTAAGCCCCCGTCTCCGTATTCTTGTCTAAGCTATGCTGCCACTGGTTCTATAGCCATAATGTACAGCATGGGTGATAGGGGGCATCCTTGCCTACTTCCACGGGTTAGCCTCCATTTGTCTGAGAAAGTGTTGTTGGTGCGTGCTCTGGCCTCAGGGGGTTGGTGTAGATGAGTGTGACCCACTTAATGTAGCTAGGCCCTATACCCATCTTGGACATGGTAACCAGGAGCCATTTCCAGTGTACCGAGTCGAACGCTTTGGAGGCGTCCAGGGACGCCACTGCGCATTCTGTCTGTCTATCTTCGGTACTGTAAATGACATGGTGCAGTCTACGTAGGTTTTCGGTGATGGTTCTGCCGGGCACATATGCCGTTTGGTCTTGGTGGATCAGGGTCGGGATGACTTTACGCATCCTCATAGCCAGTATTGCCGTTAGTATCTTACTGTCTGTGTTTAGTAAGGGCAAGGGTCTATATGACCCGTACTCGGTGCTATCTTTGTCAGGTTTTAAGAGTGGTATGATGACCGCATCCCTCATGGTATCAGGAAGTTGGCCTATATCGTATGCCTCGTTGAACACCTGGGAGAGTAACAGAGCTAGTACGTCCTCGTAGGCCTTGTAGAACTCGCCTGGGAGTCCATCCGGTCCCGGTGCTTTCCCGGAGGGAAGTGTTCTAATAACAACAGCAACCTCCTCAGGGGTTACCGGCCCGTCCAGGTACTCTGCTACATGTTCCTCAAGGTGTGGTAGTCTAATGATGTCCAGTACATCCTCTATTTCTGTGTCTGTAGGCGGCGGTGTATCAGTGTAGAGGGCCTGATAATACTCGGCGAATGCATGGTTTATGGTGGCTTGTGAGTGTGTGTCTGTGCCATTGGCATCGCGGATAAGGCAGATGGGTGTTCTGGGGGCTTCTCGCTTGTAAAGCCACGCAAGCAGCTTACCCGGTTTATCTCTGAGGGCGTGGCTTCTTTCAGTGTATTTGGCGTAGCTGAGTTTTCCGAGGGCCTCCCAGTGTTGTAGACAGGCCTGCTTTAGTTCGACTATTTTGCATATGTGGGCTGGGTCTGAGGAGGCTATGGATTCTAGTTGCTTCAGCTCTTCTTTGGTGCTTGCTAACTTTGCTGTGATGGATTTTTGGACTCCCCCCTGTGGTGGCTATCATTTCCCCTCTGATCACTACTTTGTATGCTTCCCATGCCGTGCTGATGTGCTGGACACTGTCTGTGTTCGTCTGCCAATAGTTTGTCGTACATTGTCTAATCTGCTCTCGGAATGCCTTGTCTAACAGTGCTTCGCTTCTGAGTCTCCATGTGGGTATGGGGGGTCTAGGGGCCATTATTGTCCAAGAAGTAACTATGGGGGAATGATCCGATAGCACTCTGGCCAGGTATTGTGTGTCCTCAAATGTGCCTAAGTGTTCCTCGCTCACCAATAAACTGTCGATTCTAGTGTGTACTGCGTGTGGAGGTGAGTAAAAGGAATAGGCTCTGACCTCTGGGTGCTGAGCCCTCCAGAGATCATGCAGGGCGTATTGTTGTAGGAGGGCTTTCAATATTTTAGCGGGAGGGGTGGGTGTGTTTACTGTCCGATCTGTCCATGCGTGGATCTAGGGTGCAGTTATGATCCCCTCTCCATATTAGCATGCCGTCTCTACTTGGACTGAGCCGGGTGTACAGTGAACGGAAAAAGACCGTTGCATCGTGGTTGGGGGCATATGTGTTCACTAGGCAGAGTTCTCTGCCTTCAATGGTGCCTCTTAACAGGGCCATTCTACCTACGTTATCGATGTTAGTGTATGTCAGGTTGATGGGAATGGAGGGGGCGATCCATATTAGTACTTCACGTGCATAGTTGGAATACGTGGTGCCTATCAGGGTTCCTCTCCAATTTTTAGCCAATGCTGCTAGCTTTTGTGCGTTCAGATGAGTCTCCTGTAATAAGGCGATTCCTATCTTGTGGCGTTTAAGGAAGGTGTGGACCCTGTGCTGTTTAATGTAGCTACTCAGGCCCCTGACGTTCCAGGACATGACTTTGACAACGTTATTCATGAATGTGGCGTGAGTGTGTGTATATGGGTGGGCTGTGTGGTAGCGTCGCCCTCTGGTTTATCCATATCCGACACAGTGGTCTGTTCTGGCATGATCCCCTGCTGACGCTAGATCGGTTTAATAGTGTGTGGTGATCAAGGTGGTCCTGGATTTCCCCTTTAACTAAATGAATAGGGATTTCAACAGAAGGGTTCCCTTCCCTTTGAACTATAAACTTGGCGTTAACCGCTAACAAAACTGGTCTAGCGGGGATCCCCCCGTTCTGACTTTCCCGTGTCTGCTCCATTAGACCTACGGTCTCTTGGTACCCTATGGGCGGGTTAGATTCGGGGGTGCGGGACAATCCCCTAGGTAGTGTCCGTTGCCGAGCGGTGCACGTTCGCCAGCTCCAAGACACTCAATGGTGCCACAATATGCAAATTAAGGTTTCTTCATGTGCTGTCTCAGAAGGTGGTTTCAGTTGGTTTTCCTGGGGGTGCCATTTTCTCGTGTTTTGCATTGCCTTCCTTCTATGTCAGGAATCTGCTCCCTATCCATCCGTTCGTTTACTTCTGCGGGTGATTCAAAGAGGTACGTTCTATTGTTCCGAATGACCTTTAGTCTGGCCGGGTACAGTAGCATATATCGCAAGCCTGCATCTTTCAGTCTCGCCTTTATGTGGGCGTATTGAGCTCTGCTTCTTTGAACCTGGAGGGTGTAGTCTGGATAGATTGCAATTTTAGCAGAGTCAAATTCTATGCGGCCGCTGGTTCGTGAGTGGGCTAAGATTGTCTCTCTATCTTTATAAATGAGGACTTTGGCAATTATCGGCCTTGGCGGATTCCCTGGTGGTGGGCGTTTAGTGAGGGATCGATGCGCCCTTTCAATGGTGTACCCCTGTGATAATTTCCCTGCTCCGACCTCCTAGCAGCAGGTTCTCAACAAAGTTCATGGGGTCGTTTCCTTCTGTTCCCTCCGGCAGTCCGATGATTCTGATGTTATTATGACGCGCACGCCCTTCCGCCTCTTCCGCCCTGTCTTCAAGGTTCTTCACTTTTTGGGTTAGGGCGTCTACATCTTTCAAGAGGTGGGTTTAGGGTTCAGTGTTTTCCTTTACCTGAGAGTCTAGTGCTTCTGTCCCTCCTGCGATGGAGCGCACGTCTTGTTTTAGCAGATTTAAATCGATGGCCACGGCATCTATTTTGCCCTCCATGGTTTTTTGGAGCACCAAGATGGCTTCGAGTAGTTGCGAGTTTGCGGGTTCGGGAGGTCCTTCTCCAGCAGCAGCCGAGGTTGTGGTCGTGGCGTCTGCCTTGGTGCCGCCTGTGGCTGCAAAGGTCTCCATTGTTGTCTGCCTGTGCTTGTTTCTGGCGCCTTTTACGGACATCCCTTTGTGTGTTGGCGAGCTTGCGGTGGCTGCCAGTGGTTCTGCAGTTGGGGTCGGATATGTGCACCGAGGCGTGGCTGTTCTGTTGAAGTGAGCTATATATGGGTCGCAGCTCTTTACGTTGCCCCAGAGCGTGTGGCCAGGCAGTTCAGTTCGTGTGTGTGCTCCGTGGCACGTTGTGCGTAGTAGCCCTATTTCGGTGGTTTTTATGAGGGCTCTAATGAGTGGCGTTCCTGGAATGCCAGTCTCAAGTGCAGTCTGGGCGGGCCCCTGATGTCCGGAGCTCAAATCTTTGTCCCAGAGCCCGCGACCAGCACTGTGGCTGCAAGCTCTATCTGGCGGCTGGGCACGGTCCCTACTTGAGGCTTTGTCATGGGCCTTTCCGGCCCGCTTAGCAGGGTGCTACGGATCATACAGTCGCGCCGGTCTGTTTGTGTGTATGGGGCTTAGCAAGTGGGTGGGCTGCGTTATTTATGTCCCGCCAGGCCCCCCTTCCACTCCGTACCTCTTAATATGGTGCCGCTCTCAGGCGCACCCTGTCTCTGGGTCCCGGCCTCTCTGTGTGTGCCTCCGCCGTCGGCGCTGCAGATCTCACGCAGGGGAGGCACTCGGAGGCGGGTACTGATGTCACGCCGCCGGTCGCAGCGCAATGTGCCCGTTGGACAGCGGGGTCAGCCGGCCGGATCCTGTTGTCCGCTGTCCTTTCCTCGATCAGCTGCGATCGGGGCAAGCCTCCTCGCCCGCTCTGCCCCGCGGCGCCCAGCTCCCTTGTTGTCAGCAGGCAGCTGCCATTTTCGGGCTCACACTTTTACCCTTCGCCACGGTGTTTCTCCTCGTTCGTGGCACGCACAGGTCCAAGACTACCGTCGGAGGGTCAGCAGGCGGTTCTGAGTCAGTCCCTGGGTTGCTGTTGTGGTTTCCCTCAGTTAAGATGCAGATTGTTGGCAATGTGTTGGGCGCATCGGCGGAGCTGAAATGAAGCGCGGCTTACTCACATGGCAGTTGGCCACGCCCCCCACCTTATTGATACTTTTGTTCCTACTCAATGATGCTGAGCCAACCTCTCACTCATCAACTGGGATGTCCTTAAAGCTGTTCAGAAAGGCCATGTTATTTGAAAGACGATGGCCAGACCCCAGTTGCTAGGATTCCAGGAAGTGTAGCTATGCACAGAGTTCAGAGAATGTGAGGAAACACATAAACAAGACAATACACTGCCATTCCTTCAATTCCTAAAAAGGGTTACTGGACAACTTCAGATTATCTTACAGAAGAAGGTTGAACTCACACTACTCTCGCACACAAGGAAGTTAAACCTTTGAATATATTTATAAAATAGCTCATCTCCTATTAAAAACTTCCAAAACACACTTTACTTTTATATTGGTCTCTGTTGATGCAGAAAAAGTGTTCAACTGTTTAGTTTGGTCTTTTATTGTTGCAAAACTGTGCAAAATAGAGTTTGGGGACAACCTTTTAAAGATGGTACACACAAATTACGCCAGCCCCTCACCAAATGTCTGTGTGAACAGAATCTTCTTGGAAAGCATTAAGATTACTGGAGTGACAAAAGGATGTACCTCTCCACCCCAGTTTCTTTGCACTTACTCTCAAACTTTTAGCATCCAGCATTTTAGATAATTTATATATCCAAGGAATTCCTTTTGAAGGAGGAATGGAATATAAAATCAGCATGTTCATGGATGACAAAATGGTGATCCTTCTTGATTCAGTTCACTGTCAGCTGTAGCCCTTTAAGGAACTTGACAAGTACAAGTCACTATCTGGTTTCAAAATGAACCTCCCTGTATTAGAGATAGTAAAGCTATCCCTAAAACCACAAGAATAAGTGGCTATTAAAATCTTTGTAGAGGAGCAGGTAAATGTTTTCTTGCCAGTTCCCTTCCCCTTACCGCCGTCATATTGGAACCGTCAAAGAAAAGCCAAAGACAGGACCTCCTGCATTGTTCCCATACAGCATTGAGTGTATGAGGGACGTTATGCACTCAGACAGCCATACAGAATGTACCCTCGCACTGAAAGTGTGAAAGGATGTCGCATGGAAGAAAGCTACATGGAAGAATGTTGCTGGCCAAGATGTCAGAATGCATAGGTGAATATTATGGACGGACATTAAAGTGAAACCTGATGAGGACAAAGTGGTGTCATGAAGAAGATATCTGAACCTTGGTTGAAACAATATGAAAATATTAAGTAACAATGTAACTGAAGCACTGAGATTAACATAAACCCAAAGCTAAAGTAATCATGGCTCTAGAGAAGATAAAGTAACTTATTGATCAATAACTGTAAATATGCAGTAATGCAAGGCAGAAAGACAGCGTATAGAAGTTTGCTATAGAGGAATATATAACATGGCAAGGATGGCTATATCAGGAAAATGGACAGGAGCTTACATTGAATTTAACTAAGCTACCTCAGAGACAGGCTTTACGAATCAGGAGACGCAGAAGAACAGCCCCGTGAGCAGAACCGACCAAGAGTCAAGGTTGGCCCACAGTGAAGATGCTATTTTGGGGGATAAGGGCAAAGTACAAAGGGAGCTCTGAATGCGGGACATTCTTCAATAGATGGAAGAAGATGAAAACATCTTGAAACACTTGTGTATAGGCACGTTGTAAATGCCATATTATATAATATCTGTGAGAGCCCAACTGTTGATCAATTAAAAGTGTATAAGTTCATATGAGATAGAGTGAGCAAGTTTCTAGAGGCCAAGAGGAGCAAGAGCACCCTGCATAATTAAATCAAATAGCAGTAAATGGAAGGCTGAAATGGACACATTTGTGGTCTTTTCACACGTGATTTGGAAGTCGAAAACAATGGCTTTTCATTAGAGCCATAAGCTAAGATAGTGGGGTGCTCACACTCCCTTGAATGTCCCAGGACAGTGAGCAGGAACAAGGTCAGCTACAAACGGAAGACTTCAGCTGATAGCCTACCGATGAGAGTTGATGGAATAGTTGGGAAAATTGGGAGTAGTTTAATGGGATTCAGACAACTAGGTTTTGTTTCACGTACATGCTGCTAAAGATCCAAAAGTCCAAGCTTCGGATAGCATGGCAATCAATCAGTGTCATTGGGGGACAACTTAACATATATTGTTGCAGGAGCCAATCCACTGATCTTTTGTCCACTATAATCACTACTATACCTATTTAGAGGTAGTTCAAGGCATGTCCTATAGATAAGGGGCAGCCAATGATGCACTAATTCTTATATATTCTATAAGTAGATATGTTCCCTTCACCAATCCCTTCCCTTAATAGGTTTTGTATTTTGCCATGTAGAATGACATCATTGGGGTATAAGACCTCCATGTAATCAAATTAGGGTGTAAGTGTGCAAGCATCAGTCCGATGTCTGTCGGTTGACCCTTCTTCATTCAATTGAAAGTAGTACTTTACCATACTCTTTGAGTCTGTCCGATTATTTGGTCTAAGATCTATTATTGTAATTCCATCTAGCACAAACAACACCTCAAGGTGCTAGAACACATCTGTGTCTCTCCTTAATGGAATAGTTAATAGCATTAAGTAATTAGAAGTGCACATAAAGAAGTCACTGATTTCTCTATGTACGTAAAACTATCAGTTTCTGTTACGACAAATAAGATCAGACGTGGCTAAATAGAAAAACGTATTAATTTTCTAGGTTGGGTAGAATGAAATTAACATCGTGATCTTGCCTTTTCTGATTTCTGTCTTTCAAGCTCTTCCGGTGCAGTGCTGAATCCTCCCTTTGAAGATCTTCAGAAATTGTCCCAATCTTGCATATGGGGTGGTATACTGCCAGAAAAGTCAAGGAAATTAATAAATACTGCTAAAGTAAGGAGAGAGCTGGGATTCCTTGAGTTTGATACATACTTTAATGCAGCTCAACTGCACACGTTTCATGAATCATCTCAAGGGACTACAAAGAAAGCTTGACCAACAATGGACCACACCACACAGGTACAGCCCCTAAGAGATGTCATGTAGATTAAAAGGTAAGCCATCCTCCAAATGTCTAGTTCTCCAAGGTGACAGGTATGATCTTGCGAATATGTGGCAACCTCACCCATACCCCTGACACCTATCCCATCTTCCCTTGCACTCTTACATACAAATCCATATTTTGCAGCTGCATCTCATAGGAGTATCTTCAAACAGTGGTGATGGGGAGTTTGCAGATGTTATTCATTTTGTTTACAAACAAATAAATCAAACAATTTGCTCAGTGCAAGATCGAAAAAGATCAATTAGCATATTTTCAGCTCAGAGACTGGAGGGTGCAGTGGTACAATGGAGAAGCAGCTATATCACCCCTTAAAGACTTTGTGAACATTATTGTTACATATGAAGGACAACCGAGTTTGGTTTCCATTCTCTACAAAAGCCAAAACATACATTTTAATGTGGGTACATATTTGTGAGGAATTGCCATCTGGCAAGGGTGTTTTTTGGATTGGTATTAATTAATACAATGATGCAGGTAATTCCCTCTCTAAAAAGGAAATCTGCTGATCAGATTGCCCTTTCATAAGCTCCATGCCAAAATGCATAGAGTATACTTGTGTCCTGCTGTATCAGTATCCTGATTTTCAGAACCTGTTCTACCAGTGGCACACAACAGGCTCAGAGATTGCAGGTGCACTCTCAACAGCCACGGTGACAGCCACGTCTCTGCAGCATAGGGGATGCATTCAAGATATGCACCCCTGTTCCAAAAACGGCATAACTCTGATGATCCTGCCCTGGTGGCCTGGTAAACTGTAAATGTAAGCCATAACCGAGTAAGGGTATGATGGCCAGCATCTCTCATAGTTATCCCAGTCACATTAAATTGATATCATACATGTCAGTCCTGTAGGCCTAGTTCAGTTGTGGAAGGGTTATGTGTATTCGTTCAAGACAAGACTCCTCCTCTCCATGTAGTGGTAGCCTTGGGAATTGCCTCTCTTTGTTCCTTGGAGAAAGGTAATACCCTTTCTTCAGGTACAGCCACTCCACAGGAAGCTGGCTTGGGAACTGGAATCAAAAGCCACACCCATTCACAAGAATGGGGAGAGGGTGGGTTAGTATAGCTAGGGAGACATCTGTATAGTTTGGGGAACATTCTGCAATTGTGTCTCTTTCAGCCTCTCCCCCTCTTTCCTGTCCCCTTCACTTCCTGCAGCACAAATCACTTTGTCTGTGATTTCAGAAGGGAAAAGTTCACTCTTGTCAAGAGGAGGTATTGGACCACTAAAGCAGCCTAGATTTAGTCTAATCACCTGTGGGGTTCACCTTTGAAAGAAGGGGGCTCTTACCACTTCTTTGAACCATATCTGCAATCCAACCCTGGAAGAAGAGTTTGCATAACCCTGATGACAGAGCAGTCTGTTGTTCAGAACTGCAATGTGTTGCAGAATCCGTGAAGATGTGTCTCACCCTTCCCTGTGTTTAGGAGCCAGAGAAATATACTAACATTGGCCCTTGAGACACTGGAGTGGGACCAACAGCTCCAGAAAGCCCAAACAGCTAAGATCCATGTGTTTTTGACGCAGACCCACTGCTATCTGTGATTCGAGCATCTTAGAAGTAGAGCAAACCTCAAGAACTCTTTGAAGCTGCCTTCAATGCTCATCACTCTCTGATGTAACGGCGACTCTGTTCGCTGCCACCGTGCAAGCTGAAGTTCGTTGTTGCCTCAGCTCGAAACAACCAAGTACTGCTGCTTTGTATCACTTGAGTCACTGTTAGAAGCACCAGCTTCTTTATTGCCATTCCTATAAATCTATCGACCTGGCCCTGGTGTCCCTCGAACAGCCACCACAAGCCTCTGCATTGAATCGTCTGCTGACCAAACCTGGCCACTGCTGATCTGCATAGCTTGAGTAGATGATTTGAGAACACAGCTACCTCCCATTCAACCCCACCTCAAGACCAGCTTGATGCTGGACCATTGCGCCGGCTGTATCCTCAAACTGAAATGAAACCTGCGAACGATGCCATTACTGACTGAAATCTGACCCCTTAGCTCATCATTGGGCCTTAGAGATTAGATAGGTCACCGCAATCACTTTTGCAAGCTCAAGACCTTTCCATTTGAACAATGTGATCTTTTAATTGTCTTTTCTTTCCTGTCTCATTACCCAGAGAGCTTCATCTATGCTATCTTTGCATATTCTGTGCTCCAAAGGTGGTTTTTTATAGTGTTTTATAGTTAGTTATTGTGTTTGATTAAAGTACATATATGTATAGTACCTTGAATGGACATTTCTTTATTTTGGACTGTTATACTTTGCTGTTTGGGTTGCAAATGAACCACACCCTTCTTTGGAGCATATCCTTCCCTCAGTCAACATTACCTCAATAGGCAAAGAAGGTATATCTCCGAACTTTGCTCGTTTTACCTTTATGATTGTGTTGTCTCTTGCTTTGTAGATGCGTGAGGGCTACGTGGGCACTTTAGCATCTACTCTTCCTTGTACTCCTGCAGTGCAGAAATCAATTCATCAAAAGGTGTCTGAACAAGAAAAATCCTCACTGTGGTCAGATATACTCAACTAGCATATGAAGTTCCTGTTGAGAGAGATGAATTATAAATTAGAAGCAACACTGATTCAACATCGTCTTCCAACCTTAGTTGGTCAATGTATTGAGGTCTGTCAAACATTTTATGCAACATAATTGCTCTTGTGGTGTCAGGCAAAAACCCCTCCATTGTTAAATGTGTTTCCTTCTGTGCTTTTTGTATGACACAATTCTCAAGACAAACCTACAGCAAACATTTTTAGGTTGTTTGCAGGTCAATAGATGTCAAACCCTAAAGATGACAAAGGAATGGAAGTAATTACAATAGTGTTGCTAGTCTCTCTCATGTCCACATTATGTCCACATTTAGTGACATACTAAGATTCCAAAGTCTGTAGCACGGCAAACAATGGGCCTAACAACAATGCTGTTAGTGTCCAAGGAGGACATTCTTGCTGTGGAAGCATTGACCACCTTCTGCAGATTATCACATACATCCAAAGCGATTTGTTATCAATTGTAACAGATCCAGATTCCACCCAGTTACATTCTACCTCACCTTCGTTATTGTTGCCCATGGTTGAGGGATCATAATAGATAATCTTGTTTTCCTTCGTATTAGCCAGTTCCGAGCTATCAGTCCCCACAACCTCACCAACTTTACTTCTGCAAGACACAGCCTTAAGGCTATCCATTACAGACGACCTTTTGCTACGCAGATTGTAAGACATTAGTGATTAACTCAATGCTGATGAAGCGAAGTGAAGTAATAAACTCCTACACCTACCTTCACCGAGTCAGCAGTCCGTAGACTGCAACTTACTCTGCTGCCTATCCGCACACATGCTTTACGCATGTCCACAAATTCTATGCAGTCCAGGTGAGGGTTGGTGGAGCAGGCATGCCCCTGGAGCTCAAACAAACAGCAAAAATTCTCCTCTTTAGACTGCAACTTACCTTACTGTTTACTTCCCACTCCTAAACCAGCAGTGACTATAACATGTATGCTCCTAAATACTGGATTGGCTGTTAAGTGTCAGACATATTCTTGAGTTACACCTAATTGTGTGGTATTTTTCCACCTCTACAAAAGCTAAAACATACATTTTAATATGGGTACATATTTGTGAGGAATTGCCATCTGGCAAGGTTGTTTTGTATTAATTAATAAAATTATGCCCAAATGTAATTCTGGGTGGGTTGCAGAAGTGGGATGATAACTACCTCCATTCTAGATTTAATCTGCAACCACACTGATGACAGAAATACTACAGTAGTTATATTGCTGGATCTATCTGGGGCATTCAATACAGTAAATAGCATATTTTGATTAAACGAGTCAAAGAGGTAGGCATTTGCGGAACAGCCGCCAGCAATCTGCGATCTTTTCTTTCTTCTTGCTCACAAATAGGGAATGGAGGATCCTTCGTTTTTTTCTTTTTATCTATCGACTTGTGGGATACCCTAGGAATTGGTGCTCCTCCTGCTATTATTTTTGTCTGAGTGCTCTGGCAGCTATTAGTTGGCAATACAGGTTCAAGTTTATGGATTACACTGATAACACTCATATTTTGGTGTCCTTTTCTGGCAACAGAAGTACATTCTCAGTGTCTAAGACAATGCATAGTGTGAATATCGCAATAAAACCGGATCCGGCAGGCAGGATCAGGTGGTAATGGCCTGGGGACCAAGGTATTGCCTTAACGATGGGCCCCAGCACTCTGTTACCACCCGATCTGGCATACAGAGGCATACAGAGCCCCTCTTTCATTTTTGTGTCAGCCAGCAGGGACACTGAGCCACAGCAGCAGCGATGTCAGGGGTGCCACTGCCGAGCAAATCAGATAAGTGGGGTGGTAAGGAATGAAACATCAGAGGGGATGGTAGGGAAGGATATGATGGCAGGGAGAGGGAAGCATTACTGGGACTTCTGCAGCACCTGTGGTCCAGAGGTGAATATTGGTTTGTAAACCATCAATCAGCCCCACACATCTAGTACACCAGAAGGGATACGAACAGATTGGAAACACAAGCAAATTATAAACCTCCTTGTCCAGTTTTGGTAACGTGGATGAAATGGCAGGCTTATCTCGGCAAGGTCGGGGATCATTTGCTAGTTGCAACACAGCAACAATACAAGTATTACCCAATGATAAGAGGGACAATCCAGTCAAGATCGTTTACAGATATCCACTTTATTATTATCACAAAATACAGTTCTAGCAACACTACCAAATACAAACCACCTTGTAAAGGAATGCAGAGCACAGACAGTTTCAATGAAGGAAAAGGGATGCACTCTGGTTACTGACAGGAGGGTAGTCGATATGGAAAATAATCTCAACAGTTCAAGGTTACTTGGCTTCAGCACAAAGGGAGCAATGGGTCTTAAAAGGTCTCTAGGGGCCTTCTGGGAAGGACCAGGGAGACAGAACCACAATGTACCTTGTGCTTCAGGTGTTCTTTGTGCTCGACAGTGTCCAGTCAAGTCGGTGCACTTTGCAGGCTTCTTTGAAAGAGTTCAAGATGGGAGTCATCTGTGGCCGCAAGACAGTTCGGCAAGCAAAGCTGTATGAATGGCTGCAGGCTGGCCTACGCAGCATCTCAGAGTCAGGAATGATTGTCTCAGTACTGGTTGGTGGTTCTGAAGCCCTGGTTCAGACATCTTGGATGTCTTTAAGTGACTGTGGCATAACAACGGTCAGTGTTGCAGTCGGTTTGCAGTTCGAGGAACTCGACCGGCTCAAAAATGCCCTTTCTGGCGGACGTCGGTAGATGCTCATCGAGGCACTTCTCCCAGCTTCTTCAATGAGCTTGTGTTGTCCTTTAAGGCAGATGGCCCAAAGCTAAGACGTGTGCTGCAGGCAACTGCTTTGTCCTTGATTTTGGGTTCAGAGATCTTCTGGCACTTACCACCTAGGAAACTTTCTGCAGAGCCTAGCAGGGAACGCTGTGTGCTGGCTGGCTACAGGTTCTGGAGCAGCTGGAGGGTCACCTGGATTTGGTATCTCCCTTTTCTCCCTGGGAGATGTTTAGGCGAGGGACATTGCTTCCCTCTTTGGGGTTCTGACCTTCCTTCACTGATGGCAGATGTAAGGTAGACTCAGGGTTGGACTGGGACAAGAAATATGCCCGGTCACCCAAAAAAAGTGGCCCACCCCTCGCCTCAAAAAAGTGGCCCACCGCTCGCCTCATGACCCTTGACCTCTGATGACATCACCGGAAGTGATATCATTTGACCCCACCCTAAAGTGACATCCCAGGAAGCGATACAACACCACCTTTCACCCCTTAACAAAACAGGAAGTGTCATTAGCATTGTTCCTAAGTACACCAAATTTACAGTGAATCTAAGCAGACCTGCAAGGCCAAATGATAATATGTTATTGTATAGCACTTACGCTTAAGCTCTTTTTTATAGAACAAATAGGCATACAATATCACCCAACCTGTGTTGGTACTCATTTATCGACGTAAGAAGGCTTTCTGAAAAAAAAAAGAAATTGAAATAAATAAAACAATTTTCAATTTCTTTTTTTCAAACTGGCCCAGGCATGGCCATAAACCGGCCCCCCTCCCCAGGGCCGAATTCAGCCCTGCCACAGGCTGAAAGGCAGAGGGGCCAATCCGACCGTCGGTAGACTGTACCTTTAGCCAGGACCAATGATTAATTATTTCTTCTGCTTCTGTTGAAGTCTTCAGATTATCTGCCAAAAGAGGGGCTTGGCCCTCTTTTAAAGACAAATGGGCCACATTGATTAGTGTAGGCTGAGCAGCCTACCTTAATGAATCACAGCTGTTGTCCCTAACAACAATCTCCTGTAAGCATGAGGTCAAAACCAGAGTGTTTTGCAAAGAAAAGCTAAACAGGTGAAAATGTGATGGTGTGGATCAAAGAGTCTCTATGGGAAATGGATCTCGCTGGTTCCTGATTAAAGTGGCAGGTCTCCCTTAAATCTGTGGCAAGACACAGACTCTCTGTCTCCTGCAAACATTCTCGTACCTTATATATGGGGTCCCCCTGTGGGATGGACTACTGTAAACATGCAGTCCCAGACATGACAGTACTGTGTCATTGATACTGAGGGCGGAAGCTGGCTTCAGGTTGACGCATAAGTTGGTGTTTCCTGTCTCCTTTGTGAACCTCTGCAGCCAGCCCCATGTGGGCCTGTTTGAATTTCCCTCTAATTCAGAGGTACACAACTGATTTTGCTGGAGGGCCGAATATACCATACGAGTCCCATACAGTGGGCCGCACTATCCATGGTAATGAGCAAGTAGTAGGCACATTGGTGTGTGCATTTGAGCGCAAAAAAACATGGGTTTTAAGAGGCTCTTTGTATTTATCAATTTTTTTACTATAACGCGACACATAGCCTTTTCATGCCATACCCACTTTGATTTATTTGTGTTTTATGCAACTGAAATCATGTTTTAAATAGAAGTAAAACTGCACATATCATGATGCAAAGACAAAAATAGACCACTGTGGCTTCCCACACCTGACATGACAGACTGTAACCTGAGAGACAGACTGGCATGCGTAGATTTTCCCAGGATTTTGGCCATGACTGATAAGCGTACTGGTACCTTTCCGTGCATGAATGTACCAACTGCAGGTTTGTCACGAAGGTAACATAGAGTACCATAGTGTACCATCCTAGATCTGGTGAAAAGATATTGTTACGTGACTATGCCACTTGTGATACTGCCAATATAATATATGCAATAGGTTGATTTCGCAGACTAAACTATGTTGGACAATCCTAACGCGCATGTATACTTTGCTGCAATAAACATTGTTCCAATATACGGACAAGACATTTGAATTCTGCAGTGGCTAGACATTGGATTCACAAGCAACATAACATTTAACAGATTCGTTTTCAGATCTTGGAGAAGGTTCACAAGTATGCACCACACGACAACCTGGAGAAGAGATTAAATCAGAGAAAGACTTTTGGCATCAATCGATTGAAATCAATGACCCCCCCACTGGATGAATATGGAATGTAATTCTCTTTCATTGATCGGATGTTAACTCCCCTTGAAAGACACTGATTTAAGTTTTCAGCTTGTGTACAGGGCTGGTGCTTTTTTCACCAACATTTAAGCATATATTCTTTTGCCTGTTTTCCTCACCATATATACATTGTGCTTAACATATTTTGTTCTGATTTGTAGTAATATAATGAGAGAGAAACTGCCACTAATATTGGTATACGATGATAAGTTTATTCCCTAACAGAAGACCCCTCTCAGATCCAACCTCCGGCAGTGAGAGAAACTGTCCAACTGTCAAAACAACGGTTGCATGCAATGACATTCCAAAGTAGAACGGTGGCTGTCATCGCATGCACCGTGGGGATACAGCATCATACCTTATTGACAAGGGGCATTCAGACCCACCTGCCATTGTCTTTAAGAGATGTCACGTGCATATTGTCAACATCAGTGCCTGTGTTTCCTTTCATGGACACACACAGTTGTCCGTATATTTCTGATTACGTATGTTTCCATTAATGTATCTGTTCGGGTTTGAGTGGTTTTTTTTATTTTAATTACGTGGGCAACTTTCATTATGTAAATTGAGAATTCCGAGGTACATACACTACCATGTGACGTCACCGTTGCCGTGGCCATGCACACACTTCTTATAAGCCTGGAATGTATGTAAGGACGCTTTTCACTGCTCTGCTTGGGACATTTGGTGCACATTTGTTCCTGCAAGACTGTAAGTACTTATCTGTTCACATTATCTCGCTTTGGTTTTAAAGGTTATTCGAGCCTTTATGATAGCCAGACAGTTAGACACATGTGCTTATTTACAGGAGCCCTCCTTCATTCCTTTTTTTTAAAATCACTTTATTTATCATTTCAGAACAAGGTATACAGACGAAAGACAACAGCAAAATATACATTACCTCAGGGATTTACATCTAAGTTACAAAATGCATATATACAGCAAACAAATAAAAACAACAGCATTCAAATTCATAAAATAAAGCCCTTATTAACCTACTACAAATCCCGATTCCACAGCAAAATATCCTAAATCTGACTACAACAGACAATACAACATTAACAAACACAGCACTCAAACGCACAACACCATACAGAAATCTCAACAATCCCCCAACTATGTCATATAGAAAATAAGGCATGCAATTATTGAGAATCAGCTGTACAATTCATTAAAGGAAACCCAGATTCGAAGATAATGATCCTCCCGCTTTTGTTTCATAAACATTACTTTCTCAAAGGAAGGCAAAATACAGACATAGAACAGCCAATCATCTACACGCTTTTTCCTTGACTTCCAAACGTTTAATATTTGCTTAGCTACCACTACCAGTACCCTATTGATCCAATCTGTTCTCACTTTGGCCTTATCACCTCTCTCTCTGCTTGACAAAGAAATGGTAGAACAAAATGTACGCGGTAGCGAGTCCTCCAGCACAATGTCTTATCTATTCAAGACTTAAATCCAAAAGCAGGATACCCTAGAACATGTCCATCGCATATGGGATAGGTTACCCCCATTAATGCCACAACCCCAACAGACATCATTATCTAACAGTCCTAATCTAGCCAATCGAACATGGGTCCAATACAATCTACATAGAATCCTTTGCCTAACGTACCTTAGTCCCAAATCCATTTTTGATTGCACACCCACACGAAGCAAACCTTCCCATTCTTCACTTGCGATGTCTGTACCCAGTTCCTCCACCCAAGCCTGACAAAGCTTTTCCCACGCTACCACATAAGAATCTTCCATCGGCATTAGCCTCATGTACGTTGACATTGTACACGGAAGAGAACGGATAACTGCACAAATTGCGGTTCTCTCCTCCATGTGATCCCCTAACATTCCCTGCCGCTCCGTCAAAAGGATCTTTAGTTCACTATAACGTGCACATTCTCTACCCCAATCCCAAAAGATACCCTAAAACGTTCAAAGGAAATCATATGACCATCTTCCAAGACATCACGTATTCACAATATACCTTTTCTAATCCAACTGAGCCAACTCAAAGTCTTGTTCGCAATCTGCAGCCCTGCGTTATACCATAGAGATGCATCGTACTGCACCCAAATGTTTAAAATTCTGTAAAGCCCCTCTGGTAATATTATACATTATATATACATTGTTGGTAATCCCATCTTAGAGTTTGGCATCTTAGGCATAGAGTACATGTCTCATAGAGCATAGGGTGAGAATTGTTCGCTCTCGATAATCTGCCAATAGGGGACATACTCGCTAACTTAAAGTAGAGTGTTGATTTCTTTAGAACAAATCCAGTGCAAAAACTCACTAGAAGAGGGTACCCAAATCCCACCTCCTTCACAGAGCGTGTTAAAATGTGATTAAGAATCATAGGCCTATTACCATGCACGCAAAGGAACTCTTGTAAGACCTTATCAACACTATCGATGACCTTCTTGGTGAATTTCAAAGAGATAGATTGAATAATGTAGAGCACTTTTGGTAAAAGAACCATTTTAATAGCATTCATTTTTGCCTAAAGTCTCAAATATTTTGTTGTCCCTGTCTCCCACTGACAATTCCAAGAACCCATATCAGTCTTTCCCGAGTTTATCTTATGTCCCGACAATGCTCACCTGTTTTATATATGCAATTAATGGTTCTATTGCTAAGTTAAATAGATATGGGTACAACAGACAGCCCTGTCTAGTACCTCTTGGCAAGAAAAACGGAGAAGACATAACACTATTGACCCAGACCCTAGCATTAATAGATGAGTTCAGCATTTTGATAACTCTTATGAAGATGTCCTCAAAACCCATTTCCTTGAGTGTGCGATCTAAGAAAGCCTAATTGACCCTATCAAAGGCCTTCTCCGCGTCCATAAAGATTAAAAGCACATTAGGAACCTTTTCCTTCGGGAGTCCCATAATATCCATTAGTGTCCTCACATGATCATACCCATATCTGCCCCGCATAAAACCAACTTGGGAGTGACTTATCAGGTCTCCAATACACTTGTCCAGCCGGTTAGCTATTATTCTAGTGAATATTTTGAAATCAACATTCAATAGCGATATAGGCCTATAGTTTTCACATTTTTATGGTCTTTGCCAGGCTTCGGGATCACCACAATGCATGCTTCTTTCATTGTAGGACATGCAGTCCCCTCTGACATAAAGCCATTGTATGGGGTACACAAAATCGGTGCCAATACATGACCCTATACCTGGTAAAACTCAACCGGAAGACCATCCAAACCTGGTGATCTACCTGTATTAGGTTGTTTGAGGGCCACCATTATTTCTTCTGAACAAAGAAAAAGTTCCCAGTTAGGGAACTCGCGTCCCCTGCAGACTTTCAGATGTCTGGAAATCCAGACCAATAATTTAGACAGTTATTCAAGTGATGCTAATGTTCACAACTCTTAATGTTTAGGACAATGTTTAACAATATGTAGATTTCAAGAATTGAACCAATCAAAAAAATGATAGTCAATTAGTGTCGTATCACAAGAATCTTCTTTTTATTCATGATGATGTTATATAGGACCAAGGCGTTTTGAGTTTGGGTCACACTTCATTAGGGGCATAAATAATTCAATGGGGAGAATACATATAAGATCATTTTAGAATAATTTTAGAGTAAAACAATTCTAAATCTAACACAGAAATTTTAAAGAAAAGGATGATGTTCAAAATAATTCAGATCGCCGATTCTATAACACTAGATTCAACAGACATACCACCTACATTGCATGTAAATTGACATTGTCTCGTAGTATTCTACAAATGTATCATTATTTTAAAAGGACTGGACTTATTCAATTTCAACTCAAACTTGCGTCTATTCATCGCCTGGTTATTAATATAGGCATATACCATATGTCAAATAACCTGCATATGGGTCTACCACTCACAACAAAATCCTCCAATACAGTGACCTTTTGTGAGTATAATTAAGTCATATGTGAGACTATCTGCTCATTCTCATAGTGGTCTTCTATAGTAGAAACTAGCAGAAATAAAGAAACATAGAGGCTAACCTTGCGATGTGTAGAGCTCGATAATGGGAAAGAAGTAAAATCCTTTGTTGCGGTTTCAGACCAAATCTTACAATTCTTAAGAATTGCTGTGAAGTGAAGAATAACTATAAATATGCTGTGCATGATGGATAGATGTAGAGAAATAATTCTCCAAATAAATAAAAAAAACTCCATGGATTTGCCTCTCTCTATTACTTCAGGAAGACCAGCAAACCTTACATTGCTCTGCCTTGAAAATGTTCCTGTTCCGAGATCTTCAAAGACAACCTCTCATTTCTGATCTGCAAATCATTTATTTGGTTATCCAATTTGTGAACTCTGTCATCCATTTCACTTAAATGAGTCTCCACCTTGTTGAAATGTGAAGTAAGTTCCATATATCTTTCTTCTGCCTTTGAAATCTTCTCCTTGATTTCAGTTATGTCTGATGTCAGTTTGGTCAGCAGGTTCAAAATCTTATCTTCTCTGTCAGAAGGGAGGTTCTCCCCATCTCCCTTCTGCCGTTTAGCTGGCTGCTTCAGTACTGGTGCACCAACATCATCCATTGTAGAGGTTTTATCCAGTTAGGTGCAGGAGCTTAGCTTTCAGGCAGCCATCCCTGGAGCTGACAGTTCTAGAATCCTTCTTTCCTTTTTAAGTCATCCATTTTCTTACACTGGCGCTTTTTACATACGGTCGAATCTTTATTTAGTTTTCATTTTTATTCCACAGATAATGCAGAGTTGTGGATACATTGAGGTATTTAGGCTTCAATATGCATTGTAAGCGTGGATTACTTTTGCACTGCTGGATGTTTGGAGCAAAATGATTAATTATATTGCTTTTTGTTTTTGCTTTTGTCCATCTTGCTTGTTCTGTCATTGGTTTCTTTTGTCTACATTTTAACATATGGTTGATATTATATCTGCTGATTTGCACTTTGCTTTTTACTTTTGTATATCTCATCATAGGATTGCTTTTTAAATTATGATAAGGTCACCCTGAGAACAGACTAGGTCCGTAATGCATCGGCCGACCATACATGATGTACACTGCCCTCCTTTATGCTCACAGTAAAAATGATGACCAGTTTTGTGTTTTACGTTTTCTGGTATTCACCAATGTTTAATGTGATGAATGACACAAAAGGAGTCCAAAAATATATTAGATCTTTCAGAGCAATTGTTTGAGCAATTAGTTTCCTAAAATGGCTGTTTTAGGATCTTTTTTGGGGCGAGGGAAGCAGCCATCAGGATGTTTGGAACACGGGCTGAGATCATAGGATTCAATCTGCGATTGAGCAACCTGATTGGTTGCCCTTCCAGCACTGGATGTTAATGGATAGTATTTCTTTGAAGAGTAACTCTAAAAAGACAGACAGTCTGTGCATCCGATTGTCAAAAAATGCTTGGAATGAGCTATTTTAGCCTCATACTTCCAGCTGCTATCCTACAGCATATCAGCTGTGTAGAATCATAGAATCAGTTTTGGATGTTGATCTTTCCAAGACTGTTCAACTCAGCTGTAGTGAAATCATGTTTTCATCATCTGTGCAAACTGAAAAATCGCAACCTATGTCTGCCATTCCTGAATAATGCTACAGCTGTAAATTCATTTGTTTCCTCTCCTTTTCTGTCATTCCAGCATAATGTTATTGCTGTACATGAATGTGTTTCCTCCCCTTTTCTGCCATCCTGCATAATGTTATATAGCTGTGAATGAATTTGTTTCGTCACCTTTAATCTATGGGATTAGCATATATTTTGATTTATGAAAAAAATACCAATTCATCAGATTGTAGAGGGTCCAAAAAGCAGCTGCTGGGCTAATCCTTGGAATACAAAACTTGAGCATGTTTCCGCTGTTCTACAACTGGCTGCTGTCACAGATGACGTCAACAACACACCAACTCCAAGAGAGATAGTTCAGGGTTTTTTATTTTTTATTTAATTCAGCAGTTGTCCTAATGGCCGCCCCTCGCTCTTCAACCTAAGTAGGAGTGGTGCCTCCCTAACCAAGATGTTCATCGATCCTGTGTTGATACTAGAGATCAGTAACCCCTTTTGACTAAGCAACTATGTAACTTCTCTTGGTGGCCTAAAGGCTACAACCTTTTCCATCTAAACTCCCATAGGGAACAATCTTCTGGTTCCTTTCCAATGGCTTTCTCCCAAGGAATGATTTAATGATTGTGGTTTTCAGATACTCATGTGTTCATCCTTGGTGTGCCTCTGAAACCCTAATATTCTTCTCCCTGAGTTTATCTACCACTTGCCCTCTTCCCCCTTTAATATATTCCCCCCTACTCTACCTGCCATCTCCCCTTACTCTTCCTTTTACTCTCTGTTCCCTTACATTTCCAATGCTCCTCCCACTAAGGTCTACTTTTACCCTCTGATATTACTCCATACCATGACTCCTCCTTCTCCACACTACTAGTACTCTCCTCTCTCTACACAACTATTTCCTCTGCAGACTGCTGCTGCTCTCCCCTCTCAACACAATTACTATTCCATCCCCCTCTTCCATTTAATTCACCCTCCTTCTCTCCTTTCACTTCCCCACTCCCCTTCTTGTTTACTCCTGGCTCTAACTTATCACCACACAAACACACCCACACACACACACACACACACACACACACACACACATACACCCACACACACACACACACACACACACACACACACACCCCACCTATATAATCTTCATCAATGCACCCCTGCACCTTCTTTCCTCTGCCTGGTCTCTTGGTTCACATCTCCCTCCTCTGACCTCACGCTAATAACCCACAATTGGAAAGTGCATTTGTCAAGTGGATTTGCCTGCTGTCTCGCCTGTGGTCTCGCTGTCTCCCTGTTTTTCTGGGACGTGCTGATGCTGGATATAGAGGGTGGACACAGAGATGTGGATACATGCGGATTGGATAGCACTAAACCCACCCCCAAAACCGGAAACAACAAAAGCAAGGTGCGCACGTATTTGGAAAGTGCATTTGCCATGTGGATTTGCCTGCTGTCTCGCTGTCTAGCTGGAGAGCAGGGAGTGCGGGGCAAGTTCTATGCGAACAAACAGTTAAGGTGTAACGTGTAAAGAAGGGTCCTTGAATAGGGCAAAAGAGCGAGGGTGTGTTGGCCTATGCAGTAGGAGCAACGTTTAGAGGTAACAATTAATGTTGCTTATACTGTGTGCAATTATGGTTGGTGGAAGGGTGATTTTAAAGCTAAGCTGTATAACGCTCTCTGGAAGCAGTCATTGTGACCTGACTTAGTGTTACTGGTGCAAAGTCGAACGCAACGTTGATTTGACTGAGGCTTGTTGGTGATATATTGCTGCTTAAATTTTGGAAGGGTTTATTTAGCAATAGTGCATAGGAGAATAGCAGTTTCCTAGCCTTGTTAAAATGGAAAAGGGTCCCTACACATTGAAATCTGACATGCCGGTTGTGAATATGTCATTATTTAAGGAAGGAGCTACCATGACACCAAAAGCTACATTAGCAAACCTTCACATGCCAATACAACAACAGCAAAAAAACAAAAAATGTGCTGACACTCATGGGTGATAAAAAAATGGTGAATAAAAACAGGAATCGCTTGATCTCAAAGGGTTCCGATATTCACCTATATTACAATCATGGTGCGGGTCAAGGGGATGAAATAAGCAAAACCCAGCTGATGAAAGCAACCCACATAAAACAAGACGTAAAACAAGACAAGCTCCTTGAATTAAACACACAACTTGATGTAGAAGTGGCCGTGATTAAGGCCAATGTGCCAGTAATGTTAATTTCTGGAGCTGGCAGCGTGATATCAGACACCACCATGGAACATGAAAGAAAACGCTGTGACGATAATAAACTGTTGATGCATAAAACCCTAGAAAAGATTGTTGAGAGCCCACCCAAATTATGCTGTGTGGAATCTCAACAGAGACTAAGAGAAGCTTATCAAACTATGCATATTACAGGGCAAGTGGATGAAGAAGCGCTTAATTCTATGAACTTGAGCCTTGCTTCTGTCAATGAAGAGGAAGTTGTATTTGTCCACTCTAATACAGGGGATTTAATGCAGGTAGATAACCTTTCACCCATCCCAAAGCAACATTTTAGTGACTGTACTTTGCCTGGGAGAATTGAAGAAGACAATGTAACTCCGACACCAGTAAATTGAAGGACTAAAGCAGCCCTAGAATTTTCTGAGTGCTCAGAAGAAGAAGCTTTTGTAAATTTGCTTTCTTTTGTGCCTCCAACTCCAAGGCAATCGAATATACCTTGGGATGGACCACAATCCTTGCGGTCTGCTGATAAATATACAGAGGAGGCCTTAGCCCAGGCAGACATGTGTACAACTTTATTGGCTATGAATACAGCTCTACTATCCCTAGCCAAGTGGTACGAAGCAATGGACCAAAAGTTCAATTATCAAACAATATTTCTGACAAAACTAACAAACCAAAATAATGGTAGGCTGGCAATGGGAGAAATAAGAGAGTGACAACCGCAGTATGAGATCTTTGGACACTGCGGCTTAAGAGACTCAGGGGACTCAAACTGAAATTCTACAAGGCCATAGAAATAAGGTAACATCTCAGCCAAAACAGTTTAATTTCAGTGGCCTAACTAATTTAAAAGAACCTGTTGATGCCATGGAACCTAAACTTCAGAATGGTTTATGTTGCAATATGGGTGAAAAACCTAAAACCAATACAAACTTAGTGATAATTGTTGAGGATGCCAATACTGAGAAAAATCAAGATGAAGTGCCTATCATACCCGTAAAAGTGGATGTAGGAAATAATAATTCTAACAAATTGGTGCGAGTCTCAAAAAACAAGACAAAAAGGGTAACAGCTACTCAGACAGCTAGTAAATCAAATATAAAAATGAGACGTTTTTTGAAGATAATCAACTAATGACAAGAAAAAGGTGGATAATGAAAGCAGTGGTCAATTGTCGCACCAAGCTAAGAGCAACAAAGAAAAAGTTACTCCTAGCATGTTCTATAAACCACTAAATGAGCTAGTTACAGAAAATGCTGTTATGAGGGAGAAAGAAAGGGCCCAATCACAGTTACCTCCTGTTGCTGAACAGATGGAGCTGAGGGGGAGTGGGCTAACTGATGAGCAAATAAGAGAGGACATAAATAAAACTGTAGAACGATACATGGCCAATCGGCAAAAAGAGAATACACAAATTGAAACTGACAAGGATGTTCATTAAATCTGAAGTACAATCCCCCATTGTGTGGCCCTACTCCTATCTTGACAAACTCAGTTGGGAAGCTACCTGATAGCGGAAATCTGAGGCAAACTCTGCAATGGGACAAAAACATAAATACAATCAAAATCACACATTTAAATCGAGAGCAGTTGCACAAAACAACTATCACTATTTCATATTGGAATGTAGAGATCACCCATTTCAGCAGTTTGATTTAAATCGGTCAAGTGTCATAAATATCTGTAAGGAAATACCTCAACTGAGAAACATAACTACATTAGATATCGATAGAGTTGAGTTTCTGGATGATCAAGATCTCTCTCGATCCCGAATCTCTGTCGCTCGACTGTACTAGCTGATATCATGTGGTATGCAAAGGACACACTTTTTCAAATGGGCTTCAATTTATACCAAGAAGAAGCGCAAATAACAGAAGGAGGAAATGGACCCCACACATTTATGGAACCAATAATAGACAGAACAATGTGGAAAGCCAACAGGTAGATCATGCATAACGATCCATAATAAAAGAAAAAATCCAGTTTATATGTTGGAACACACATGGATTTTCTCATCTCACTAATGCGCAAAGTACGGAGCTTAATGGTTTTGATATAGTGGTATTACAAGAAACTTGGCTGGTGGAGGCCCCTATATGCGACGGCTATGAGATAGTCCTAGAACCAGCCTTGTGTTTGCCCAGGGGCAGACCAATGGCAGGTGTCATGATTGCAACCAGAATATCTAGGGGGTTTAAAGTAATTATGTATGACTCAACCACACCATTTATTCAAACCATTAAGTTGAGAAGTGATGCACACTCCGTCCTAATTGTTAATGTCTACTGGGGAAGGGCACACTTGTCACCAGACTGTTTTTTGAGCTTCTGGAGGAAGCCCTTGTTAGGATTGCATCAGAAAAACATGTTGATTATGTGTTAGTCATGGGGGACCTTAATCTCCACCTCTTGGGAAAAGGCAGAAGAAAACTAACAGTGAAAGAACAAAGGTGGTGTAAAATCATGAAAGATATGCAATTAATAATGGTAAATGGCACAGTGCAGGGTGATACACCAGCTGCTAGTACGTGGCATAATGGCCCATTTGAAGCCACACTCGATGACATATTTGTGAATGGAGCAATGATGACCATAATCCAAACCCTGGATATAAGATCAAATGGTAAAAGTGACCATAGCCAGCTCTGTTTAACTTGGGAACTGGAGAGAAGTCACCATATGAAAAACTGCAAAAAATATAGAGGCAATATTACTGTAAATAATATGAGGAATCAAATAAAATGGTCCAGTATGTCGTTGAATGACTTTGATAAATGGCTATCTACACATCCAGGGCAGGATTATATGTCATCTATGCAAAAATACGTGTATGTAAGGAATACTGTACAAGGCCACAGTTATAAAGACACACACATCTTTGACATAGATGTTAACATTAAAAAAGCTGAGATGAGGCAACAGATAGGCCTGTTAAAGCATTTACCTGTAGAAAAGAAACAGACTCAAATAAAACATATACGCACAGTTTACAAAAACGGGCTAAGAGGAAGGAGGGTGATATGCTTTCAGAGGGATAGCAAACGCATGTTAGAAAAGATTGCGTCAAAGTCATCTGCTGAAATCTGGGGCGTCCTGAACAAGGCCACATATAAAGATCAGACTTCTGTTCAGATAAATTCCATTGCAGCTAAAACCTGGTGCGATTATTTCCATGAAATATACCAGACTCCAATATTAAATTACCATCTAGCCATTGTAAGAGTGAAATTTGGGACCACTCGATAAAATTTGAACAAGACGATGTGTTATTTTACATCTTGAAACCTCGCACCTCACGGGCCCCTGGTCCGGATGGGCTAGATAACAGAATTCTTAAGGAAAATGCAGGAGTCTGGTCCTGAATAATAATGAAGATATTTGAGGAAGTAATGCACGCAGGTGAATTACCTGAATCATGGAAGAAGTCCATACTTATCCCACTTTTCAAGAAAGGGAATAGACTTGACCCAGCATATTATAGGCCTATTGCCCTTTTGGATTGTCTGGGGAGGATATTTGCCTGAGTGAGTTTAATTCTTGGCTAAACAAAGAGAACTTGAGAGATCCATGGCAGACAGGGTTCTTGAAAGGATTGGGTACAGGCATCAACCTATTGACGATAAATGCGATTATTGCTAAAAACTCAAGTAGGAAATTACCTTTGTATGTCGCATTTGTCGACTTTAAAACCACATTTGACTCAATCCTAAGAGAACTTCTATTCATGAAACTAATGAAAAGTAATTGCCCATGGAACATCCTAAAGTGGATTATTGAATTCCATGAGCATACATCCTTGCAGATAAGATTGGACAGTGTCTGATCCCATTGGTACATCGAGGGGACTTAAACAAGGGTGTATACTTGCCTCAGTGATTTTCATCTTTTTTATCCTAGACATGGGCAAGGAATTCACTAATGTCATAACTGATTCACTGGAAATTGGGCAAAGGGAGGTTAAATGGCTGTTGTATGCCAATGACCTCCTCTTGATATCTAAGACACCCATGGGGTTGCGTAACATGCTCCGAGCACTGTAGAAATATGCCATTCTTAATAAAATGACCATGAACATAAAAAAAACACAGGTAATTGTTAGAGCCCAAGGCCTAAATCCAGTTGTGGTGGCTTGGCGCGTCAAGACGCAATTTGGTCTTTCTGACAATATACCCCTCGAGATTACAAAAGGACAGATTGAGGTGAATTGGTATTGCCTGAAAATGTTTATACACCCTGGTACTCAGACAGCTGGCTGCAAGAAAAAGTAACCAAGCATTAACATTTGGCTAGAGGTACTGTTATCTCAAAACAAGATGAAGAACAGATACTCACAAGCAAGAAACTCAAAATGGGACTGAATACTTCCGAACTAGATGGGTGAGTACCCTAAAACAAGAAATTCAACAATTACCGGAAGGACAGTAGTGGAAGGGAACAAAGCATGAACCAAAGTGTATGTGCTTACCAATTGAGTGGACAGGTGACAAACAGCAGTTGAATTCTGATGAATGAGGCGGTAGTCCTGGAAACCCAATGTCCTGTTTCCTATTCCTACCAGCACGAGGACACCTAAAGAGTCATTTGATCCTTGCGCCGATGCGCAACAGTTCTTTATGTTCCTTAAAAGTCCTTAAGCAGAAAAACGGAGGATGAAGAAATGACTGTACCTGGAATAATCCAAATGGCTTTGGCATGCAGGGCAAGACGTGAAGAGGACCAAGCAGTCCATGAGTGTTCCAAGGTAAGTAGTTATCGGGTAAGACTTGAAGAATGATGCAAATGCAGTCCGTGGCCATTCCGGGTCTGCAATGAGCAGGTAAGACTTGTGGGATGAGGCAATGCAGTCCGTGGACCTTCTGGGTCTAGTAATGAGCAGGTAAGACTTATGGGTTGAGACGAGGCAGTCCGTGGGCATTCCGGGTCTAGTAATGAGCAGGTAAGACTTGTGGGAAGAGACGATGCAGTCCGTGGACATTCCGGGTCTAACAATGGGCAGGTAAGACTTATGGGAAGAGACGATGCAGTCCGTGGATGTTCCGGGTCTAACAATGGGCAGGTAAGATGAAGGCAATAGACAAGAACCATGCAAGAAGTCACGTAGAAAAACAAGGAGTCGAGGAACCAGTAGACAGAGTAACAAGATGTGGAGCTTAAGAGTTTTTGCAAATTCAGAAGCACCACTATGCACGGTGGCAGGGCTTAAATGCTGGTCAGGTGACTGCACGCACAGCGTGGCGTCGTAGGCCTGACAGCCTACGCAAATGCAAAGGGCGCCAGCGTCTCCACGGCAACCCATAACGTTTCCTGAAAGGGAGCGTGTAAACAAATGAACATTGATTCCAAGCAGTTGCAGTGTGTCCCGCTTTGGAGTGAGAACCGTTCACTCTGCTGTGTATTCTGGAATGTTTGCATTTATGCAGAACTTCTTTATGATCATATGCAGAACCATGTAGTGGAATCCTGACAGTAATCCAGTTTGGTTACCATCAACAACAAAATAAAAAATATGGGTGGCAACTAAATAATCAAGAGGTGGAATTGGTGTGTGAGTACACCTATTTGGGTGTAAATAATAATAACAATCCAAATGATCTACCATATGAGACTACCATGATGCTGAAATTAGAACAGTGTAATATCACAGTCCAGAATTAGTAGTGGTAAATATTGCAAATATATTATTGCACCCCTGATAACATAATACAAACAAAAATCATTGCCCATATTGCTATATGGAGCAGAAACAAAAGCATGTAAGCCAAACAACTACTGGAATAAAAAAAAGGTGCATATTGGAGGAGCCTATTAAAGCTTCCCAAATCTACACCTGTAGCCCTAATAAGGCATGAACTAGGGCTTGTATCAATATATGCCATATATAAATGGAAAGTATACATGCTTTATAGGAAATGTGTTTTGGATAAACATCAGAATGGGTTGGTTACACAGCTGGCAAAATATGTGAGGAAATCAGAGGATAGGTTCATTAAGCAATGGAAGTCTCAAGCACTGAAGTTCATGCTCCTACAAAATCCAGATAAAGTAATGTGAAAAATGTGAGAAATTTACTGGATTAGGACTAGGGAATTGTGTCATAACTATAAATGCTTCAAACAAAATACCTTTGCTTTAAAATCTTTTGGAGTTCCTGAAGCATATCTCCTGAAATCACCAAATACCATGCATCGGGCAGCACTCCTGCGCTTGAGATTAAATCTGTGGAAAACCAGTGGAAAACCAGAGAAGTCACATCGAAATGGTCTAATGATAATAAAGGAACTAACATCCGTCGATTTTGCAATATACAAATAGAATCCCTTGAACATATCATTACTGAATGTTGAGAACTAGAGTGTATAATAATCAAACACTTCAAGAATCTGTTTAAACATATAATACACATGGAGATGAAAGACCTATGGAAATATGTATTTCATTCGAGAACAGTGGACTATGCAACAATGAATTTCTTGAATGAACTGAAACTAGAAAGTGATGTTCATCAAGATGGAAAAAGTTGAAATTATAATGGAACAGCTAAGATACGTTATGATTCTTATAATTCATTTGAAGATCATAGGGGTTTTCCTTATTTAACCCTTGTTTTCCATCTTCCATCTTTTTCTTTTTTAATGATGTAGATGAATGTAAATGCTGATAATCTTCTAAAGAAAAAAAATTCTTCTTTTAGATTTGTTTTATATATATATGCATTCAGTTAAAAAAAAACTTTGTTAAAGGGACGTTATGGTTAAGTTGCGCTACTAAAAACCTATGAAATTCAGTGAAAAAACTTTGTTAAAGGGACGTTATGGTTCAAACTAAAACCGAAAAACCCCTGAAATTCGGCAGTTATGGTAAGATAAGCAACCATAACTCGCGCTGCCACCGTGCACTGCTAACACTAACACCCAGGACATCAAAGATGACATCACAAATGTCATTTATGACATCACTGATGACATCACGTGGCTGGCTCTCCCTGTTTTTCCTTTCCTGACATATCTAGGCCACATGATTGTCTTCAGTAACAGTCAGGAACTAAAAATTGTAAATTACTATATTCGTAGACTTATCCTTCAAGTATGTTCTTAGAATAATTCCCTTATGGTCCAGTCATATCATATGAAACATATACATAGGAGAAGTCACAACCTTGAAAGACAGCAATCCTTTTTGTGCATTAAAATTATCAGTAGATTTATCAGCACTTTCTGATACTTTTGCTGTTTTTTTTATTACTGTACTTTCCCTGTATATGCTCATATTTTTATATGTTGTACTCACACTATTTTCCTTAGGGTCCAGACACATCATGTGATATATATAGATAGGGTAAGTAATAGCTTTGAAACAGAGCAATCATTTCTCTCCATAAAGGTAATCAGTTAGGTTATGAACACTTTCTGTTACTATTGCTGTTTCTTTTTCCTACTTCAATTCCCTTGTATATATTCATATTTGTATGTGGTGTTGTCTCTTTGTGATTTGTGTATAATAATGCAATTATGTAGTAAGTGGGTTTTATTACCTACTTATCACAAGTTTCACTGTACGCAAAACTCTAATATGAAAACAGTTATCATTTCAATATTCAACATGGCAAGCTTATGAATATTGCACCTCCATCATGTATGCTGCACACAATGCCTATGTTTCTACATGAGTACCTTAGTATACTGGATTGAAGTTAATAATAGAATGCTATTTATATCAATGCATAGCTTAATGCACTGATTAGCACTTGATATTTATTCCAATAATCGTTGACACTTTTTTTATTAACATTACACTAAGAATCCCTTGTACAGACTTTTCATGAAAGGTAAATGCACATGTGATGTCATCAGTGATGTCATCAATGACATTTGTGATGTCATCTTTGATGTCCTGGGTGTTAGTGTTAGCAGTGCACGGTGGCGGCGCGAGTTGTGGTTGCTTATCTTACCATAACTGCCGAATTTCAGGGGTTTTTCGGTTTTACTTTGAACCATAACGTCCCTTTAACAAAGCTTTTTCACTGAATTTCATAGGTTTTTAGTAGCGCAACTTAACCATAACGTCCCTTTAACAACGTTTTTTTTACTGAATTTCATAGCTTTTTAGTAGCGCAACTTAACCATAATATCCCTGACTTCATATACATGTAACATAGAACATACTAACCCCCTCGTAGTGATTTTCATGTCCGAGGACTACCGCCATGTCCGCAGACACATCGAAAATCTGAGCGTGGTGAATGTAAATTGAAATATTGTGCCCCATTTCCCCTTTGAGGTTTTTACAGATGCTTGACAGACACCTGTTATTTTGTATTTTTTTCTTGTTTTTTTTCTAACTTTACTCCTAAAATCTTTACATAACCTTCTCCAAAGCAACCCTTACATTCCAAAATAGAAAGGCATTTCCCCATAAAGATAAAGAAATGTCATCTTCTTTAAAATTAACAGCATTACTGGCATCAATATTCTCATTGTTACAGAAGAACATACCAGCTCTAAGAATGAAGGCACACATGCCTCGGTTGATGACACACCTAGCAATGTTTTGCTGAGGACAAAAAACAGAACTATTGTCCCATATTGCCCTAGGTAGTAATCCAGAAAAAATTACTTTCACATTTGGAAGGATCTTCATTACGGCTTGAACCAAGCGTTCCAAATCAGCCAACAAAGTAGGGGCACTGACGTTGCCCAAATGGAAAGCACCATAGTGCAAAAATACCACATGCGGACTGTTCATCGTGGCCATATCCTCACAAACTTGTACAATTCCCTGTACATTGCAATCAGGCACAGTGCTCCACACCACCTCCACTCCTTTCACATCAAAGTTATTTGCAACATGCCTGCATTCAGCGTACTGCTGTAAACCATGCACAAACATATCTCCGAGCACCAACACCCTGACTTTCTCCACTTCTGCCATCTTCACCACACACAGTCTCTTTCAACACAAATCCACAACCTCGACATCTGATTGGCTGATCCGTACAGTCTTCTTTCCATGTTGGATTTCCTGGAAAAACCCGGATGTAGCACGCCCTGTCCACGAACAGCCGCGGTGTCCGCGGACGGCGTCCACTTTACTCTCTGTGCCATTCCCTCATTGCATACAGCTAACCAATCACACAATACGAATAACATCCTCAGAACACCCCCATTTTGTGAATTTTCGAACATTTCAGGACAATTATAATTTCATTATTCAACATATTAACAATACAAATATTATACTTTCATCTTGTACTCTGCACACAATGCTATGTTTCTCCATTAGTAGCTCAGTATACTAGATAGAATCCCATAATACAATGCTATTTATATCAATGCATCGTTCAAAGCACTAATAACGGTATGATATTTATTGCAATATCCTTGACACTTTTTTCGCAACATTATAATAAAAATCCCTAGTACACAAATTCCATGAACAGTACATACACATGTGATGTCATCAGTGATTTCATCAATGGCATTTGCGATGTCATCTTTGATGTCCTGGGTGTTAGTCTTAGCAGTGCACGGTGGTGGCGTTATTTTTCATAGCTTACCATAACTTGCGATTTTCAGGGGTCTTTCGGCTGTACTTAGAACCATAACATCCCTTAAACAAACTTTTTTTCATATCACGCAAAAAATATACAAACATGGCGTGCAAAAACCAACTTCTCACAGATGGCTTTACACAGAATGTTGCAAAGTAAGAATGTATGCTCGTTCACAGTGAAGGTCAGCTGCTTCCATTTTTTTCTCGGGCCCCGGAGAGGCTCAAGAAGCGGACTATAAGGTTGTATTGTGTTTTGACCTTGACAGACAGAGATTGTGATGAAAGACTTCTCTTGAAGGAGTGTTGCTAAAACGTAAGAGAAGATAAGGATGAAATTTATGAAACAAAACCACTTTTATATATTATATCACTATTTGAAAGATCGTTGGCACATGCAGAGTTATATTTTGGGACTGCACCACTCCTAGACAATGGAAATTGCAATTGTACTGTAAGTAACCCTTTAGATTATTTTATACCAAATATAATTACAATAGCGTAGCATTAAAGACCGCTCAAGTTGAACTTGTTCGTTGAAAGTGGCATAATGTTTTCTACCGCGCACTATCACCGCCGAATTGATCCCCTGTTGTTTAGAGGGCTCTGAAAAAAGGCAGACGACACAGGGTGGGTTAATATAAATAATTTAACCGGTCTATAGGCGGTCAAGCGCTCTACTCGCTGTGCCACTTCACTGTAGCCTGTCAAGTGGCACAGCGAGTACAACGCTCCCTTTGACATCAGTGCACAGCTTGCTAACGCAAGTTCGAATCCCGGCAAGGCCAAACTCAGCCTTTCATCCGTGGTCGATAAATGAGCACCACACACCGTGGTTAATAATAAGCACTGGTTAGATACCTCATGGTTCTTAGCTCTATATGAATGGGAAAATATTATTATTTCATTATTAACATACTCCGTTGCACTATCTTCGATAGCAAATAGTTTCACACCCTAATAAATAAAATGAAGATCGGCTGGTGAGACTAATTTATGTTTTTTAAAACAGGTATGTGGCCCCATTTTACCTATGTCACGATTTACAGACTCCAGCGGATGGGGTCTTCAACTGCCAGGTGCAGGTCCAAATATGTAACTTCATGACCCTCTCCATTTTATGGGACAATCGACAATATGCCCTTACGCAGTACTAGAGGCTACAAACAACATACCAACCAATAGGGTGGTCTAATGGCTCGTTTTTGGAGCAACCTTCCGATTATCAGAGCGACCATTTACTGCTTTTATCATAAACCAACAGCCTGTCTACCGCAAAGGAACAACGCGTGGCTCAACATGAACTTTTTTTTTTTGTGTTGTGACATAATATGTGTTGTCTTCCGGGTTCTGTGTAAAGTCACTTAGGACTGGAGAGGACTGGGCGCATTTGATGACACACCCTGTAACGTCACGGAGAGAGGCGGGGAATATGAATGCTTTGATAATATCAGGCTTAGGGGCGGGAGATATGATTTAGTGTCGCAAAAGCAAGTCAGCCAGGTCAATAGCGCAAGTCATAGGATTATCACATAATGTCGGCGCACACCAGCCGGATTTATCGTTTCTTTAGTGGACAAAAAGTTGGTTGACGCCCATAGGAAATTGTACTATTAGCGGACAAAAGGAGTGGTCTTAAAACACTTTCACACTGACAACGAACAATACAAACAACATTCTCAGAACACCCCCATTTTGTGTAATTGCAACCATTTCGGGACACCGCGAGTGTTCTTAGAACACATTCAACTAGACAGATTACAATACGGACAGCGTCCTGAGGACACCCCCAGTTTGTGTATTTATGAACAATTAAGTACACCGCAAGACTTCATAGCTCATTTTTACCTTCCTTGCGAACAAAAATGACACATACTCCGTCCTCTAAACACCCCACCATTTAGTTTATTTACAAAATGTCAGCATAGCCGTGTTCTCCGCGGACAAATCGAACGCAACAAAAACATCTAGCACATAAAAAAACAAAACATTGAACCTATCTCATACTCCCCCACCCTCCCTAAACACTCTTACACACCAACACAGGGCACTAAATACAATTTTTTATCCATGCTTCACCGCGCTGTACGCGGTCAACGGCGAATACAAGATGGCGGGCGCCACAGAAAATCTGACGCGCTCCACCCCCCTCACCGTCCAATCAGCGAACACGTCAGATGTCCGCGGACATGACGCAAGGCCATGGGCTAATCGGGGTGCTGTCCGCGGAGCGAACAGGGAAGTCCGTCCGCGAAGCAAACACAGATATCACTAATTGTTTTGCCTTACATTTTGGTCATTTTTTTAAAAACTACTGGACAGATTTACACCAAATTTGCAAAAGCGTGCTTTCGGGACCAGGCCACCGCTCCTGCCGCAAATTTGGTGTAAATCCGTCCAGCGGTTCGGGCTGTAGCCCATTCAATCTATGGGAAAAAAAAAGTCTTGGGACCCTCCCTATAACTTTTCCCCCCCTGGACGAATCCTCACCAAACTTTGCAAAGATATTCAGAGTGGGCCATATACTTTTTTTGCAAAGTTTCGTGAGGATTCGTCCAGGGGGAGCGAAGTTATAAGCCACCCAAAAAGTGCTCTTCCTATGGAAACACAAACTTAACCATAACTAATAAAAGAAACAAATATTTTGATTTTGTATTGAAAGGTTGAGTTTTTCAGCCAAACCAAAAATAAAAATAAAAAAAATATAATAAAAAAAAATAACCCACAACTTCCTGCATCTCAGGTCTCCCTTTTACACTTCCGATTGTTTGTCTCTCCCCACTGGGTTCTGCTGAGCCCTTCTTTCCCAACTACACAAAACAGAAGATACAAAAGGGGGCATATGCCCACCCTTTTCTGGTTCTACTGTATTTCATCAATGGGTATCTGTGGTGTGAGATATAGCATTTAATTCCAAGTTCAGGTGAAGACCTTGTCGACCTGTCTGTACGATCGCTGGATTAGAAAGCCACTACGCGGTCTCCGATAGGTAAGTAAAATGTTCCTGGAGCGCAATGTGGGCTCACAACCCTCTGCTGTTTCTGGTGCTCCATGGTTACACTTTACTGCATTGTTCCTCGTGGTTGCCCAGGTCACAGAGTGGTCTCTCCTTTCAGCATTGTTGGTTACAAAGTACTTGCTCCTGGTCTCACTGGACAACTTCAGTTTGGATGGCGATGGTTCTTTCTCTGTAGTGATATACCCAGAAAACCTTCCAAGGTACTACATGCTCACCAGTGTTTCAAAGACCCGTCAAGAATTATAGAAAAAACATTCAATAAATCAATTGAAAAAATAATAACGTAAGCTCATTCATAACAGTGATGATTCCATATTTTATTGTAAATTAACGTAAAAAGCAAGAACAGACACAATTAATCTAGCCAATTCATTTCTGACTGAGTCCATCGTCTGGGCCAAATCTGTATCATGTCTCATTATGGGTCTGAATCATGATCCTACGTCTACGCTTCCATAAGTCGTCTGTGGCATCTTCACTTTTAAGCCAGTCTTGACCAGGGACTTTCCCAGCGGTAGAATAATCACCACCTCATCCTTGTATAGCACACACCTCACAGCTCTGGGCATTACCTTAGTGGGGACTTGGGGAGTTCTAGTAAATCCTACTGCCCTCAACATTCTCTATGGCTATGGGTGATCTTTATATCGGGTTCTGTGATATACCACAATGACATCACATGTCACAGATGGCCTCTATAACACACACATTTCCAGAGACAGTCCAAGGGTTTTTATTTTTAATTCAGCAGTGGGCCTAATGACTGTTCCTCTCTAACCTTGATATGATATGATATGGCATTTACATTGCGCCTATACACAAGTGTTTCAAGGCGCGACGAGGCAAGGGAGGGGAACAAAGGGAGGACAGACAACGATCCTACTAGGCCAGGTGTCATTCAGATCGCACATGTGCGCAGGAAGGGGACAGGGACAGTGCAATACATGGGAGAAGAGGATATCAATAAGTAAGTAATGGCCATGAAGTGGCAAGTGCCTGGGTAAGTGCAGACATCAGGTGTCAAGGGCTGGTAGGGGGACTGTAGGGATACAGAAACAGTCCCCAAGTGCAGGGGTTGCCAGGTGGGCAGTGAAGGTGTGTGATGCTGGCAGGGGAGGGACCTGGGTCTGAGATCAGAGGGTGTCCAGGTAGACAGTGGAGTTCCAGTTACAGTCAGGAGGTCAGCAGAGGAGAGGAGGAGAACAAGTAGAAGCAAAGAGAAAGGTTTTGAGGTGCTTTTGGAACGGATATGGTTATCCTCAAGTTTAAGGGAGGCAGGGAGTCTGTTCCAGAGGGAGGCACCAGCCGAAGAAAGAGATCTACCACCAACTCCTTGCTTGGAGAAGCGACTGACCCTGAGGGAGCTGGAGGCGGATGAGCGAAGAGCTCTAGAAGGAAGATAATGTTACGCTCACATGGCTCCCACAAGGGCGTCGATCTGAACTGGACAGCGCGGTCTCAGCCAATGTGATGTCTAGTGCCGAGATGACGGACTGGACTGGCCCACCTAGCTTCGTTTGCTTGGCCCGTACGAATATTCTTCTGCAAATGGAGAAAGGGAATTAACCACCCGTGGAGTTGAGCGTTAACCCCCCCCCACTCCCGCTGTTCTCCCCACTGATCACCTTTGATGTCCCCTCTTATAGTCTCACCTGATGGTTTGGAAAGATGAACTCTCCATCCTGCATTGAGCGCAGGGGCGCGTAGATAACCAGTTGCTTCACTGGCTCGAAGGAATTGGTGAGTTCCAGAATAATATTGACTCTGAGATTCCCAACAAGACGCCGTAAGTATGTAGTTCGTAAGAGTTAAAATGTCTGACTTTCACTCTGTCCGATTCCTTGCAGGTTGCAGCTTGACCCTAGCGAAGAGTTCCTTGTGGCAACTGGTAATATTCAGGTAAGGATTTGTATTATCCAACACAGTTCGATAAAATAATGTCAATATGTAACCCATTGCTTTCTCCCTTATTCAGGCACTGAGAGAAAGTATGAAGTCTCGGGGAATAATGCCTCCGGCGGTATAATCAGGTAATCAGGTAAGTCCATTGTGGTGTGGAGGTTTCCCCTTGTTTGTCCCTTTGTTTCACCTTGCTGTCCTTATGTTTCCCCTTAGGGGCCGGGGTTCAGCGAGGATGCAGTGGAAGCTGCGCCAATCCGTGAAGAGGAATAGCACGCCCGGTGGTAAAATCAGGTAAGTCTATGGGGGGTAACTGATATTGCCTCTGTGTATTCCCTTGGCTCACCTTGCTGTTCTTGTCTTCCCCTTAGGTGCCGAAGTGCGGCGGGAACATGCAGAAGGATGCGGTGGAATGTGAAGATGATGCAAAGGCCGATGAGTTCAGCACGGCGCTGCAGCAGACGAGGCGACGCGCATAAAATAACTTCTTTCTTCCAGCTCGAAGGTGTGATGGATCGGGAATTCAGGTAAAGATCAAAGGTATTGCTCTTGTTCTAACCTTTCCTCCTTCTTTCCCCCTTTTTCTAGGAGCTCCAGACTCGAGGCGGACGTGGCAGAAGACTGGATGCAGATTTGCAGGCACGGTGAGCGTTGCGCTGCTGGATGCAGAATAACGCGAAGCGTGTGCTGCTCTTCGGGCGTGGTTTAAAAAGCCTCCAAAGTAGTCCCAGGTAAGTATTCCTCCCCAGCCCCACCCGAGTAAAAAAATAGTCCCTAGGTAAAGTAGTCCCTTCCAAGCCTCTTTTGGCTTGCAGCTCTTGCAACATGGTCTGCATCAGGTAAGTTTTAATCTATGAGCCTGGCGCCTATGGCGCCAGGGCTGACTCTCCATATGAGCCTGGTGCCATAGACGCCAGGACTGCACCCCAATAGCCCCTATCAGGGGTTGTTGGGCTTGCTTGGAAAAACTCGATGCCTGCTTCTGGGGTTGCTGGACTTGGTCTGGGTCGCCGGGGGTAGGCATCATGACAGCACTCCCCCCCAAGGCCCCTCCTAAAGTTGTTCTTCCCTGTGGTTTCGGTTTGTCTGGGAAATTTCGGTGGAATTTTTTCACCAATCGGGGTGCATGAACGTGGTCACTAGGTTCCCATGACCTTTCCTGTGGTCCGTAACCTTTCCAGTCGATTAAATAAAAAAATTTTGACTTTATCAGTTTGGAGTCCAGGATGTTCTTAACTTCAAATTCGGGTTCCCCGTGTACAAGGATGGGGTCTGGTGGCTTGGTTAATCTTGTCCCTGGTTGCACTGGCTTCAACAGTGGCGCATGAAAGATGGGGTGAATTTGCATATTAGCAGGTAAGTCCAACTTGACAGCCACCGGGTTGATAATGGCCTTAATAGAGTAAGGTCCCAAATATCTAGGGTTAAAGGTCCGTGCTCCCTTTAGAGGTATATGTTTTGTGGCTAACCATACTTGGTCCCCTATCTGTTATTGTGGAGTATCACTTCTATGCCGATCAGCATCTTTCTTGTATTTTTCTTTCGCCTGTTTTAAATGTGCAGTTGCTTCCTTAAAGGCTTGTGTAATCATAGCGTGCAGATTGTCCACTGCGGGCATTTCTAAGTGTTGGGTCGAGTCAAGGTCTGAGGTTCGAGGATGGTGCCCTTATAAGGTATAAAAGGGGCTTTGTCCAGTTCCAGAATGTACTGAATTATTGTATGCATATTCGGTGATCCAAAGAATGTCATTCCAATTACTCTCAGTCTGATGTAACATACAACGCAGGTATTGTTCGAGAGTCTGGTTGGTCCTCTCCGTTTGACCATCGGTTTGGGGATGGTGACTGGTGGATAACCTCACATCGATTTGCGCCTATTGACAATATTTTTTCCAAAAATGTGAAATGAATTGACTGCCCCGGTCAGAGACTAATACGGACGGAAATCCGTGTATGCGAACAATGTTTTCGAGGAACTCTTTGGCCAGGATTGAAGCTGAAGGTAATCCCTTTAAAGGAATAAAATGGGCCATCTTGGAAAAAAAGATCCACAATAACTAGAATGGTGTTAAATCCATTGCATGGGGGTAGATCAGTAATAAAGTCTAATGATAAGGTGTGCCATGGTGTAGGCGGAATGTCTAAAGGTTGTAAGAGTCCAGCTGGTTTTTTCCTTTGACTTTTGTTTTGGGCGCAAATGCCACAAGACATCACAAATGACTTAATATCCTTTCGCCAGGTGGGCCACCAGAATTGTCTCTTAATTTTAGCTTCAGTTTTTGCAATACATGGGTGCCCCTCCATTAGGGTATCATGATAACGGGAAATGACTATCTCTTGTAGTTCCTTGTGTGGCAGAAATAGCCGCCCTTGGTAATAAGGCAGGTCATTGGTGACAGAGTAGTCCGGGCCTTTCTTTACCCAGTCCTGCAGGTCTGTAGGATCAAAGAGTTGCTGGATCTTTACCTGAATGTCCTCTAGTGTCTGTAGAGTAGTCATGCCAAGAATCCTTTGTTCAGAAATTATCGGTACTGGTTCTGGGTTCACTTCTGCCTCTCCCATCCCTATTCAGGATAAGGCGTCTGCTTTACCATTCTTACAACCTGGTCGATAGGTTATCACGAAATCGAACTCGGCAAAGAACAATGCCCATCGGAGTTGGCGTGACGATTGGGCTTTGGCAGTCTTTAAATATTGTAAGTTCCGGTGATCGGTGATCACAGTAATGGTATGCCTGGCACCGAGAAGATAGTGCCGCCAAGCCTTGAAGGCGGATTTAATGACTAATAACTCCTTGTCGGTAACCGCATCGTTTAACACGGGTGCCGAGAACTTTCTGGACCAAAATGCTACTGGGTGAAGCTAGCCAGTTTCAGGGTCGTTTTGAGACAGGACAGCTCCCATGGCTAGACTGGATGAATCAGTTTCCACTATGTATGGAAGTTCAGGGCGCGTGTGCTTTAATACAGGTGCAGACGTGAATTTCTCTTTCAGCTCTTGGAAGGCATTTTCAGCTTCTTCAGTCCACAGAAAGCGTTTATTTTTTCGCAAGAGTGCTGTGATGGGATGTACAACATGTGAAAAATATGGGATGAATCTGAAATTGAAATTGGCAAAGCCGAGCATTCTTTGTACTCCTTTAACTGAACTTGGTGATGGCCATTTAAGGATTGCTTCCACCTTTCGTGAGTCCATTCGGACTCCTTTTGGGGTCAGGATAAACCCAGGGAATTCAACTTCTGTGGCATGAAAAACACATTTTTCCAGTCTTGCATATAGTTTGTGCTGTCGCAATTTCTCAAGGACTGCTCGGACGTGCTTCACATGGTCAGGTTCTGAAGAGGAGTATACTAGAATATCATCGATATATACGACAACACAAACGTCAATGAGTTCACGAAGGACATCGTTCATGAAGTATTGGAAGGCTGCTGGTGCATTGCACAACCCGAAAGGCATCACCTGGTATTCGGATAACCAATACTTAGTGCAAAAAGCAGTCTTCCATTCGTCGCCCTCTTTTACATGTACCAGATGGTATGCCCCCCAGAGATCTAACTTAGTGTATATACAAGCGTCCTTCACTTGGTCTAGTAGTTCAGGGATCAGAGGCAATGGGTATCGGTTCTTAACAGTTATCTGGTTCAATGCGCAGTAGTCTATGCACGTTCTGAGGTCACCTTCCTTTTTGGGCACAAAGAACAAAGCTGAAGATGCAGGGGACTTGGATGGGCGAATGAAGCCATTAGCAAGATACTGGTCTAAGTATTGTCATAGGTGAAGGTTCTCAGGTTCCGTAAGGGCGTAGATCCTGCTACAAGGGGGTTGTGCACCGGGTATGAGATTGATTTGACAATCATACGATCTGTGAGGTGGTAAGGTGTTTGCCTGTTCTTTTTGGAAGACATCCTGGAATTCTTGGTATTCTGGAGGTAGTTGCACGACTGTTGTGGTTACTGTGGCCAGGCCTGCGTTCAGATTTTTCTTTGGGTAACATGTTTGTGCACAATCCGGGAAGGTTATTCTCTTCTCTTACCAATTAATACAGGGATTATGTGTTTCCAACCAAGGTATCCCCAGTATTATTTGGAACTGTGGGGCTTTGATTAGATTAAACACAATAGTCTCTCGATGCCCATCCTGACCCAATAGTGTCATCTCTGCGGTGGAATGAGTTACAGGCCCAGAGGCAATTTCAGTTCCATCGACTGTGGTGATGACATCTGCGGTGGTTTTTCGGCAGAGAGGTAGATTCATCCTGGAAGCCAATTCGTAGTCCACATAGTTTCCTATGGCCCCGCTATCAATGTATGCCCTTACTGCGTGCATACGTGATGGCTGCCTTGGATCTAGGAGGACCATTGGTATGATGAAATACGAGGTCTGAGTATCCTTCTTCAAGCTCGGCAAGCAGACCTCTACGCTTGTCGGGCGTGGTCGTTTCCCGAGTCTGACTCCATATGGCTTTTATTAGCAGCTCCTACCACCTTCTTGGGTGGTTTTACAAGGCAATCCCGTAGAAAATGCCCAGAAGTTCCACAATATAGACACAATTGCATTTGCCATCTCCTTTCTCTTTCCTTCTGGGTTAAGGGTCCTTTAATCCCTCCGATTTGCATGGGTTCTGAAGCATCTGCTCCTTTGCGGTTAGCGTGGGTTTTGACCAACACCTGATTCTCAAACTTGGCTCGATCAGCCTTTCTGTTCTGAAGTCTGTGATCTAACTGGACCACTAAGTCTCTATATTCAGCGCAGTCTTGAGGTGGGTTCACGACTTGAGCCAAGACATCCTTGAGTTCTCCTCGAAGCCCTCAATGAAATAACGTGATTCTTTTTACCTCGGGCCATCCAGTTTCCACTATCAACCTATTAAAGGTTGCGATGTAGGAAAGAAAGTCCTGGTTACCCTGTCATAGGGACAAAAGTTTGTTATCCAGGGCCTGTCCTTGGGAGTGCCGGGCAAATAGTCTTTCCATGCTCATTTGAAAGCCCTGAAAATCCCGAAGAATTGGGTCATCCTGAGTAACTAGTGGAATTTACCAATCAGCTGAACTGCCGCTGAGATATGACAATACAAAGGCTACCTTGGCTTGATCGCTTGGGAAGGCTCCAGGTCTGCATAAAAAGTGCAAGTGGCATTGGTTCATAAACACGGCAAACCTTTTGGGATCTCCGGCATATCGTTCGGGCGGAGCTAATGGAATATTTCCTGGGAGTTTTATTTGCACAGGGTTACTCGATGACACAGGAGCCGGATTTCCCCCGGGACCTGGTAGGGGTGTTTGTCCAGCCTGGCTTTGCAGTAGTTGCCTAGCAAGGTCATCAGTTCGCTCCTTTGACAAAATCAGTTCTCTCCTAAGAGCATTGGTTTCTTGACGGGCGGAATGCACTTCAGCCCTCAGTTCCCCTAGTAATTGGGCCAATTGGTCAGTTTCTGAGGTATCCATAACGCCCAGGTGGGAATTTGTGGGTAGGCTTCGTGTTCTGTTACGCTCACCTGGCTCCCACAGGGGCGTCGATCTGAACTGGACAGCTGCGGTCTCCACCAATGTGACACGTAGTGCCAAGATGACGGACTGGACTGGCCCACCTAGCTTCGTTTGCTTGGCCCGTAGGAATATTCTTCTGCAAATGGAGAAAGGGAATTAACCACCCGTGGAGTTGAGTGTTAACCCCCCCTTCCCACTGTTCTCCCCTGTGATCACCTTTGATGTCCCCTCTTATAGTCTCACCTGATGGTTTGGAAAGATGAACTCTCCATCCTGCATTGAGCGCAGGGGCGCGTAGATAACCAGTTGCTTCACTGGCTCGAAGGAATTGGTGAGTTCCAGAACAATATTGACTCTGAGATTCCCGGCAAGATGCAGTAAGTGTGCAGTTTGTAAGAGTTCAAATGTCTGACTTTCACTATGTCCGATTCCTTGCAGGTTGCAGCTTGACCCTAGCAAAGAGTTCCTCGTGGCAACCGGTAATATTCAGGTAAGGATTTGTATTATCCAACACAGTTCGATAAAATAATGTCAATATGTAACCCGTTGCTTTCTCCCTTATTTAGGCGCTGAGAGAAAGTATGAAGTCTCGGTGAATAATGCCTCCAGTGGTATAATCAGGTAAGTCTATTGTGGTGAGGAGGTTTCCCCTTGTTTGTCCCTTTGTTTCACCTTGCTGTCCTTATGTTTCCCCTTAGGGGCCGGGGTTTGGCGAGGATGCAGTGGAAGCTGCGCCGATCCGTGAAGAGGAATTGTACCCCCAGTGGTAAAATCAGGTAAGTCTATGAGGGGTAACTAATATTGCCCCTGTGTATTCCCTTGGCTCACCTTGCTGTTCTTGTCTTCCCCTTAGGTGCCGGAGTGCGGCGGGAACATGCAGAAGGATGTGATTGAATGTGAAGATGCTGCGAAGGCAGGTGAGTTCAGTGCGGCGCTGCAGCAGGCGAGGCGACGCGCATAAAATAACTTCTTTCTTCCAGCTCGAAGGCGCGATGGATCGGGAATTCAGGTAAAGATCAAAGGTATTGCTCTTGTTCTAACCTTTTCTCCTTCTTTCTCCCTTTTTCTAGGAGCTCCAGACTCGAGGCAGGCGTGGCAGAAGACTGGATGCGGACTTGCAGGCACGGTGAGCGTTACGCTGCTGGATGCAGAATAACGCGAAGCATGTGCTGCTCTTTGGGCGTGGTTTAAATAGCCTCCAAAGTAGTCCCAGGTAAGTATTCCTCCCCAGCCCCCCCAGAGTAAAAAAATAGTCCCTAGGTAAAGTAGTCCCTTCCAAGCCTCTTTTGGCTTGGAGCTCCTGCAGTATGGTCTGCAACAGGTAAGTTTGCAACATGGTCTGCATCAGGTAAGTTTTAATCTATGAGCCTGGTGCCTATGGAGCCAGGACTGACTCTCCATATGAGCCTGGCGCCATAGACGCCAGGACTGCACCCAAATAGGCCCTAGCAGGGGTTGTTGGGCTTGCTTGGAATAACTTGATGCCTGCTTCCGGGGTTGCTGGACTTGGTCTGGGTCCCCGGGGGTAGTGCATCATGACAGATATTTAGGAAGAGAGAGTTGAAGGTATTGTGGCCACAGACCCCAGAAGGCCTTGTGGATGACGCAGAGGGTTTTGAACTTAATCCTTGCAGACACTGGGAGCCAGTGCAGAGATTTCAGTCCTGGAGAGATACAATGCCTGGGCTTGAGGCCAAGGACAAGTCTTGCAGTCCTGTTCTGGATAAGTTGCAAAGGGCGTACAGTAGAAGCAGGCAGATTTAGAAAGAGGCTGTTGCAATGGTCCAGCCTAGAGAGAACCAGCGCTCTGGAGACAGTGAGCGTCTGGGGAAGGAGAGGAAAGGAAGAATACCCCTGAGGAGGTGCAGCTGGTAATGTGACTTCTTAGAAACGTCAGATGTGAGGAAAGAAGGAGAGTGTGGAGTCGAAGATGACCCCAAGGTTTTTAGCCTTGCAGGTGGGAGCACGAAGTGGGACAGGGGAGGCCAGCCACAGAGATACTGGAAAGGAGGGATCGGGTGTACCGATGAGGAGAATCTCATTCTTACTGGCATTAAGGCAGAGGTCATTGGCGGCACACCACTCCTGGATAGCAGACAGACAGTCAGAGATGAGGGAAGGAGAGGAGGAGGCCGAGGGTAGCCTGAAATTGAGGTGGGTGTCATCTGCATAGCACTGAAAGTTGGGGCAGAGAGCGGTGATGCGGTGGGCAAGGAGTGCCAGGTATTGGTTGATCAGCCAGGGAGAAAGGTTAGATCCCTGGGGGACACCACAGGTAGAGAAAAAGATAGCATATGATATGATATGATATGATATGGCATTTGTAATGCGCCTATACACAAGTGTTTCAAGGCACGACGAAGCAGGGAGGGGGGAACAAGGGGAAGACAGACAACGATCCTACTAGGCCAGGTGTCATTCAGACTGCGCAAGTGCAGGGGTAGGGGGAAGGGAAAAAGTGCGAGGGGAAAGGGAGGGTGAAGTGCAGTACAAAGTAAGTAGAGTAAAAAATAAATAAATAGGGCCAGCTGGTGGCAAGTGCAAGGTAAGTGCAGACAAGTGCTGGGAAGTGGGGGCTGTAGGGATACAGAGACAGTCCCGCAGTGCAGGGGTTGCCAGGGAGGCAGTGCAAGTGGAGAGTGGCTAGGCCCAGGACCGAGGTCGGTGAGAGTGGCCCAGTAGCAGATTCAGTGCAGTTTCAGTGAAGAATTTAGCAGGGGAGAGGGAGAGAGAAAAGCAGAAGCAAAGAGGAAGGTTTTGAGGTGCTTCCGGAACCGGAGATGGTTCTCCTCAAGTTTCAGGGAGGCGGGAAGGCTGTTCCAGAGGGAGCCCCCCTGCCACGGAGAGAGATCTACCCCCAGCTCGTTGCTTCGAGAAGTGGCTGACCCTGAGGGAGTTGGAGACAGATGAGCGAAGGGCTCGGGAAGGAAGATATTTAGGAAGCGAGAGTTGAAGGTATTTAGGCCCCAGAAGGCCTTGTGGACAATGCAGAGGGTTTTGAACTTAATCCTCGCAGCCACTGGGAGCCAGTGTAGAGATTTCAGACCTGGAGAGATATGGTCCCTGGGCTTGAGGCCAAGGACAAGTCTTGCAGTTCTGTTCTAGATGAGTTGCAGAGGGCGGAGAGTGGAGGCAGGCAGATTAAGATAGAGGCTGTTGCAGTAGTCCAGCTTCGAGAGAACCAGGTCTCGGGAGACAATGAGCTTCTGGGGGAAGGAGAGGAAGGGAAGAATACCTCTGAGGAGGTGCAGCTGGTAGTGTGACTTCTTAGAGAAGTCAGATATATGAGGAGAGAAGGAGAGTGTGGAGTCAAAGATGACCCCAAGGTTTTTTGCCATGCAAGTAGGAGCAGGAAGAGAGCCAAGAGAGGCCGGCCAGAGAGCTGCAGGGAAGGAGTAAGTGGGTGTGCCGATGAGTAGAATCTCAGTCTTACTGGCATTAAGGCAGAGGTCATTGGCGGCACACCATTCCTGGCTAGCAGACAGACAGTCAGAGATGAGGGAAGGAGAGGAGGAGGCCGAGGGTAGCCTGAAAATGAGCTGGGTATCGTCCGCATAGCACTGAAAGTTGGGGCAGAGGGCGGCGATGCGGTGGGCAAGGAGTGCCAGATACTGCTTGAACAGCCAGGGAG